>NC_042615.1:366093193-366402183 GCF_901001135.1 Rhinatrema bivittatum
AAGGCTTGATCCTGGGCTATAGTCCAGGCATCAGGACCCAGTCTCTGGGCCATGACCTGCATTGGGCCTGGGTTGAGGCTGAGGCCCCAGCACTGGGTTGCAGCCTCTCAGCTGGGCACAGCATCATGTCTGGTTTCAGTCCCTGTCCATGACTGAGGTCCCAGTGTTAGGACCCAGCATCCAAGCCAGGCTGCAGCAACATGCCTTGGTCTGATCCCTGGTCTAGGCTAAGACCCAGGTATCAAGACCCAGCATCTGGGGCAGGCCCTGGCATCATGCCTGGGTCCAGGCACTGTCCTCAAGACCCAACTCCAGGCAGAGGCCTTGGCATTGGGGCCAGTTTCTAGTCCAGGCTGTGACATTAGGCCTTGTCCTGGCTCTGGCCTAGGCTGAAGCCCAGGCATCAGGACCCAGCCTCCAGGCCTGGGACCAGGTCAAGGCCCCAGCCTTGAGACCTGGCCTCTGGGCCAGGATGCAGTGTTGGGCCTGGACCCAGGCCCTGGCCTAGACTGAGTCCCAGGCATTGGCTACAGGCCTCCAAGCCTGGGCCTTGCATAGAACTCAGATTGAGGTCACAGAGACCTACCATGACCTAGGACTACAAATTGCTGAGGCTTCAGGACCAGCTGGTCCTGATGCCTAGGCCCAGGATGAATCCTCAGACTTGTGTAGGCTTAGGCCATGGTAGATTGCCACAACCTCAGCATAGGCTCCATGCAAGGCTCAGCTTGGGCCTTAGCCTTGGCCTCATTTACAGATCTCCCCAGGTTTGGGTAAGTAGGGGTTGATGAGGATCCTGTCCCCGGCATTTTTCCAGGTGGGAGGGATGAGTGGAGAGTATTGGAGGTCCTGGGAAGTCCTGTTTCTTTTTTCTCTTTTTTTTTTTTGTTGGGTTTTTACAATGTTTATTTTGTGGGGGGTTTTTTTAACTAGTAGTGGGGATATACTATCATTTTGCTGGCCAGAATGAACAGACGGAGGGTGAAAAATGCCTTGATGCTTTTAATGCAACTGCAACATTGCTCCCCATTTTGGCAGGGGAAAAGGGGAATTGGTTCAAACAACAACCAAGAGGTCCCAGACTTCTATGGTCTAGGGTATGGATATACAGACATAAGGGAAAAAGCACAGGACTGCTTCTATAGCCAAGATTATAAGCAAAGCACGTCAAGCAGCAGCACTGTCTGAATTTTCAAGAAAGCTCACCACTCAGTAAAAAAATGTTGCTAGCTGCAATTCTTATGGGTATCATAAGGATTGGGAATAACTGCACAGATCACAGTTACTATCCTTAAGAGAAATATGAGAGTGGCCTGCACAGAACGACAGTTACTACCTTAAGCTTGCTGGGCACACTGGATAGACAATTTGCACCTTTTCTAGTGTCATTTCTGTTTCTTTGAAATGCTAACAGAAATTAGTAAAGCTAATAAATTTGACACTACTGTAATAATGGGAGGTTTTAATTATCCCAAATTTGACTGGATAAAAGACATAACAACACATGCTAGGGAGGTAACATTTCTAGAAATAAATTATTGCTTTATGGAGCAGCTGGTACAGGGACTGATGAGAGGGGGAGCTATTTTAAACCATATCTTTAGTGGAATACAGGACTTGGTGCAAGAAATAATGGTTGTAGGACCACTTGTCAATAGTGACCATGATATGATCAAATGTGACTTAATTGGAGGGAAGACATTAGAAAAAAAAACTATAAGTTGCAGTCGGAAAGGTTATGAGGTTAAATCAGACATGGACATTGTTTAAAATTACAATTATACATGATCTCAAGAAGAAAGTGATATCTATCTATCTATCTATCTATCTATTTATAGGTAGATATAGATATATTTGTGAAAATATAGCCCTCTGGTTACTATATTATAATAAAGTTTTCAAACAACCAATATTATCTCCAAAAACATTAAAAACATTTTAAAAAAATTTTCAGACCTCATAATAGGTTCTACCAGCATGCATGTGGATTTTTTAGCCGTATCAATAATCATGGGTCAGATCTCTATATTTTTTAGGATTTTTTAACTTTTTGAACATAAAAAGGAATGTATCTTTTACCTGTGAACTTATATGTATGACCCCATATGCTATCAAAGGAATCCCAATACAGGTTTGTGTTTCGATATTGAAATCAGCATCAGGAAATGTCTTATTTTTCATTGGAGTTTGTACTATCATTTAATCTGAAATAAAGATCATCCATAACCACAAGACAGTGTTAAAACCACATCACACAGACCAAACAGATGTCTTACTTGGTCAAACCAGTAATCCTGCAGACTGGAAATGTCCTCGAAAGTGAATTTTTTATAGAAGAATTGAGCCAACTCAGAAGTCCAATATTTTTCAAATGAGAAAGTATCAATCAGTTTCAAGGTTTAATCCCTATGGTGTTATGGAGTCTAAAGTAAAAATCCAATATTTTTCTGTGTAATCCAGTCTATGTTCATAAAGAGTTGCAGACTGTTGTTCCTTAACGTGACACCGTTCTGCCAGACGTTGGATTCCGCCAGCAGTTTTTACCAGGTATTGTTTGAGCATAGTACATGCATTGACCGTAAGCTAGGTAGCCACCAGGAGACAAACTATACAGGTGATAAAAAAAGAAATAACTCCATAATCTTTAATATTCTTTCCCTGAGTATAAACAACCAAAAGCAGACAAGTAAAAACTGGATATACCTTCAGCACTTTCCAATGTTTGTATATTAATGTAGCAATCAATGAAGAACTATTTGAAAATCGTATGACACGTCAGCTCTGAATCTGATGTTTCTTCTGATTTTTTTTTCTAGCAAAAGCCTTGAGCGATCTTCTTTATAAGCTCTTCGTGTATACTATATTTTTTTATATGCCCCTGTAAAAAAGCCTCTATGGGCAGACCCAAACGTAAAGTAAAATCAGACTTGCAAAAAATAAGAATTGCGTTTCTAAGCAAAGGATGCAAGCACCAATAGTGACACACTGTATGGAAGAGGGACATTACCTTCCAGGACTTGTATTGTAGAATCCTCAAACACATCACTCCTTTCCCTCATGGAGGAGATCGTGAATGTAGACTATATTACAGAGAAAAATATTGGAATTTTACTTTAAACAGTGTAACACCACAGGGATTAAATTTTGAAATTGATTGGTACTCTGTTATGCTCAGGCTTGTGGACCCTTGGGCCATCGGGAGGATAGTATACCTTGGAGGAAGATCCGTAGGTTCTCCCGTCGGGTGGCAAGGCAGGAACAGAAGATGTGACCAGCTGACCCTCGGCACTGTAGACAGGTGCGACTGTGACTGCGACTGTGAAGGCAGACGAAGAGTCGTGACGTCAAGGAACAGAGGTGTGTCTTCACCACTGGAAGTCCACGGTCCCCCCAGGAGGAGCCTGTAGGGACCTGGACTGCTGGGGCTTAGGTGGACCTTTGAGAAGTCAAGAAACAGACGTACGGTGCAAGGGCTGTCTGGAGCTTCACCCCTGGAAGCCCGCGGTCCCCCCCGGGAGGAGCCCGTAGGGACCCGGGCTGCTGGGACTTAGGTGGGCCCTTGGAGACGATGGTCAGGAAGAGGTCCAAGGTCAAGTGCCAGAGGGTCGTTGCTTAGCAGTACGAGGTCACACACCGAGGGATCACCACTTGCCAGTCTGAAGTCACACACCAGAGAATCACCACTTGCCAGTCCGAAGTCAATACCAGGAATCACCGCTAGCCGATCCGAAGTCAGGAACCAGGAATACCAAGATGAAACTGGAACAAGGAATCGAGACGCTGGACCTCACAGAAGCAAGCAGACTCAAACAACACTCACAGGAGATGTTGCCAAGCCAAGAAACGGTCAGAGGAAGTCTCCTTTTATACTTCCTCTGGCCCTGTGGATAGGAATCAACTGAGAGCAATTAAAGGGACGAGGTCCCTTTAATTCTAGTGAAGAGGCGCGGCCTCGCACCTAAGATGGCGGTGGCCATCTTGGATCCGGGCCACGGGGGAGAGCAGCAGGCGACCGCTAGGGAGGAGCAGGGACGGCTCCGAACCTGGCGGCTCGCTCGGGGGCCTGTGCCGATGCGCGGGGGTGCCGAGCCCGGAGCAGGGCAGTCAGAGCCGACGCTGCCGGCGGCCCAGTCAGGAAACAAGGTAGGGGACAGTGGGCGCGGAACACAACATACTCTCCCATTTGAAAAATATTAGTCATCTGAGTTGCCTCAATTCTTCTATTAAAAAAAAGTCGCTTTTGAGATCATGTCCAGTCTTCTTTTATGCCAAAAAAAGGAAGGATTGCCAGTTTGATTAAATAAGAATCATCTGTTTGGTCTGTGTGATGTGTTTTTAACACTATCTTCTGATAATAACTATGATCCTAATTTCAGATTAAATGACTGTACAAACTGCAATGAAAAATAAGACAATATCCCCGATGCAGAATTTGATATCAAAACACAGATCCATGGCGGGATTTCTTTGATTTATTGATAACATGAAGGAATCATAATAATCATATGATACCTTCTCCTAAAATTTTAATAAGCAATCAATTGAGAAAAATGTTTTAAAACATATCAAATGAATTTAATGTTCAAAGTACAATGAAATTACACATATTATATATACTGTCATCTAACACAAACAACTGTGAAGGCCAAACTTTTATATTCATATTCACACACATACATAAAACAATAAACTGTCTGTCTAATGTGTCACAATCAATTCATCTATTATTTAGATTACAAAGTACTGTGAATCACACCTATTATTAAAGTTACAAAATACTCAAACTCTTACATGTGTTCATTAAAGAACATAGGGGTCGATGCAATACAGTGCGCTCACACGAGCGCACTGTTTAACCCGCTGTTGGACGCGGGTTAAATAGGCGCTGATCACCCCCTAATGCAATAGGGGGATTAGAACCTATTTAACCTGCATCTGATGCGGAGTGAATGAGTTAGTGCTCAACACATGCAAATGCATGTGAAAGAGGCTATTACTCATTTACTCCGCATTCAAAAAAATAAATGTGCGTCTCAGACGCACATTTATCGCTCAGGTATTAACGCCTGCCTAGAGCAGGTATTAATAGCTGAGCGCACATAGAAGAAGTACAGAAAATCAGAAAAAAACTGCTTTTCGGTACTTCTTCAATAAAAAAAAAAATACCTCAGCAGACTGCCGAGTTATGAAGACCGATGCCGGTAAACTCAGTGTCAGTTTTCATAACCAGCCGTCTGCCAGTAATAAAAATAGATGCTGAGTTTATCGTCTTCCATTTTCATTACTGGCAGACGGCCGGTTATGAAAACCACTGCTTAGTTTACCGGCATCGGTCTTCATAACCAGCAGCCACCGTGACCCCCTAATTTGCATATTGCATGGCGCCCTCGCCTTGCGGGCGCCATGCGTGCGCCATGCGTGCGCTAAGAAAGTGGGCGCTGACTTTTCCGTGAAATTTATTGGATCGGCCCCATAGTGTTTCAATTCTATCTTGTCTACTATGTATCACTGAAGAGTAAATTAAACAATGTATAAAACTAAACAGTAGTTGATATCTCAAAGTGACTGGCAGGTATTGAGGTTAATAATTTGCATTTCAGATAGGAAATAATTGATCCCAAGCTGATGGTGTGAGGTTTAGCACTGCTGGGATGCATTCTGCTGAGGCTACTTTGGTAAGATCTCTGCCTTCTTGTGAATCTTCCTTTACCACACCTGTAAAACCAGATATGGTAACTTTAGAGTCCATCTGGGAGCTGGTCTCAAGCTTTTGGAATTCCTTAAAGTTACATTATGTGGGAAGAAAATAGACTATATATAAACTCAGCTAGAAATTTTGGTCTACCAGCATTAGAGTCTGTTGGAAAATCATTCTAATAGACTTTCTGAGATCGAAAAGGAAGTAAAGAATATTCAAAAGCTTAATATGTCAAGAGACAAGGTCTTTTGTAACACAGGACTGAATTTCTTGAGAATTAAGCTAGACACTTAAATCTGATATTACTTAATTTTCCCATGGTAATGGAGGAATTACCTTTGCAGAGTATTTCTGTGAAATTTTGAAAATTACCTCAACAGAGTTTTGTTATGACCGTCGGTCGCAGATGGCTGCGACTGACTCGACTCACGTCATGTGCTGCCATGCCCTCCTCTCCTGGCCTACTCGCGGCAGAGGCTAGCCACTACTGCCACATTCCCCTGGCTTCCCAGGACTCCCATGGCAGACGGGATTCCGCCGCCATCCATGCCGACTCCAGGCCTTCTTAAGCGCGTGCACACCTCCCCGGGCCCTCCTTTGAAGACCCAATGGTGGGAAACTCAGGGGCATCCCCGATTGATGACATCACAAGGTTGGGGTTCTTAAGCACCTCCTTCGCCCCTTGCTAACTGACTTGGCAACCGAGTTCCTTCGCTACTGATGCTTGTTCCTGTCTCCTCAGACC
The DNA here is from genome assembly GCF_901001135.1 of Rhinatrema bivittatum. Lineage (NCBI taxonomy): Eukaryota > Metazoa > Chordata > Amphibia > Gymnophiona > Rhinatrematidae > Rhinatrema > Rhinatrema bivittatum. The sequence continues at coordinate 366,099,637 of NC_042615.1, forward strand.
CATGGATTCTGTGCCAGATCTTCTTGCTACTCTGGACTCTTGGGCACCCGCTCCTTGGAGGCCTGCTTGCGCTCCAAACGGAGACTTCGTCTCCGGGCTTGCCCCGCTCCTCGGGCTAGCCTTGTACCTTCCAGAGCTCTGACTGCCAGGCTCCCTGCTCCTCAGGGTTGTCCCTTGGAACTGCCTTACTGCTTGGAGATTCGACTCTGTGCTCCCTGCTCCTTGGGGCAGTGCCTACACCAGTGACTGTATCTGCACTTCCTTGCTCCTCGGGGCAGTACCTACATTCTACACCAGTGACTGTGCCTGCACCTCCCTGCTCCTCGGGGCAGTACCTATGTTCTACAGCAGGTGACTGTACTCTACACTAGGGATGTGAATCGTGTGTCCGATCATTTTAACGATCGGGTTCGGCTGGGGGGGGGGGGGGGAATCTGATCGTTAGAGATGTGAATTGGGATCGGTTCTGATTCCAATTCACATCACTAATTTTTTTTAGTGAGGCCCGTGCCGATAAAAAACCCCCCCACCTGACCCTTTAAAATTACCCCCTTAGCCTCCCCCACTCTCCCGACCCCCCAAAAAACAATTTTTACACATACCTGGTGGTCCAGGGGGGGGTGGGTGCAGCTATCTCCCGTTCCCAGGCCATCAGCTCTGCTAAAACAAATGGTGCCGATGGCCCTTTGCCCTTACCATGTGATAGGGCAAAGGTAGCGCCGGCGCCATTTTGAATATTGGCAATACGGCCCGAGTGCAGGAGATCGCTCCTGGACCCCCGCTGGACCCCCAGGGACTTTTGGCCAGCTTGGGGGGGCCTCCTGACCCCCACAAGACTTGCCAAAATTCCAGCGGGGGTCCGGGAGCGACCTCCTGCACTCGGGCCATATTGCCAGTATTCAAAATGGTGCCAGCGCTACCTTTGCCCTCACAATGTCACAGGGGCCGACCGTTGGCCTCTATGACATAGTGAGGGCAAAGGTATTGCCGGTGCCATTTTGAATACTGGCAATACGGCCCGAGTGCAGGAGGTCGCTCCCGGACTCCTGCTGTACTTTTGGCAAGTCTTGTGGGGGTCAGGAGGCCCCCCCAAGCTGGCCAAAAGTTCCTGGGGGTCCAGTGGGAGTCCGGGAGTGATCTCCTGCACTCGGGCCGTATTGCCAATATTCAAAATGGTGCCAGCACTACCTTTGCCCTGTCACATGGTAAGGGCAAAGGGCCATCGGCACCATTTTGTTTAGCGGAGCTGATGTCCTGGGAACGGGAGATCGCTGCCTGCACCCCCCCTGGACCACCAGGTATGTGTAAAAAGTTTTTTTAGGGGGGTCGGGAGAGTGGGGGATGCTAAGGGGTAATTTTAAAGGGTCGGGTGGGGGTTTTTTTATCTGGCCATCGGCGCCATTTATATTAGTGGCAGCCAAAATGGCGCCAATGGCCCGAGAGCGGGAGATCGCACCGGGACCCCCCGATCGGTGCCATTTTGAGTATTGGAATCGGACAGCCGGCGTGCAGGAGGTCGCTCCCGGACCCCCGCTGGACTTTTGGCAAGTCTTGTGGGGGTCAGGAGGCCCCCCCAAGCTGGCCAAAAGTCCCTGTGGGTCCAACGGGGGTCCCGGAGCGACCTCCTGCACGCCGTCCGTCCGATGCCAGGACTCAAAATGGCGCCGATAGCCTTTGCCCATACTATGTCACAGGGGCTACCGGTGCCATTGGTCAGTCCCTGTCACATGGTAGGAGCACAAAATGGCGCCGGTGACCATGTGACAGGGGCTGACCAATGGCACCGGTAGCCCCTGTGACACAGGCTATCGGCACTATGATGAAACCAGCAAACGAGGGTGTGAGAATGCAGGGATGGCTCTGGACTCCTCGCTGGACCACCAGGGAGTTTTGGTAAGTCTTGGGGGGGGGGGGGTCAGGAGGGTGGGGCATTTAAATTTTTATTTAGGAGGCCAAATAGAACAGAAATCTGTTAAATACGTGGGGAGTCACGATGCGTTTCGCCTCCCCACGTATCTAACAGATAGGACAAAATAAGTTGCGGATTACAAATACGTGGAAAACGTATGCACACCCCTACTGTATACTGTGTGTTCTCTCTCTGGATTGTGTCTCTTACCCCTCTCCTCGGGATCCCCCACAGTACTCTCTCTACAAGCTCCTGCGATCACATGGCAGTGACACAGAATGCCTTGTTCCTCTACAAGCTACTGTATCTCCCACTGCAGCTGACCTCGCCTCCCAATGGTGAGGACCTGTGGGGCTCCTCCCCTCAGGTGGTATCAGCCCTCACCTCAGGCCAAGGGTCCACAAAACCCATGAATCCTAACAAGTTTCCTTTGATTATTAAACTGTCCTACCTAACCATTCACTCTCAGCAACATGCTCAGTCCTCCCAGTAACCCTTAAATGTATCTAACTTGACTGTATTTCTTGAGACTTCAGTTCTTGAGATTATAGAATGTTCAACACTGTTGGTATCATTCATATCAGAACAAGATTTGAAGATAGTTATGAAAAAGTATTTTCAGAATATGAGCTTTATTTCCTTAGGTCAGAAGGTTAAGATATTTCCAGATCTCTCTTGACCATCTCAAGAGAGAAGGAAGGGTTTTGTCGTGCTTAGACCTGAAGTTCATGCTTTGGGGGATCTATTTTTTATTAAGAAATCCCTGTAAATGTATAGTTAACTATAATAGAGTATTATGCATTTTTTGCCACTGAACAACTGAGATTGTGGATTCTTGAAGAATTGCTACATCTTCTCCAGCTCCTATGTAACTCTAATTTATTATGTATCAATACTCTACACGTTATTGCAGTTTTCTTTTGTTTTCATTGTTTCCTGAATTCTCCTTTTTTTCCACCCTCTACAAATTTAGTGTACTGAGACTAATAGAATTTGGATTGATTGTTTCTGCTTTTTTTATTTATTGTATTTTCCTGTCTTTACATTTTCTCATTGGTTTCTGATATGCAAAATGTGTGTGCTTTGTATTGAAAAGTTTATAAATACATAGTAAAAAAAATAAAACAATAAAAAGGCTAGGAAATAAAGCAAATCTGAGAAAATATGTTTTTCTTTCAATGCACAATTAAGCTCTAGGCTTAATTGCTGAAGAATGTGGTAAAGGCAATTATCATATCTGAGTTTAAAATGTTCCTGAAAGAAAAGTCCATAAACTGTTACTAACCAGGTAGACTTGATTATCCCTGAGCATGAACAGCATGGAATCTTTCTACTATTTGAGATCTTGCCAGGCACTTGTGACTTTGTATTGGCCGCTATTGGAAACAGGATATTGGACTTGATGGACTCTTGTTCTGACCCACTACGGCAGTTCTTATGTTCTTATCTGTGAAGGACTATAAATTCTAGTTCCAGTGAGAAAGGATCTGAGATGAAGCATTTCTTTTTATATTTAATTGAATATTACTTAGGAATATTTGTTGAGAATCATGTTCATTACTATCATGTTCTGTTCAGATGAAGTGCCAAGAGTGAATGTTCCAGCATTTTCCCTAAGGGGGGTTCCTGCTACTTAGCTTTGGCAGTTTTCCTTAATTCACTTAAATCAACTGGCAGTGGTGGATGAAACTTAACAGTGATCTGGAAGCTCTAGTCTCTCATTTGTAGAGCATGCAATGTACTCTAAGGCAAGCTATACTGAAATCTTGGCCAAAATTAGTAAGAACTCTTTGAAGCTTTGGAAGAGTAAGAAAATTCTGATGAGACTTAGCCTAGTAGATCAACACTTGACAAAATGTCTGACACACATCTTTTATTCACCAGAGCAGACATCGCCTCATAAACAAGAGCTTACAACTGCTGCAGTCTGAAGTTACAGAGAAAATTTCTGTCTTCGATAAGGATTTTGGGGGTTTAAGAGGAAAATAGATATGACTGAGCTCAACATTTTAGTTGACATTGACATTGAAGCCAATTTTTACCAAAAAATGAAGAGAAAATTGAAGAAAATAAGAAATATCTTCAGATGAAATAGGAATATACTGAAAATAGATTCCTAAGGCCAAACCTGTATATCCTTGAATTCCTGGAGCGCAACAAGCCTGTGAAAATGATGTCCATAGTTCACAATATATGGCTTTATGTCACAGGAGCTATAAATACTGTTGAGGTTAACACTAAGAGAGTCTGTTGTATGTGTATTCCACAGTTTCTCTGGATTCTCAAAGCTTTCAAGGCCAAAAGTACATAACCTGTTTCATCTGTTTCATGACAAACAATTGTACTCTCCATATTCCATGAGAAGGATGATTTAACCTGTAAGGAAGAGTGGATTAGAATATTCCCAGAGCTAGTTCAATAAACATGAACCCAAAAGCACAGTTTAAAGTCTTTATTGACTTACTCCTCCCTCAAAAGAAGAAATATCAACATCTTAAACTTGGAGGAGTGTTTGGATATGATGGAGGAACTGTTGGATAGAACAAGTTAGTATGAGAACCAAGGAAAAAAAAAAAAAAGAAGAGGTTGATTTTGTTTGAAATGCTGCAGTATCTAGAAAGAGGAAAGATTCTGCCATGCCCACACCAGAATTTTTGGAACAGTAAAAGAATACTATGAAATACTTACCTGCCAAAGAAATCAGGCAATTTCCCTTGGAAGAGTGTTTTCAAAACCATGTTAATTTTCTAAGCTGCCTCACAAGGATAGATTTGAATCCATACATGAAATGGTATTGCATTTGATTAAGGTGATTGAACTGAAAGATGCGTCATCTGATTCAGGAAATCTTTTTGTCCCTAAAAGGCTGGGTTATCATACTGACTAGAATTGTTCCAGAGGAAGAGGGGGGCTTAGTCCTCTTTCACTTGGCCTGTTTTTGTTTTTGCTTAGTGCTACTTGCTTTTCGTGTTTAACTTTTGAGTACGCTGATCCACAGTAATGTGTTTGGTCTGGAGGGAAGGGTTAAAGGTTAGCATGCGGAAATGTTGGTTTGGAGTTTCACCTATGGATTAACACACAGATTCAAGACTCTATGATCTTGTATTTTTGTGAGATACTGTATATAATATGGAGCTGGGAATAGGAGGACTATTACTGAATGTTTTACATTATTGGGGTTGAGATTGCTGGATATCACTAGTTTTAATAAGTATTTTAAAATAACGTGTGGTTTGTTAGGACTCTTGTAATTGTCTGTTTCAAAGACAATTTGCATTATTTACTTCTAATTTTAATATTATTCAGCATATGCACAGAGTTACCAAGTTACCCAGTTCCAGTAGGGAGATTAGCCTAGTCCTGGATTTCTGATGCAGCATTGATTTCAATGGGTAGAATCAGGGACTAGAAATACCATACTGCATTGGGATGTAAGTTCAAACTCAGGACTGGCCAAAAAGTCTCCCTCCTAGAATTAGGTAACATGGCAGCTCTGTATATATGTAAAATTAAAGTTTGTATTCATGTATTGGTTTCTTGGAGATATTTCATCTGACTTTTTGAAACCTGTTTGCCATTCAATTGAACTGTGAAGCCAGCTCTTCTTTCTTTCTTTCTGTGTCAATATGGGGTCATTACATGACTTTCAGTGCACCTCCGTGAATGTCAGAGGCTTGAAATTTCCTACTAAGAGTCAAATTATAGATTGAACTATTATTATTGAACTATTTAGTCTATTTTCTCCAGGAAATTAATTTAGAAATGACAGAAGATTATCACTCAGAAAAGAGGATATCAATAATTCCTTTTTCTTCTCTATCAAGAAAAAAAAATAGTGGGACTTCTAATAGGAAAAACTTCTATTTCATAGAAGAGAAAATAAAGAGGGATTCTGAGGGACAGGATTTAGATCCCTATTTACTAAGGGATAGATTTTAAGAGATGCGCACGTGTCCATGTACATGCGCTACCAGGTGCGTACACATGGACACGCAATTTATAAAATTGGGGGTCAGAGCACGCAAGGGGGTGCACAATTGTGCACCTTGTGCATGCCAAGCCTGCGCCGAGCCACACTGCCTTCCCCCGTTCCCTACCCCCCCCCCCACCTTCCCTTCCCTTCCCCTACCTCCCCCGCCATTTCCCCCCTACCTTTTTCTTTGTTTTTTGTTTGTTCTAAAACTTACTTCAGCCCTGTGGCTGAAGTAAGTTGCGTGCTGGCTGACTGCCGGTGCACAATCCCCGGCACAGCAGCCAATGGTTTCTGTGTCAGTGGCCTCTGACCCCGCCCCCACCCCACCCATGGACCACCCCACCCCACTCATGTCCCGTCCCTGGACTGCCCCTTTAGTAAAGCCCTTGGACTTAGGCAAGTCCTGGGGCTATACGCGCGTCACCGGGCCTTTTGAAAATAAGCCCAGCATGTGTAAGACACTCTACGCGCGTAAATTCACTGGATTTACGCGCGTAGAATTTTGAAAATCTGGCCCTAAGTTGTGATAATGAATTATCATAAGCTAAATGCTGATTTTTGGCATTTAGCGTTTGATTTAAAACTCATTATTGCATATTCTTTGGAAAAGGTATATTCTATTTATGGCTCGCAAATTAGACACAGCATGTGGGAATTAACTGCATTGCATGGACATGCATGCAGAATAGCTCACTAATATTAAAATAATATTGCAGATCACGCAAAACATTGTTAGCTAGGATAAGGCATATAAAGTTAGCTATATCTCAGAGGTGTGGTTAACGTTAATCCTGAGATCGTTGGCAGGTTACAGCACCTGCGTAAACATTCTGGAACATCATTCGACTCCTTCTCCAACATTACCATCACCATCACCATTACCCCACAAGTTCCAAGTAAGAACTCTCCTGAACAGCAAAGGGCCATCCCAATGTAAAAGCCCTGCACACATGCACGCACACAGACACACACACACACACACACAAATTTCCTTCTGAGCCTTACCTCCTTCCCCCCAATATAAGTGTTAAATTAAGCCATGCCCCCTTCATTCAAACCATACCCCCAAACTCCAACCCTGCCTTTTGATCTCCCCTTACCCAATTTAAAGATGAATGGTTTCCCCAGGGGCAGGAGTGATTTCCACTCGGTCCTGCCCCATAGTGCCACTATGAGTGAGTGTTGGCTGACTCACAGCTCCCCTTTGCCCTTCATATAACCTGAAAAATGTATATAATTGGGAGCAAAAGCCTTACACCTAGACTTCAGAATGCTATAATTGGGGCAGTAATAGAATCAAACTACATACCCATCTCCTTGATTCTCTTCCTCTGGCCCTGTTGTCATTTTTCCTTCATTGGCAGCATGATAATTTTTCGTTGTATTAATTATGGATAAAGGAAAAAATGACTACAAATTTAGTTGAGTTTTTTTGAATTTAATGACAGTGCTTTACCTTGCTGTGTGGTTTGGGATATGGTTACCTTATTAATTAGGAATTCTGTTAAATCTCTCAAAAGGCCTGTAAAGTGTTCTGGAGAAATGGAGTGCAGGAGAAGCTTAACAGAGCAGCAGGATGACAATCAGGGAAGCCAGGGCTCAAATCTTGATTCTCCCACTGATGCTTCTTATGAGCTTGGGCGAGTCACATTAACCTTCATTAGTTCAGGTACGGACCTAGTGTTCTATTTGCTATGTTGCAGTATTTTCCCCAGAAGGCAAACTACGATCGGACCACTAACTCACAGTACTGAATATCACAGGTTAGTGAATATCACAGTATTTTTCCCGGCGGTAAAATACCATCATGAAAATACTGCAACTGAATAGCCTCAAAGCATCAGCATGCAATGGCAAACCTACATCCAAGCGTCGCCATATTTTAAAGTGAACATGTGCCCCCCCCTCCCCCATGTTTCCCCTGGCCAGAGTTGTAAAATTGTTGCACATCTAATTGGATACCCCACCCCCCACAGACCCCCAGAGGCATCCAAAGTAGTTGAAAGAAACAAAAGTTTAAAAATAGAGGGCCTACTCTAGCCCACCACCTGGACCTATCCCAAAATACTTAAAGTTAACTGGTGACCAAGTGACTGGATGTATCGATTTGGTTGCACCATTGTCAGACTTTTGCCTCTATCACATGCGCTGCTGTTCCTGAATGTAAATCACCTTGAAATCAGATTTGAAAAGGTAAGCAAATCTAAAATCCAAATCCAAATTATTTGAAGTTTTTAAAGCATCAAATTGAAAGAACCCCTACAAACAGCTTAAGGATAGAAATTGACTAGAAAAGAGTGATGTTGATCTTACTAAAAGATAAGTCCTGGCTGGTATCAGGAAAACAAAGCAAAGGCTTTATAAGAAAAGTAATAACCTGGAATATATTTTAGCCTATAAACTGAAGGCTATTCATAGTGGTAGGTATATTAAAGCTTTAGAAACTAATATGGTTCAAATGTTAACTGACTCTCAAGAAATATGTGAAATCTTTACTACTACCATAAACTATATTCCACAGAATGCCAAAACAGTCATGGCCAGACTACCGATCTCTTAGATGACATACATAATGAAAGAAGGATGAGAAGGGAGGGAAATTTTATTTTGTTTTTGGGCTTTTTCCCCATGAATTTCATTTTGTGTAATGTTTATTTTGTTTTCTTCATTTGAATAAAATGAAATAAACATTGAAAAAACAGGATCCTCCACTTACAACATCCCAGTTTTGAGAGAGAGAGAGAGAGAGAGAGAGAGAGAGAGAGAGAGAGAGAGAGAGAGAGAGAGAGAGATAGAGAGAGAGAGAGAGAGAGAGAGAGAGAGAGAGAGAGAGAGAGAGAGAGAGAGAGAGAGAGAGAGAGACTCTTATATAAGTGAACTATTTATGTCACTGTAGGAGGGTTAGCTAGTAACTTCAGGTGAGGTTTTGGTGGTGGTCTAGGGTTTGGGGGGAAGTTTTACGTCCACAATCATAGGTATGAACAGCATAGTACATATCAGTGAAGATTTGATGTGATTTGGAGTGAAGAAAGGTACAAAAAGATGAGATTTGTGCAATGTCCTCTTGCCCTAGCTTGATAGCAGCTAGGTAGAGAGTGCATCACACTTGGTTGAGAGTACAATGAACAAATCTAATTTTTGTGTGTTTCCTCACTCCAAATCACTTCAGATCTTTACTGATATTTGCTGTGCTGTTCATACCTATGATTGTGGATGTAAAACTGTCCCCAGATCCCTAGACCACTACCAAAACCTCACCTCGAGTTACTAGCTGACCCTCCTACAATGATATAAATACTTCACTTATATGAGGGTCTCTCTCTCTAACAGAATTTGCAAAATATCCCTATTACTCATTATACATGTTATCTCAATTTCATGTACTCCACCCATCTGAATAAAATTTGCATACACAGCACATGCTGCGATAAATAATGCATGCATTATGGCGGGTGTTAGGACCCTAATGTGATAAGATGAATGACCCTGTAAGCTTGGTCCGGCCACTAATTTTAAGATAGCTGGTATATTCGATAATGTAGTTTCAGTATTGAATATACCTTCAAATTTAGCTGAATAAGTTCATCGGGCTAGCTATTGTGATGATTTATGTGTGTTGGTAGTGTTCTCTGTGGGTAGATTTTTAAAAACGGCGCGTTCACGTACTTAGCGCGTATCTGCTAAAATCCAGGATCAGCGCGCGCAAGGCTGCCGATTTTGGGCAGCCGGCGCGCGCCGAGCCAATCAGCCTGCCTCCGTTCCCTCCGAGGCCGCTCCGAAATCAGAGCGGCCTCGGAGGGAACTCTCTTTCGCCCTCCCCTCACCATCCCCTCCCTTCCTCTACCTAACCCACCCCCCCCGGCCCTATCTAAACCCACCCCCCTACCTTTGTCCGGGGATTTACGCCTCCCGGAGGGAGAAGTAAATCCCCGCGCGCCAGTGGGTCGCTAGCGCACCGAGACGCGACCCGGGGGAGGTTCCGGTGGGCGCGGCCACGCCCCCGGACCGCCCCGGGCCGAAACCATGCCCCTGGGCCCGCCCCCGAAACGCCGCATCCCGCCCCCAAAACGCCGCGTCGATCGGCCCCGCCCCGACATGCCCCGACACGCCCCCCGACAAAAAACCCGGGACTTACGCGAGTCCCGGGGCTCTGCGTGCGCCGGCAGGCCTATGGAAAATAGGCGCGCTGGCGCGCAAGGCCCTGCTCGCGTAAATCCGGGCGGATTTACGCGAGCAGTGCTTTAAAAATCCGCCCCTGTGTGAAAAGGCAGCCTTTAAGCAAAAGGCAGCAACAATTGTGGCTTGCTTTGGAGTCATTACTAAGATTTGAATGGTGCAAGGGTTTTAACCAGGGTTTTGACTCATGACGCACAGGATTAGCCACAGACTAGGAATAAGAACCTCTTTTGCCTTATTGTGAGAGGTTTAAGACTTATCTTCAGGGGAGATTCTGGCAATAGAAAACCCACTAAAGTATAGAGGGCAGTCCACTTCCTTAAAATCCTAAGACCTAAAACTTGAAATTGCTCACTCTAACTATAGAAATCAGCCCCGAGGACACCATGAGACTACACCCATGTCAACCTTTACTAGCCAGACTGTGTCTGAATATGGACCTCATAGAGTTCAGGATAGATAACCAAGGAGTTTGCAGAGCTTTCATGTTTTTATTGCAGGAAAGTGACCTGGTAAGGATGACTTTATGTTATCTACCTGTTAGGCTTTTCTGGATTTAGATAAGCTGGAGGCAATTCTGAAAAAGGCTACCAGAAAAGAGGCCAAAGGAGGCAACTTTCAAACTATTTACTTACAGACTTTACTCCAATTTTCAAAGGGATAAATAATCTTTGAAAACTGAGTGGGAATAAAGGTAGATGCATAATCCTGCACCTGCTATTTGCATAGATACTTTTGTTTGGGAAAATATACACATGAGCTTTTCAAACTTCAAAAGTATGCATGTAATTGCTAAATCCTCCCCAACCCTGCCCCAGGAATTCTGCTATGATCTGCACATAGGGTTATGTGCACAGTGGCACTATGTTGGGCTTAGATAGGATTGGCAATTTTCAAAGATTCCACTGTTTTTTGTGCAGAAATGGCTTTGAAAATTGTCTTCCATATAATTATGTACTAGATAAAAGGAGAGTCAAGGAAAGGAGGAAGGGGTATGATAGAGACATTCGGATACATTAAAAGGAATAACTCAGGGACAAGAAGCAAATCATTTTTAGAGGAAAGTGTTGCATGTGCCGGCCTCGGCGAGCCCACAGCCAGGCCCTCTTACCCTCTGCTGCCTAATCCAGTGTCTGGCTCCACTTCCCTTGCAGCTGCAGGCCGCTGGCTCCATCCCCGGGCAATCCCCAGCATTCCTGGTTCTGGTACTGACTCCTGTGCTCCATGGAGAGATGCCGCCATCCAGCGCCATGCCCCTCCTTAGGCACGCACATCTCTGCTTCCTTTAAAGGGCCCGTGGCGGGAACTTGGCTGCAGCCCCGGATGATGTCGTCATTGAAGCTCCGGTATTTAAGGCCGGGCTCAGCTCCTGTTAGTCGCCTTTGCAACAGGTCTCCACACTGGTCATGCACTTTGTTGCCTCCCGGTGTTGCCTTTGTGTTCCTGGTTCCTGATCCCTGTGAGTTCATGTTCCTGGTTTGTTGTCTTCATTCCTGTGTTCCTGCTACTTGGCTTTCCTTACGAACTGTTCTCCTGGACCCGACCACTGCCTTGCCTGACTACGCTATTGATCTTCTCCTGGAACCAACCACTGCTTCACCTGACCACGTTATTGATCATCTCCTAGTCCAGACCACTGCTTTGCCTGACCATGCTAATGATCATCTCCTAGTCCAGACCTCTGCTTCGCTTGACCATGCTACTGATCATCTCCTAGTCTAGAACTCTGCTTCACCTGACCATGCTACTGATCATCTCCTAGTCCAGACCTCTGCTTCGCCTGACCACACTACTGATAATCTCCTAGTCCTGACCACTGCTTTAGCTGCCCACTCTAATGATCATCTCCTAGTCCAGACCTCTGCTTTGTCTGACCACTCTATTGCCTTTCTCCTGGACTTGTCTTCAGCCTTGTCTTGCCACCGCTCCTTGATTGCTGCCTGCCCTGACTTCACTTGTCTCCCACGTACCCCTTGTCTTCGTCCTGGACTGGAACTCTTAGGATTTGGCCTGTTCTTGCTTGGGCACCCCCTGTCAGACTTTGGTTCCTATTGGTGCCTGGGTCTCTGGGATTCCGCCTTGTCCAGTACAGATTCTTCAGTTCCATAGTTGCTGCTTCTGGGCTGACCTCTTAATCTCCTCTTTAATGACACATGGAGTCCACCTAACTCCAGCTGGCCCCAGTACCCAAAGCTCAACCAGCGGGGAATGAGGGCTGGTATTGGTGAAGCTCCAGCAAGCCTCTGTCAGCCAGCCCACTCCACATGCTGACAGTGGAGACCGTAGGATCCCTCCTACGGGTAGCGCCAATCCCACCTCAGCCCAAGGGTCCACCTCCTGTGCAACAGAAAGAATGCTCTAGAATCAGAGATCATGGTAGGAGGATATAGGAGGGGATGACTCAGAAGCCTCATCAGGAAATATGTATTCCCTGAAAGGGTGATGGACATGGGAAATGGACTTTTAATGGAAGTTGTAGAGATGTTAACATGGATAACCAGGACCTCAACCTCTCCCTGCATCTGCTCTTTTACAAAAGCATTCTTCCAACCACAAAAGAAACCACTGCTTGGTAATCAACAGGCCACAGCTTTATTACAACCATGTAATCACAAAACAAGCCTGAGCCAAACAAACCAAACCTAAGCCCTGGGGGTCATCCACTACATGCCAGCAAGATAACACACCCCAGGCCAACCAGCCTGAGGTGCTAGGCAGCCTTCCGCCGCCCGATGTACAGCCCCCGCCACCAACCCAGCAAGGAGCCATTCCCAGAGCAACTGCCCCAATTGTTCCAACCAATGGGTAATTTCCAAGAACCAGTCCTATGAGTATACCGGCTACTCTGTCCTGGCAGTGCTGAAACCCTAATGAGACTCTGACAACCCACCTCCCATAAGCTGCAAGAGCTAACAATGCCATTCATTAAAATACAACACAAAAAAGGCAATAAGGGCAGGTGGGAGGGATGCACTCACCACATCGAAAAACTGAATCAAGGAAAAACATAAACACCTTGCTTCTTCTCCTCAAAACCCCCCTCCTCTTTACCCATGGATCCCTACAGTCCCTGCCAATCAGAGAGCCACGAGTGCTGCAGCATCATTCAAAAATTCCCAAGCGTTCAAAGCAGAGATCCCCAACTGATTCTTCTATTCCTCCCTCCCTTGCTCAGAATAGTATAAGGTTTAGCTTGGACCCATGTTAACATGGGCAGCCTGTCACTTCGGGCTACCAGTCCCGCTCAAAATAGTATCAGAATGCGAGAAAGCATGGAATAAGCATAGACAATCCCTAGTAGGAAAGAGAGTGAGGGAAGGTCAGAGATCTACTGGAGCTATGGCAGTGTACAAGAAATGAAACAGTCATTCTTCTGTTATATTTTGTGAGAGTGGGGTTGGGAAGTTGCAGTATTACAAATGATTCAACATTCACTCCTCAAGGTCAGAGGCATGGGGGAAGTAATAAGGACAAAAGAAAAGGTAGATTTAACTATCAAGACCTAGAAATACTGCAAACTTTGAGGTAGATAGATAAATATTAGCAGTCTGCAGTACAGTCTAGAAAAGACACAGGGACCTATGAGGCTGGGATATTTGGGCAACAGCCCTGCTAGAAGATATTTGGATCATCTCACAGCTTTAAAGAAAGACATAGAGGGCCGGGGGATAGAGTGTGGGTTAGATTAAGTCTGCAATTTTGCATGCTCATCTTACATAAGAACATAAGGCTTGCCATACTGGGTCAGACCAAAGGTCCATCAAACCCAGTATTCTGTTTCCAACAGTGGACAATCCAGGTCACAAGTATCTGTCAGGATACCAAGGGTTAGATAGATTCCAAGCTGCTTATCCAAGAATAAACAGTGGATTTCTACAACTCTACCTTAATAATGGTAATGGGCTTTTCCTCCAGGAAATTGTCCAAACATTTTTTAAATGCAGCTACTCTAATAACTTTCACCACATCCTCTGGCAATGAATTCCAGAGCTTAATTATGCATTGAATAAAAAAATATTTTATCTTATTAGTTTTAAAAGTATTACCTAGTAACTTCATTGTGTGTCTCCTGGTCTTTGCACTTTTCGAAAGAGTAAATAACTGATTAATGTTTACTCATTCCATTCCACTCATATTTTATAGACCTCTATTATATCTCCCCTCAGCCATATCTTCTCCAAGCTGAAGATTCCTAGGGGAATTCTTCCATTCCCATTATAATTTTGGTTGCCCTTCTCTATACTTTTTATAATTCTGCTATATCTTTTTTAGTGAAGTGGTGACCAGAACTGCACACAGTACTCAAGATGAGGTCACACCATGGAGTAATAGGGGTGTGCATTCGTTTTCACCGTATTTGTAATCCGCAACTTATTTTTAGTGATCCGAAAAATACGTTGGGAGGCGAAACACATCGCGACTCCCAACGTATTCAACAGATTTCTGTTGAATACAGTGAACCTAAATAAACATTTAAACCCCCAACCTCCTGACCCCCTCAAGACTTAACAAAACTCCCTGGTCAGCGGGGAGTCAGGAAGCCATCCCTGCACTCGTTTGTGGTTTCCTCATGGTGCCGATAGCCTGTGTCACAGGGGCTGCCAGTGCCATTGGTCAGCCCCTGTCACATGGTCCCTGGCGCCATCTTGTGCTCCTACCACGTGACAGGTAGGTCATGTGGCAGGAGGTCGCTCCGGGACCCCCGTTGGACCTCCTGCCACGTGACCTACCTGTCACATGGTAGGAGCACAAGATGGCGCCGGTAACCATGTGACAGGGGCTGACCAATGGCACCTGCAGCCCCTGTGACACTGGCTATCGGCGCCGTGAGGAAATCGCAAACGAGTGCAGAGATGGCTTCCTGACTCCCCGCTGGACCACCAGGGAGTTTTGGTAAGTCTTGGGGTGGGGGGGATTAAGGAGGGTGGGGGGTTTACATTTTTATTTAGGGAACCGGGAAACGTATGGACAGATCGACAACTTATGGAATTCTCCATACTTCCATATTCAACGGAATCGACCCTCAACGTCAACGTATCACAAACGCAACGAAAACTTTTTGTCTGCACATCCCTATGGAGTAATACAGAGGCATTATGATATTCTCTATTGTATTCGCCATTCCTTTCCTAATAATCCTTAACTTTCTATTTGCTTTCTTATAGGGATGTGAATCGTTTTTTGACGATTTAAAAAATCGTCCGATATTTTTTAAATCGTCAAAAATTATTAGAGTGCGCGATACAATACAAATTCCCCTGATTTATCGTGAAAAATCATTAATCGGGTACGGGAGTTATTTGGGGGGAAGGCGGGAAAACCGGCACACCAAAACAACCCCTAAACCCACCCGACCCTTTAAAATGAATCCCTTACCCTCCCGAACCACCCCCCCATATGTTTTAAATTACCTGGTGGTCCAGCGGGGGGGTCCCGGCGCAATCTCCCGATCTCGGGCCATCGGCGCGATTTTGGCTGCCACTAATAAAAATGGCGCCGATGGCCCGATAAAAAAAAACCCACCCGACCCTTTAAAACTTACCCCTTAGCCTCACCCACCCTCCCGACCCCCCCAAAACCTTTTAAAATTACCTGGTGGTCCAGCGGGGGCGCGGGGAGCAATCTCCCACTCTCGGGCTATCGGCTGCCACAAATAAAAATGGCGCCGATGGCCCTTTGCCCTTACCATGTGACAGGGAAGCTGTGCCATTGGCCAGCCCCTGTCACATGGTAGGAGCACTGGATGGCCGGCGCCATCTTTAAAGATGACGCCAGCCATGGCCGGACATGGCCTGCGCCGGCCATCCAGTGCTCCTACCATGTGACAGGGGCCGGCCAATGGCAAGGATTCCTTGTCACATGGTAAGGGCAAGGGCCATCGGTGCCATTTTTATTAACGCAGCCAATGGCCCAAGAGCAGGAGATCGCTCCCCGCGCCCCCACTGGACCACCAGGTAATTTTAAAACATTTTTTGGGAGTTCAGGAGGGTGGGGGAGGGTTTTTTTGTTATCGGATTGGGCGCAGCCGATAACAAAAAAAAAATCGAGCAGGACGATAAAAAGTTTAAGATTTGAATCGGAACCGGAACCGATCAGATTCCGGTTCCGATTCACGTCTCTACTTTCTTAGCTGTAGCTTTCTTCCACTTTGCTTCTCTAGGCTAGTTGAGAAGCAAAGTGGAAGAAAGCAAACATTGACCTGGGTAAGGATTGGTATTTTACAAGCTACTGTGATTCTATGATTGGCACCTGGGATATGTCCTTGTAATTTGATGGGAATGGTTGGGCAGATTGTAGAGGCCAACTGGTCTTTTTCTGCTTTCATCTACTCTTTTACTATGTCACTATGGAGGTCATTTTCCAAAGGTATCGCACGTGAAAAGGGACTTTTCGCGTGCGATACCTAGATCGGGGCAGGTTCTGGGCAGCATCTGCAATGGAAGGGGAGGAGTCGAGGCGGCCCGGGGGTGGACGCTGCGAAGACATTGCTGACGGCGAAAAGGTAAGGAGCCTTATCACTGTCAGTAACACGGCCAATAGCACCACCTTTCATGGTGGCACTATTGGTTTGCGAAAGCCAGCAGCGATCGCACCATGGTGGTGCGATTGCTGCCGGCTTTCGCAGGCCCGCTCCCCGCTTCACCCCCTTGCCCCCCGTTACCGCCGGATTTTCTAAGTTCTGTGAACTTAGAAAATCCAGGCCTATGTTACTCTGATAAACTATCACCCAGTCTGGCAGCTCTTGCTGAAAAAGAATAAAGCCATTATCCCAGGCAATTAAATTAACTTTTTTAGTTGTTCGCAAAAATGGTAAAGACCCTAAAGCAGAAAGCTCTGCTGAATTATAATATTATTCTGGCTAAAGTTTTGACCTTGAAATTGAAACTCAGATTGCCTCAGTTTATCCACGAAAACCAAACAGGATTCATTAGAGGTCGTCAAGGGGTGGACAATGTTTGCCATTCTATTAACTCAGTATATTAGACTCTCCGATCATATTAGCTGTCAGTATTGAGTCAGGTTAGCCTGGGCAGTAATACGGAGTGTACAGTTTGCCTGTGATTCCAGAGAGGATGAATAGGGATTTATCTAAGACATTTACTCTAGAAACAGAATCTAGACAGGTATACCCCTGTCAACTTTGCTCCTTGTGTTTTCTAGTGAGCCACTGGCCACCAAAATACAAGAACATTCTCATCCTGGAGTGATTTTCAGTGGCCCACCTAGGTGCAAAGCTGTTCCCATAGACATTGTAGACAATTTTACAACAGAAACTATGAGGTCAGTATAGAAAAGGCCACTAAGCAAGGAAAATAATGAAAAAAATTAGTATCCTGATATTCAGTGGCATTTATCTGGCTAAAAGAACCTCTTAATACCTGCACACATTTTGTGTGGGTAGATTTAGGTCAAGCATATGTGCAGAGATATCCACGCAAATTTAGCCAAATAGCACTGAATAATATCTCACATTAAGAGTAAATTTAAAAAGCCATCCTCAGGAATATCCTGACCTATCTCCAAATTTGTGCAAGTAGTGATTTTACTCCACTCATTTACCCAGGGAAAGGGGAGAAATTTTCAACAGGAAAAATGTATCCAGTTAATACAAGTTTTAAACAAGTGAACCTTTTACTTATCAGCTTGTATGCAAATAGTTTTTCTTTGAGAATTCACTTACATGGGTACAAAAGCACATAAGTCCCAACTGTTATGAGATAGTTTAAACTGAGGGATGGGCACTTTATAACGAGCGGGTGCAAGCACACATATGCTGGAATGTGAAATAGTGCTCGTAAGTGCGCAAGTATAATATGAAAGACACCTTTAGCGCGTATGTGTGTCCCGAATTTTAATAGGTTATATAAGGAAACGTTATTCATGTGTCTTTCCTTTGGACTTGTTGGCTTTTACATGCGCAAGTGAGCACATTTTAAAACATGCGCATGAGAAGGAAATAACCAGTTTGACCACTTAGTCTACCAGTTTTCCCAGTCTATTTCTTGGTCATCAAGACCTCTCTAGTTCTTCAGCCTGCACTTCCACCAGTTTTTGGCTATAATGAGTTTTATTCTGACTTGCACTTGATAAAGAGCAGAAATAAATATGTGCAGCTAGCAGCCCAACGCGCACTGCAGTCACCGGTTATAAAATAGGGATTAGGCCCCACCCTGAAATGCCCCTGACCCACCTCAATTTCTCCCCCTTTTTTCACGCGTTCTGTTGCTTTTGCACATGTATATACGTGCATAATTTGTCAATTTTAAATTGAGTTGCTCATATACCACCTATATACTCGTGTATATGGACCTTTTAACATGAGTAACTCTTAAAATTCACCCTTAAGTGTATACCCTCCCACTAGGGAGTACTGGGAGAAAGAAGCAAGGCACTAGTGGGAAAAGCTGGAAGAACCAAATTCTGTTATTGGTTTTTTTTTTTTAATTTTTAATTTATTGATTTTTAAACTTACATCAAAAAACAAATTTTGTGTTGAAAGCAGTATACAAAGTAATAAACACAGAAAACACTTAAGTATTAATACTAATATTAATCTTGATCCTGCATATAAAGTCCTCATTTATAGGGAGGGATACCATTACACTACCTCAGGTATATTTATATTTAAACTAAAGGAAAAAACAATATCTTATATGGGAATAACAATACATTCATACGGATCCAGCTGTAGACACTTTTACCCCTCCAACACAGGGGAAGATGTTGCAATCTCAGGCGAGTACTTTTTTAGAAACTGTTCTAACTGTTCTGGTTGAAAAAATATATATGAGATATTCCTGTATTTAATACTACATTTGCAAGGATATTTAAGAATATACATCGCTCCCAACTTTTGAACCTGAGATCTCAACTTCAAAAATTGCTTCCTTCTAAATTGGGTACTTCTAGCTAAATCTGGGAATATCCCAACATTTAATCCCCAAAACATTACAGATCTATTATGAAAATATGATCTTAAAATCCAGTCTCTATCAGATTCAAGAAGGAATGTCACTATTAATGTTGCAGGCATCATTTGTTCTCTTTGGGTGGTCTCTAATATATTTGTTATATCCATTATCCAATCCTGCTGTTGTTGTTCTTACTGGTGTTAAGACTTGAAAATCTTTTTCATCCTCCTTTTCTTTTTTAAAAGGAGGTATATAATATAACTGAGATGTTGGGGGGATCGCCGACTCTGGTACCTTCAATATCTGTAAAAGATAATTTCTCCACATATCTCGTGGGGTCACAACAGGATCCTTGGGAAAATGTATTAAGCATAAATTTCTCCCTTTTAACTGATTTTCCATGTTCTCTAGATGATTCAATAATATTGTATTCTCTTTTATAATACTGCATTGAAGATTTCTCATCTCTTGCATTTCAGTCTCAACTTTTTCATATTTATTTTTTTGAATTCTCATCTCTTCCTCAACCTTATCCACCCTTACCCCAGTGTTATTTATCAGAGAAATTAAGGGATTTGCTTGGTTGAAGAGATTATCATTAGCAGTTTGCACTGCTTCCCAAATCTTCTCCAAGGAAATCACTTCTGGTTTTATTAGTTCCTTCTTTTTAGGTAAATTCAAAAGTTCTTTCCTTTCTGTTGGAGACTGTTCCATACAGCCTATAGCATCTCCCAGGCCAGTCTCTTCTTCAAGGGATTGCACCAGATAATCCTCTTCTCCACCTTCATCCTCTGCTTGAGATTCTTCAAAAGGCGCGCTCTCCCTCCTCCGAGACAAGTCACTTGCCTCCACCTCTCGCAAAGTGGCTGGATTACCTGGGAGCCTCCGCATATCCGGGGATAAGGTAGTCTGGAACTCCTGTGGGGAGGTAGTTTCCTCTTCCACCCGCTTTCCCCACTGCGAGCTTTCACCTGGCTTTGGCTCCCTATGATGTGAGAATCCATCGGGCCCTGAACTGAACCCTCTGAAACAACTCCCAAACTCTCTCTTTCCTTTGATCTCCTTTTTCTTGTAGTATGAGGCATTATTGAAAACAAAACTCCACAAGATTCTCAGAGCCCTGATTACACATGTCTTGTCGGCCATCTTGGATCCCCCCCCACCCCAAATTCTGTTATTATGTATACTTGTGCTAACATCAACAGTTCCTGTTTCACTAAACTGCTTCCAGTTTTCTTTTGTAAGTGGATGACCAATACCCCTAACACAGTGTCAGAAGTGAACGAAGTCTAAACTGGTGAAGAGGCTGAATTTCAATCCTTCAGAGGCCAGCCAATTTGCCTCATGCTTCCATATTGCCACAAAACTGAATTCTAAGTCACATGAAGCCAGGTTTGTTCCTTGATTTATGCAATTGATAGTGAGGTAGAGAACATTTACCACTCATTCATCTTTGCTGCAGAGGCAGAGAGAAATAATTATGTTGTTGTTGTAATGAAGAAGTTTAATGAACATTTAGTTCCAAAATGTAACACTCTCTTTCTTCATTAGGATGCTTAGAACTGATGTAATGAACTCAGAACCACTCCATGATCTGTGATTCCAAAATCAAATCAATGTATTTACAAGAAGAGGTTGTTTATAATAGTCACATCCAGAGGTAGATCACAGAAAGATGTACGTATTTCTTAAGATACTGCAAAATTAAAAGAAAACATATTACCACCAAAAGGCCCCACTTTCTGGTAGACAAAACCAGTTTTAAATTACAGACTCACCAGCACCTACCCTGTTCCCATGAGCTAACTGGTAACACCAAACATTTGCAAATGCCCAGAATTGGCCCAATGATTCTAGCATTAAGGTCTGTGCCTCTCAAGGTCCAATGTGAATGTTAGTTACATTCAGTCATCAGATACATGATGGCAGAAGTATTTCTGGAATGAGATAATTCTTAAAAGTTGCTCTACCTCTTCCTCCTAAGGACAAAACAAAAAATCAGTTTAAATGAAAGCTGGTAATCTGGAATCTTGTGTGCAGTTACAGGAGCTCCCATAAGGTATGTCAGCTTTCAGGCTCCCTCTTTCTGACTTCTCCTGGTTCTCAGAACAAAAAGACATCCACATAGCTTTAAGGTCTCCCACAAAGCCTTTATAGGGGATTAAATAAAGAGGTCTTTTCACAAGGCTGAGTCCCAGATTATTTAGTAGCACTAGGATATCCTCTACCAAGGCTACATGAGAAGTGGCATCTTTCTGCTGCATAACCTTTTGGCAATTCTACTCAGTCTTCCAACAGATAATATCTTGTCAGCATCCAGAAGGAGCATTTCTTTAGCAATTAATTTGTTTCTAGGAGACTGTAGAAATATGTTGGCCTCCTGGAGTTTTCCTGAGAAGATATCATTGAGAGACTGGGTTAGATAAAATGTGTCAGGCTTTCACTTTGGGATTAATAACTTATTCTGTGAGGGAACACTACTATTATGTAGCATTTCTCAGGGAACCTTTCATTGATGCTGCAGAGAATAGACAGTTTTCCAGATCTTTTCCTTATTAAGGTGGTTCTGATGAGGTTGTATTCTTGTTGAGTGCATTATACTATAAAGGACAAATCTTTCCGGTAGCTTTGTCTTGATGCTTTATATTCCTTATGTTCCTTTTTTAAGATCTTTTATAAATAGAATAATTTTGTAATAGTATCTCAGTGGCATATGCTTAAGCATTTTTTAATGCTATTGTGGAACTTTTAATGAGTTTTATTTCAATAAGCAACTATTTAAAAAAATTAAAAATTTAAGATAAAAAAAGTCCCAATTTGAAGGAGCTCTAGCCTTGATGTAGTGTCCACCTTTTGGTTTTATCATGAAATCTCTTTATCCAAATTTTGTAAATTACAAGAATCAGTTGATCAGTTTGTTACAACTAATGCCACAAAGGCAGAGCAAAGTAACATCCCTAAAAAGCTAGCAATCAATAGCCTGACTACCTACAGGTCTTATTCCTGGATAGATGCAGATTGAATCAATGTGATGTATATTCTTATAGCATTATGACAAAAAAACAAAAACATCTGCAGGAATGTATTTATTTATTTTCTTATTTCCACTTGATATTCATCTTTTTCCTAGGAAAGGCACAAGGGGAATTACAAAGAAAGATGTAAATTGAAGTACATATTATAATTTTAGGGGTGAGTGAATGGACACAAGGATATAAAAATGGGAATTGAACTAAATAGGTAGCAATACATGGTGTACACCGATTTCATATTATAGAGAAAATACTTAGATAAATGTAACCAAAGACCAGTTGATGTTTAATACGGACATAATTGACAGTTGCAAGAAAAGTCGAAATCTTAGAACAAGATCGATTGATAGATCGCTTCACTTTTGGATCACAAACTATCTTGAAATATGCAAGTACATCTAGACTTGATAGAGTACATCAAGTTCAACATGAAAATGTACCAAACTTCACTCCATCTGAATTATGAAGCTGCTCAGAATGTTCATTCAGTGACAAATATTTCAACTGATTTCCTTATCACCTCTTATGTTCTGTCTGACACTAATCTCTTTACTCTTAGTAACTCTTTTGGCTATAGATTAATGCACAAATAATCAATATAACATCATACCTACTATTTGTACATGATTTGTAGCATTAAAGATTGGAGTGTGCAGGCCAAAAAATGTTGTTTTGTTCTTTTTAGTTAGTGAGAGGTTATTATTTTATATGTATTTCATTGCAGGGCTTTTAAACTTTCTTTTAATTTGTTTCAGCAAATAATGCACACTATTTCTTTATCATGCACACTATTTAGAAATAGTTCATGCTATTTGGAAATAGTGTGCACTATTTGTTGAAACACAAATTTAAAAAATCTGAATTTCAGCAGAATTTTTTTCCATTTCTTTTGAAAACAAAACAAGGGTGTTTTATTGCATTTTCTTTTCATTTTAAAACAAATGCACATCCCTATTACAGATCCTGTAAGTGTTATTTAGTGGAAGAACTTTCAGAAATAAAGAAGTTCTCGTATGACACCTGGATGGCATTTGACCTTCATAAATGTGCTTCAGTAACATTTATTAGAGAAAATTTACAAAAAAAAAAAAAATTCTCCTTGACTGCGAACTATAAGATAAAATAACTCAAAGAGGATGGTGTGTATCAATATCTAGGAGTACATAAAGGTGCAACAATCGAAAATAAAAGATTGAGAGCAAAGATCAGCAAAGGATACCTCACAAGACTGAAACTAATATTGAAAAGTATTTTAACAGCATGAAAAAAGATACAAGCCATCAATCAATTTGCGATCCTTGCACTTCATATAGCTTTGAAATCATAGGCTGACCCCCCAGAAAGACCTCTACTAGTGGTTGTAAAAATAAGAAAACTCCTTTATTCTTATCAGATACTTTATAAGTACCAGTGTAGAATAAGACTGTACATCTAAAAGCTGAAGGATGTATTGGTCTTACAGAAATAGATAATATATATAGATTAAAAAAATCAATTTTCAAATAGCTTCTGAGTAGCCAAGATAATTGGCTAATTTTAGCCAGTTATCTTTAGAATAATTTTCAGCTGAACCTAACTGGCTAAGTTTTCAGCTGAATATTAACCTAAATCAAAACCTGCTTGATAAGCTAATAACTTATCAGCGCTGAAAATTAGCACTAACCAGGTAAGTCCTTTGAAAACATTCCCAATACCCCTTCCTCCCACCCATGTAAAAAATGTAAAAAAGATGTAAAAAAAAGATGTAAAAAAAAGGTGTTAAAAAGATGTAAAAAAAAGGTGTAAAAAAGATGTAAAAAAAGATGTAAAAAAAAGGTGTAAAAAAGATGTAAAAAAAATGTAAAAAAGATGTAAAAAAGATGTCCCTCAAGACACATTCCTTTCCTTTCTTCTGAAACCCAAATAAATTAAAAGTCTTTCTTTTCCAAATCCCAGCCTCCTTCCTTCCCTCCTGATAATGAAATAATTAAAAAAGCATCTCTCCTAAGTCCAGCTTCCCCTCCCTTTTTCCCAAGACCCAAGGTTATAAAAAAAAAAAAAGTCCCTCTAGTCCCGATTCCCCACTTGATAAGAGCATAAGAACAAGAGAGCATAAGATGTGCCATGCTGGGTCAGCTCAAAGGTCCATCGAGTCCAGCGTTCTGTCTCTGAAAATGGCCAATCCAGCTCCTAAGGAAATATCTGGCAGATCCCAAAGAATAAATCCAATTGCTTGTTGCACCAGGAATAAGCAATGGCTTTCCCTGAGTCTTCTGGGTAATAATTGTTTATGGACTTTTCTCCTAAAAGAACTTGTCCAAACCTTTCTTAAACCCTGCTATGCCAGATGCCTTGACCAAATTTTCTGCAACAAATTCCACAGCAAAATTGTACATTCGGGGAAAAAAGACATTCTCTGATTTGTCTAAAATCTGCTACCTGCAAGTTTCATGGAGTGTCCCCTAGTCTAAGTACTATTTGAAAGAGTAAATAACCATTCCCTATTTACCTGTTGTACTCTACTCATGATTTTATAAACCTCTATCATATTCCTTCTGAGTCATCTCTACTCCAAGATGAAGAGCCCTATTCTGTTTAGTCTTAACCTTGAACACTGCTGGAGTAGTAGAGGAAGCAAGCTAATGTAGCAAGACTG
Source organism: Rhinatrema bivittatum (assembly GCF_901001135.1). Lineage (NCBI taxonomy): Eukaryota > Metazoa > Chordata > Amphibia > Gymnophiona > Rhinatrematidae > Rhinatrema > Rhinatrema bivittatum. The sequence continues at coordinate 366,124,274 of NC_042615.1, forward strand.
GCTTGGAATGGCAACGGCAGCAGTGGTGCTGGTAGATCTTGAAAACTGGAATGGTAGGAGAAGAGCAATGCAGTGAGAAGGATAGCAGTAACACCCCCAAAGGCATTTGCCAGTTCTTGCACATGCACAGAACAGCATGGTGAGCAGGCACCATAATGTGGCAGGAATGGCTTGGCGCAGTGGTGGCAGCAGTGGTGGTGGTGAATGCATTTTAAAAAACTGAAATGGTAGAAGCAGAGCAATGCAGTGAGAAGTGTAGCTGTAACACCCCAAAGCCGTGGTGTTAGGCTCATGTAGCATTTTGAAAATGCATCTGTGGGCAGCAAATGTAGCATTCTTAGGGATTACAAAGTGTATTTGAAATTATTAAGAATCCTAAGCCTTTCAAAGACTGTTTTGAAGTGGGCAAGATACACGAGCATTGTCATAAAACTGTGTTTAAACTTGAGAACTGGTATGCTTCTCCTGAAACTGATATTTCATTTTACATTGTATGTGACATTCTAAGTGACATCTGGAGGGGATACGATTAAGCTTTTCTTTTTGAGGAGGATACTAAGATCTATAACAGAGTGGGCAGGCCTGAAGAAGTTGAAAGAATGAAAAGTGATTGAAGAAAGCTTGAAAAGTGGTTGAATATTTGTCAGGTAGAATTTGATGCCAAGAAGTGCAGAGACATGCATCTGGGGTGCAATAATCCAAAAGAACAGTATGTGATGGGAGGGGGGGGGGGGAAGAAATAATTATGTGCACTGACCATGAGAAGGATCTTAGGGTAATAGTGTCTGGTGATCAGAAGGAGGTGAAGCAATGTGACAAGGTGATAGATAAAGGCAAAAGGATACTGGGCTGCATAAACAGAGGGATAACTGTATGAACATGGAGGTGTGAATTCCCTTGTTCAGGACCTTTATGAGGCTTCACTGGGACAGGAGCACTGTGCTGTGTTAAGTCCTGAAGACTGTATCTTAAAAAGGATAGAGATGGTAGCGGAACATAGAAAGGAGACTAAAATGGTATGTGGTGTATCTCGGAAGACATATGAGGAGAGGCTGAAGGATAAAAGTGTGTACCCTGTTGGAGATGAGGTGCAGAGGGATATGATTCAAAAATGCACACCCAGAAAGGTATGAATGACGCACTAATTTAAAACCATTTCCAGCGGGGACAATTCAGAACCAGGAGAATGTCCCAGAACTGGACCCAGTGATGCACTTATGGACATGGCAGGCTGAAGCTGGAAGAGTCATGCCCCAGTAGTTGTGGTTGGAACATGGCAGGCTGATGCAGGATTTGTCTGGCTCCAGTGGTGCTCTTGGGGACAAGGCAGGCTGAAACTGGAAATGTTTGGCCCTGATGGTGGAGGTTGGAGCACAGCAGAATGAAACTGGATTTATCAGACCCCAGTGGTTGTGGTCAGAACATGGCAGGATGAAGCTGGAAGTGTCAGTCCCCAGTGATTGTGGTTGGAGCATTGCAGGCTGATGCAGGATTTGTCTGACCCCAGCAGTGCTCTTGGGGACATGGGAGGCTGAAGCTGAAAGTGTTGGGCCCTGGTGGTGGTGTTTGGAGCAAAGGAGGCATAGGAACTCAGTGGAGCCATGCCCAATGGCAATGATTGTGGCAAAGCAGGCAGAGGAAGTCAGTAGAGTCATGCTATAATGATGGTGTCAGTCTCTGTGGCAAAGCAGCAGAGGAAGTCAGAGGAGTCATGCCACAGTGGTGGAGTTTGTCAAACACCACCACTGGGATATGACTCCACTGACTTCCTGTACCACCTTTGCACCAGTTTTTGGGGCAAAGCAGGAAGGGAAAGTCAGTGGAAAACTGCCCCAATTGTGATGTTTGGCAAAAAGGAGGCAGTGGAACTCAATGGAGTCATGCACCAGTGGTCAGTAGGGATGTGAATCGTTTTTTGATGATTTAAAATATCGTCCGATATATTTTAAATCGTCAAAAATTGTTAGAGTCGATATTTAATAGGAATTCCCCCGATTTATCGTCAAAAATCGTAAATCGGGGGAAGAGGGAGGGGAAGGGGGTCCGGGGGTCCGGGAACGACCTCCTGCACTCGAATCGTGTTGCCTTACGGCCGGCGCCATTTTGCTGTACGGCAATATGGCCGGCGCCATTTTGCAAAATGGCGCCGGCATATGGCCATATTGCCGTACAGTCGCACCTGAGAATTGCACTGAACTGACATCACCGCTAAAAAGATTAACTAAAAACATTGCTGTTTAACAGATAGTGGAGCCTAAGTTGATTTATTTGCTAATTCTCCCTTATGAGTTAGTTCCAGCTCTACTTTTGTGATAATTTTCTGGGTGACAGCATATAACTCTAAGCAAACCGCCAACTATGACAAATAAGAGGCCTACTTGTACCTGAACTATCCTAGTTTATTCTCCTTTTAGTATTTATGGAAAAAGACAATTCCTTCAAAAGAAATAATAATGAAATATTCATGTTGTAAACTATTTATTCTGGCTATGATATTTCTACTAATAAAATGAACAGGGCTCTACAAAAGTGGTTGGGTGATGCCCCATGTCAGCTGCTAACTCATTGCATCTTCCTGCTCACCACTCCCATGTACACAGCCAACCTACAAGTGCCTACACCAACAGAACAATACCTCACAACCAACCAGAAAGACGTCTTTGGTTCTGCCCAAGCTCTTTGCAATACTTTGTCCCAAATCTCTTAGCCTTCAGAAAACTTCAAATTTTTTGAATTGGCTTTTGAGTCACAAACCTAAGTCACCTTACTTCTCATGCCATGCTCACTGATCATTTAAATACCACAGGAATTTCAGCCCTTCAAGTTCCCCTTGAATTCAGTCATTCTAACATGCAAAAACTGTAGACAAAAAGGGGTAGATTTTAAAAGGTGCACGTGCAACCCAGCGCGCGCACATGTACGCCCAATTTTATAACTTGCATGCGCCGGCGCGTGCAAGTTATAAAATCAGGAGTCGGCACACACAAGGGGGTGCACTCTAGTGCACCTTGAGCGCGCCAATGCCCGAGGCCTTCACCCGTTCCCTTTCCCCTAACCTAACCTTCCCACCCCTTCCCCTAACCTTCGTCCTCTAGTCCTAATCTAACCCCCTCAAAAGTCTTAACATACCTTTTGCACCTGCCTCAAGGCCGCTGTGTCAGAGGCCTCTGGCCCCGCCCCACCCCGGATCACCCTGCCCATGGCCCGCCACCTCCCCGCCCCTTTAGTAAAGCCCCAGAACTTAGATGCATCCCGAGGCTTTACGCGCGTCGCCGGGCTTTTATAAAATAGGCCAGGCGCATGTAACCCCCCTCCACACGCATAAATCCTCTGGATTTACGCACGTAGGGCTTTTAAAATCTGGTCCTTAGTGTGTACATGTATAAAATGAGTTTTTTCACATGTACATTTTCAGATAAGTGCACAGGAAGGGCAATTTTTACACAGCTCACTTAGGGGCCGATGCTATAAAAAATGCGGAAAGCGAGCGCAGAAAAGTCAGTGCCAGTTTTCTTAACACGCGCTAAGGCGACCCCGCGGTTACCGGGAGTCTGCCAGTTATGAACACCGATGCCGAGTTTATCAGCAGTCGGTTTTCATAATGCGCAGGCCGGTTATGAAAACCGACGCCAAGCATATTGGTGTCGGTCTTCAAAGCAGCCGGCAGAGGGTTTTTTTCTCTCTTTTTTTAACTTTTAAAGAAGTACAGAAAAGTAGTTTTTCTGCTTTTCTGTACTTTTTTTCACTGCGCTCAGCTATTAACACCTGCTCCAGGTAGGCATTAATAGCTGAGCGATAAATGTGCATCTGAGACGCACATTTATTTTTTTTGCATTGGAGTGAATGAGTAATAGCCTCATGAATGAATGAGTGAATGAGATAGCGCTCATCACATGCATTTGCATGTGATGAGTGCTGTCTCATTCAGTCCGCATCGATTCGTGCCTTAAATAGGCGCTAATCCCTCTATTGCATTAGGGGGTGGATTAGCACCTATTTAATCCACGTCCGACTGTGGGTTAAACAGTGCACTTGGCTGAGCACATTGTATTGCATGGGCCCCTTAGAGGTAAAGTCTGAGTCTGCACTGTACACATAGACTTTACCAAGAATTTTCAAAGAAAAAACTACGCGCATACGTTTGTTTTGTAAATAAGTGGGTAACTGTCTCAGTAAGTGCACATTTTATCATGCACAAAATTGCATCTGCTCGTCAGAAGATGTAACTTCTGCAATGTAATTTATATGCATACTTTTAAAAATAAAAAAGTATGTGTTTAGATGCCAACTCTACTACTTGGTACATCTTACTTCAGTTCACAGAAAATACATGTTAAACCAAATTATATGCATATGTTTACGGACACTGAGCCTAGGACTATTTTATTAGAGCTGATTATGTGCATAAAACCACATTTTATGTATAAATTCACTCTCAAATCTATTGGATGCTGACCAAGCTCTTTTAGAATGTGGATTAATTTTTGTCACATCTACTTAATATGATCCTTTTGTGATCAGAGATTACCTACACCATTTCTTCTGGGCTTTATAAATTAAATATTTTTTCTCTACCTATCCATACTCTGGAAAAACTTTTGTGGTATCTCGCAACACTCACTGGACACCACCAGGGCCTACTAATCCACTTTTTACATCATTTAAAAGACTGATACTCTTTGATTTTTCCTGATCTGACTGTAGATGCTGTCATCCCTATCAAAATTTGTCTAGGCAAAATCTGACTGCTTTATTAGTATTGTCTGATCATGCTATTATTATAAAACCCAGCGGTATCGTGATCAGCACACTATATTGTTGTGCTGAGAGTGGACTCTTGGCCTGGTACAGGATTGGTACGGCCCTCTAGTCGGACCCAGAGAACACCTGCCACCATGAGGAGGAGCACAGGAGGAGACAGAGGTTAGCTGGAGCTTCGCCAATAACAACATGGGGTTCCCTCACATTGAGCCCTTGGTTACCCGGGCCACCTGGTCTTAGGTGGGCCTCGCAGGGTCTCCTAGAGAGATAGTTCAAGGGAGTGCCCACCACGAACAAGGGTGCATGGTCGGTGTCCAGACAGGCAAGACCAGAGGTTGCAGAAGGCTAGAAGAGAGTATGCGAGTGTATGGCAAGGATCAAGGCCAAAGTATCAGTCCAGAATGGTCAGCCAAAGCAGGGTTGGTAACAGAGGTTAATCCGGGCATAGTCAGGTCAAGCAGAAGGTCAAGTTCCAAGTGGCAGTCAAGAGTAGTTGTAGTTCCAGGCAGAGGTCAGGTCAGGCAGCAATCAAAGAGTAGTCAGAGTTCCAGGCAGAGGTCAGGTCAGGTAGCGAGCATGAGTAGTCAGAGAACAGGCAAAAGTCAGTACCGTGAGATCAGTCTGAAGGGTACTACCAGGAGTGGAAAGACGAAGGAACAGGAGACGCTGAAACAGGAGACATAGAGACGCTGGAACAGGAGACGCTGGAACAGGAGACACAGGAAACGTTGGAACAGGAGACACTGGAACAGGAGAAGCAGTAGACACTGGAACTGGAGATGCTAGAACAGAGAGACTGGAACAAGAGACACAGGAGCAAGACACTGGAACGCAGGAAGGCAAACTAGAGACACCGGAGTGTACGACCCGATTGCCAAGGCCCCAAGCTAGAGGCCGGGCTGAGGTATAAATACCTTGCATGAGTGACGTCAGAATTGGGTGCTGCCCGAGGTCTTCCAATGCTTGGGTCTTTAAATTAGGCTGAGCTCTGCACGAGCGTGCTAGGGGGGCGGGGCCGACACCGAGGAGGACACTGAGCTCCGGTGCGAGGAGAGCTGTGTTGCTGAAGGCTGTGAGGAAGCCGGGGATGCCATGGAGGATGCGGGTGGACAGAGTAGGAACTCAAGACAGTGCTGGTAGAGGGTTGCGCCAGGTAAGCGGACCCGGTTGCGGAGCCATAGCGGCCGGAAAGAACAACATATATAGCTGTGGTTGAAAGTCAACTATCCAATCAATCTTTTTATTTATCTTTATCATCTGATCCTACAATTGATTTATGGAAATTGATTTTTTCTTTTAGGCTTTTGACAATCACTTTATTACTTCTCAGGACACTAACTTCCTAATAGAGCTTTGTCCTCAGATGTGGGTATTTTATAACTTGCCCAAAATTCATAAGATTCTTGCCAATTCACCAGACTGCCCAATTGTTTCAGGCATTGGAGATTTGCTTGAACTGCTCTCAATTTTTGTGGACCATTTTTTTAAACCATTGGTCCTCCTTGCTCCCTCTTATGTTTGCTTGCTCTTATGGTCACTGTGCTGAATGAAATTCCTTTACACAGTTCTTCAGTAATTGTAGTCACTTTGGACTTTGAGGCTCTGTACTCAAATATCCCTCATCTATAGGCAGTGAACATTGTTGAATCTGCTCAATATCATGTCTCGAGAGCAGTGGTTCCCATCCCTGTCCTAGGGACACCCCCAGCCAGTCGGGTTTTCAGGATATCCACAATGAATATGCATGAGAGAAAATTTGCATGCAACTCCTCCATAACATTGTGGATATCCTGAAAACCCGACTGGCTGGGGGTGTCCCCAAGACAGGGTTGGGAACCACTGCTCTAGAGTTCCATCTCAAATTTTGATGGAGCTCACTTGGATAGTTCTTACCCATAATTTTTCTGTTTTAATGGTCAAATCTTTAGTCAAGTTAAGAGATACAGCTATGGGGGCTATTATTGCCCTGATATTGTTTGCCTTTATGTGCTAGCAATGCATTTGAATCTTGGTTTCTTTACCCTTCATTTTTTTAGCCATTTATTCTTTCATGGTTTTGTTATATTCATGATATTTTTCTTATTTGGATGGGAACTGACACTCAATTTTTTGTTTTTCTTGATTGGTTAAACTCATGTGATCCTAATCTTTGTTTTTTGCATTATATTCTTCTTATTTCATTTTTAGATATTTCAATTTCTATATAAAATGGTAAATTTTGCAGTTCTATTGTTTCAAAACCAATAGAATACCTTACTTTCATGTGATAGCTGCCATCCACGATCCCTATGTGATAACATTTCCATCGGCCTGATTTTTAGACATTGTAGACTTTGTTCTTTGGACTCTGATTTTCTTTCACACCCTCAACACATGTTCTGTAATTTCCATCAGTGCTCTCATTTTCAAATGTGCTTTATACATTAATCTAAATCTTATTTTACAAACCTCATGTCCCTCTAATCAGGATACTATGATTTGTATCTTAACATTTTCAAATTTCAGTAAACATTGTTGTGCTATTATTAGTTGACATGAGTCATATTTATCTCCATATGAAATTTTTCAAGATTCTTCTTGCTTTGCTTTCCACTGGGAATGGAACTTCCAGGGCATTTTGGTTTCATCTGACCCCTGCTTCATTTCCTTTTATTATTCTGAACAGTCTCCTTGTGGACATTGTAAGGTGTGCACTCTATATTTATACAGCAAATCACATGCTTTGTAAATCTTTTTTCATCCGACTGTACCTCTATGGAAGTTATGTATGCTATTGTCTGCCCATGTTCTCTGCTTTATGTGGGGAAAGCCTTTCATTTGATAAAAATCAGGATTTTTGAGCACTGCTGTTGTATTCGGCAGGCTTGTGTGGAAGCTCCTCTAGTTGAGCGCTGGACCTTGACATAACATTCTGTTTCTGATTTTCAATTTTTTTTGTTATTGAGCATTTCTAACTTTCTTCATGTGGAGGAGATTTCTCTTCTTTGATCCTCTAATGTAAGTGATGCTGGATTTGTATTTTAAATACATTATGTCATTTTGATTTGAATCAAGAAATGGAATCATCGGTTTTTTAACAGTAAGAGTTTGCACGAAGCAGTTACATCCTTGGCTTTGATTGGCAGTTTATGTACTACATGATTCTTTAGCATTCTTAAAAATAACTACTTTATTAGGTCTAAACTATCTGTGTATGAATGTGAAGTTATGATGAATCTACATAAGGATACATCTTTAATAATAAACCTGCTGATAAAGAGGGCAGCATACTAGTTATGGATACAGAACAAAATACTGCTGAAGTTAATCACCAGTTAAGTGACAGTCAGTGTTACAAAAAACTAAGTGGTGATTCAACAGCTACTATACAAGCAGAAGGTTTTTGTGGTGTTACAATAGGATATTCAAAACAACCTTATTACAGCTAAAGAATGTGATTTCTTGTATGAGAAATATTCTATCATTCCTATTTTTATATTGTTTCTAAGATCGACAAATCTTTATCTGCTCCTCCAGGACATCCAATTGTCTTGGGAACAGTGTCTATATTGTACCCACTGTCTAAATATGTAGATAATTTATGACATCCCATGGTGCCATGGATTATTTCTTCCCTTCTTATCACTTTGTTACAACAGGTTACGGATATACAATCATCATGGCTGTTGGTTACAGCAGACATTTCGGCATTATATATCAACATACCACAAGATTTGACTCTTTCTATCATTGAGGCAATGTTAGATCAGTTAGGGCATTCAGCTTAGCATAGGCCACTTATTATGCTATTAGCATCACTGGCCTTGATAATTTATTTATTTTATTTATTTGACAAGTTTTCTATACCATCGTTTGGGGTGCCATCACAACTGTTCACAGCTCACATAAAATATAAATAACAATCTTATCATTCAATTAGTTATAAAATAATGATAAAATAATAAAATAATCAATGAAATACTAATATCCAAATAAAACTTAAAAACAGTCATATTTAAATAAAATAACTAAAAGCATAAAAGAAAGAAAATCCTAGTAAAATAACATTATACATCCTAAAAACTTAGTAAAATGCCACCTATTTGCTCATTGCAACTCCTTCCATTTATTTAAAAGCCTGTGTATATAACCATGTTTTCAGATCCTTTTTAAATTGCTTATAATCCTGTTGCAATCTCAGGTTAGATGGCATTGCATTCCAGACTTTTGATCCGGCTAGTGAAATGGCCCTTTCCCTGATCTGTGTGAGACCTGCTATTTTTATTGATGGAATTGGTAGTAAACCTTTGTTAACTGATCAGAGAACCCTCTGTGGAGTATGTAATCATATTGTTGTGTTAAGCCAGGTTGCATGTTCATCATAAATCAGTTTGTGTAAAATACTGAACACTTTGTATTATATGCAGTATTCTACTGGGAGCCAGTGTAGTTACGCTAATACAGGTGTAATGTGATCTTTTTTTCTACTTCCTGTTAATATTCTTGCCGCTGTATTCTGCAATATCTGTAATGGTCTTATAGTACAATACAGCAAGCCCAATAATAGTGCGTTGCAATAGTCAATGGTTGCGAATATCAGTGCCTGTAGTATAGTTCTAAAATTATTTTGGCTTAATAACGGTTTCAATCGTTTTAATATCATTAACTTTCCATAACCTTCTCTAACCTTTTGTACTATATGTTGCTTTAAACAAATTTCATTGTCAATTATTACTCCCAGATCACGTACCTTTTCAGACAGTTTGACTGTTAGATTGGCATTAATAGTTATTGGTGTCTGAGTAATTTTTGAAGCTTTTCTTTCTAAATGCTTAAATTCAGTTTTCTCGATATTTATAAGTTTCATCTGTGTTAAAAGATGTTTGATTATGTTTAGATACATAGCTGCTAGTTTCAATGTTTGTCTAGGCTATCTGTTACCTTTAAAATCAACTAAATATCGTCTGCATAAAAATAATGGCTAATCCCCAATCCGGCTAAAAGGTGGCATAGTGATATCATATAAATATTAGAGATGAGCTTCTTTTTTTCTGGCTTGGATCGGGTTTCAGTTCAGGTGGTTCATGGGAAAACCTTTTGGCCAGCTTGGGGGGGCCTCCTGACCCCCTCAAGCTGGCCAAAAGTTCTTTTTGGGCCGAACGAGCCGTCCGGCGCGAACTTGCCGGGAATCACGTGACGTCGCGTCTGAGTGACGCGGCGCCACGTGATTCCCGGCTCGTTCGCGCCGGACGGCTCGTTCGGCCCAAAAAGAACTTTTGGCCAGCTTGGGGGGGTCAGGAGGCCCCCCCAAGCTGGCCAAAAGTTCTTTTGGGCCGAACGAGCCGTCCGGCGCGAACAAGCCGGGAATCACGTGACGCCGGCGTCACTCGACGTGCCGCCGATGTCACATGCTTCTCGCCAAGGATTGCAGAAATGGCGTCCTCACTCCTCGCTCCATCACCAGGGAGTTGTGGTAAGTCGGGGGGGGGGGATTAAGGAGGGTGAGGGGGTTTATATTTTTATTTTGGCTCAACAATCGCGATTTCCCACATATCGAACATATCTATGTTCGATATGTGGGAAATCCGATCGTTTATGTCGAATCAATTTTTTAAGTAAAAAAAAAATATGAGTTGCGTTTTACTAATGCGGTCAATCCGAATGCACACCCCTAATGTTTGGAAAGTCTTGGGGGGGTCAGGCCGAGGTCAGTACCAGAGAGACAGTCCGAGGGTACTACCTGGGGCGACAGGACAGACAGACGCTGGAAGAGAAGGACGCTGGAACAGAAGGATGCTGGACAAGGCTGGCACAGTAGGATACTGGAATAGTAGGATGCTGGAACAGTAGGACGCTGGAACAAGACTGGAACAAGACTGTGAATGCGGAGGCAAACTAGTACATTTACAGTGCCGTCCCAATTGCCAAGGCAAGGAAGTGCAGGCAGGGACTTCCTTATATTATACATTCAATCAGGGTGTGCCACGGAGCTAGGACCCACCTCTGGCCCTACAAGAGGCCAAGCAGTCCACGTGTGCACGTGTAGGGGCGTGGCCAATGCCACTGGGATGCCGAACTCCAGTGTGTGGCCTGGTGCTGAGTGGAAGGCCTAGTGACCGCCGCTGCGGGACGCCGAGGCCTGGAGGAGCTCACGGCTGCCACTGGGGAGGCCGACCCATGACCTGCAGAGGAGCTAGAGAGATGAGCAGGCCCGTGACCGGGCCAGGTGCAGACGGGGTGCGCAACAGTACTCCCCCTTCTAGGCATCCCTCTATGTGGCAGTGGCTTTCCAGTATAGGTCCTATGGAAATTCCTGAGGAGTTCTTTATCAAAAATGTTGTGGGAGGGTTCCCATGAGATCTCCTCAGCCCCATAACCCTCCCAGGCTAAAAGGTATTCCCATCTGCCTCAACGCCAAGGATGTTGAGGACCTCTCTTACCTGGAGTGACGAATCTGGTTCGGTAGAGATCCACGGAGGTGAAGGATCTCTATGAGAGGGCCAGGAAAGGACCAAAGGCTTCAACAGAGTGACAAGGAATGTGTTGTGGATGCCCATGGCATGAGGTAGCTGAAGTTGATAAGACACTGCTCTCACTCTTCGAAGCACTGGGAATGGGCTGATGTACTTAGAAGCCATGAGAAGGGACTCTCAATCTTATGTGTCGGATGCTTAACCACACCTTCTGACCAGGACGGAAGAATGGAGCGGGACGTCAATGGGCATCAGAAGTGCGCTTGGAGCACCCAGTGGCCTGGGGAAGGCATTCTTTGACTTGATTCCACACCTGGTGAATGCTGTGGGCCATGAATTGCACAGCTGGAGAAGGAACATTCAGAGGAACTGGGAGTGACAGCCGAGGTTGTTGACCGAATACCACAGGGAACGGAGATACATCGGTGGCAGCAGCGACGTGGGTATTATGTGACAGCTCAGCCCAGGGTAACAGATCAGACCAGTTATCCTGCTGGTCATTCATATAGGAATGAAGGAATGTTTTCAAGGTCCGGTTGGTCCTTTCAGCTTGACCATTGACCTGTGGGTGATAGGCAGACGTGAAATTCAAGGCAATGTTAAACATTTTGCATAGAGAGCGCCAGTACTTGGCAGCAAACTGTGGTCCTCAGTCATATATAATTTCCTTTGGGAGTCCATGGAGATGGAAAATGTGTTTCAGGAACAACTTGGCTAGTTCTGGGGCCGATGGGAGGGCCGGTAGGGGAATGAAGTGACCCATTTTCGAAAAACAGTCGATGATGACCCAGATTACGGTATTCTTCTGGGATGGAGGCAGGTCTGTGATGAAGTCCATTGAGATGCTGGACTATGGCTCAGTAGGTGCTGGAAGCGGTTGGAGTAGGCCCCAAGGCTGTCCGGTAGGTGGCTTCTGTTGGGCGCAGATGGGGCATGAATCTACATAGTTACGAGAGTCTTGCACCATTTTGGGCCACCAATAATCTCTCCGCAACATCTCTAGGGCCCTGGTACGACCTGGGTGACCTGCCAACCTGGAATCATGGGCCCATTTCAGAAATCGTTCACATAATCTATGTGGAATGACAGTTTCCCCAACTGGAACTGTAGTGGTCATGGCAAGGGACACGCAGGCAGGATCTATGATGTGTCTGGGAACATTGGGAACATCCTCTGGTTCTAAGGATCTTGATAGTGCATCAGCACAGAGGTTCTTGGAAGCTGGGCGATAACATAGAACAAAATTGAACCGTTCAAAGAAGAGCGCCCATCGGGCTTGTCTAGGATTCAAGAGTTGAGCTTCTTTAAGGTGCTCAAGATTCTTATGGTCGGTGAAAATGGTAAATTTATGTTCACCCTTCCAACTAGGGGCGCCACTCTTGGAGCACCAACTTGACAGCTAGTTCTCGGTCACCAATGGTGTAGTGCTGCTCTGTAGGAGAGAACTTGTGTGAGTAGAATGAACAAGGTATCAATTTACCCTTTGGAGAAAACTGACTTAAGATGGCTCCTGCTCCAATTGCAGAGGTGTTGACCAACAACAAATGGGTGCCTTGGGTCTGGATGCTGAAGACAAGGATTGGAACATAAAGCTTCTTTTAGTGTCTGAAAGGCAGCTTGTGCTTTGGGTGTCCACACAAGAGTGTTAGCCCCTTTTTTAGTCATGGCAGTGAGCGGATCAGCTAGGGAAGAATAATTGGCAATGAAGCTCCTGTAATAATAAGTAAAGCCAAGGAAACATTGTAAGGCTTGTAGGCCTCAAATCCCCTGGACTTTATCTGGATCCATGGAGATACCTCAATCAGCTATGATATACCCTAGGAAGGATAAGCGATTTCGCTCGAAAAAGCACTTTTCTAACTTGGCATAAAGGTGATTTTCTCTTAGAAGAGGGAGGACGATCTGAACATGATCTCGATGGGATTCAAGGTCTTTGGAAAAGATCAGGATGTCGTCAAGATATAAGACTACGAATGAGTACAAAAGGTCTCGGAGGATTTTGTTCATAAGGCATTGAAAGACAGCTGGGGCATTGCATAGCCCAAAGGGCATCACGGTATATTAATAGTAACCACCCCTCGTGTTGAATATGGTTTTTCAGATATCTTCAAGTTGGATGCGTACCAGATTGTCGTACCCCTCAGATCCAACTTGATGAAGATCCATGCCCCTTGAAGGCGGTCAAACAGCTTACTGATAAGGGTCAGGGGTACCGGTCTTTGCAGGTTATGGCGTTGAGCCCTCAGTAGTCAATACAAGGGTGTAAACCGCCATCCCTTTTCTTGACGAAGAAAAAGCCCGCTCCAGTGGGAGAATCAGAGGGATAAATGAACCCTTTTCTATGTTCTCTTTGATATACTCAGACATGGCTAGGTTTTCTGGATGAGACAATGGATAAGTTCTGCCCTTGGGAGGCATCGTGCCCAGCAGAAGTTCTATGGAGCAATTGACCTTGTGTAGCAGAGGCAAGATATCCGCCTTCTGCTTTGAGAAGATGTCTTCGAACTCAACATACTGGGTAGGCAAACCAGATAGGGTTGTAGACTTCAAGACAGAGACTACTGGAGATAATTGATGTAGACATGTCTTCTGGCATTTGGAACTCCACTGCACCAACTGCAGGGAATGACAATCGAACTGGGGTTCGTTGACCTAGAGCCAGGGCAGCCCCAGGATGACTGGATGTGTAGAATGTTTTAACACATAGAAGGACATCTCCTCCTCATGGAGAGTGCCACAGTAAGATGGACAGCCATTGTTCAATGGATGATGAGCCCTGGAATATGTTATCCTTGAATGGAGGCGATGCGGAGGCTCACATCTAATGGCTGAAGAGGAATATTCAGAAGCTTGACAATGACATCCATGATGAAGCTGCCACTTGCTCCTGTATCGACAAGAGCAGTGGTGGTGAAGTAGTGGGCCATGATGTCCAAAGAGACTGGAAGCAGGACTTGGGGGCTGGTGACAGTAGCATCTAAGCTCGGGACCCCTGCTGGGCTCAGGCGTTGCAGTTTTCTGGATGGGCCGGACGGAAATGCTGAAGATGTCCGGAAGCACCACAGTAAAGGCAAAGACCCTCCTTTCTCCAACGGAGATGTTCAGTTGGAGACAGTCACCCATGGTTCACCTCCATAGGTTCCACCACGGGAGGAGGTGGTGCTGATGGAGTTTTGGCTGGAGGTCTCTGGACATGCGTGGGACGCAGTGTAGGAGAGAGGGAAGCCTTTACTTCTAGGCATCTTTGCTGGAGACAATGGCCAATCTTCCCGTGAGGGAAATCAGGTCCTTTAGAGATGTGGGAGTCTCACGGATGGAGAGTTAATCTTTGAGAACGCTGGAGAGTCCATCTAGGAAGATGGCTTGCAGAAAATCTTCTTGCTACCTGAGCTCCATATCCAGGGTCCTGAACTCCACCATATACTCCGAGAGGGTCCATGACCCTTGATGGAAGTGGAGTAGATTATGGCTAGCTACAACTTAACGGCCTGGGTCTCCGAAGGTCTGCTTGAAGAGAGCAACAAACTCGGATAGCTTGGAAAGCATGGGATCAGAGCATTCCCATAATGGAGAGGCCCATGCAAGAGCCTTCCCTTCCAGGCGGGAAAGGATGAAGGTCACATTAGTGGTTTCCTTCAGGAACAAGGAGGGATGCAGTGCAAATTGCATGAAGCACTGATTGAGGAAGCCACAAGAGGAGTGTGGGTCCCCGTTGTATCGAGGAGTTGCAGGGAGCACCAACAATGCTTTGGGTAGCATAGAGGCCGATGGACCTGTATCTCGCAGCTTGGAATGAAGCTCTTCCACCGAAGAGGCTAGCAATTCCAAAACCCTGCAATGTTCTTGGACTGTGGCGTACAAACCCAGTAGGGCCCTGGAGGTGGGAGATTCCACCGAGTCCATGGCCTTGGCAACCTGTTGTGCTTGGAGGTGGACCCTTGTCCTGGAGCAGTGGAGAACGGCTCCCTGGTAGAGATCAGGAAGCACCTGCCTCCAGGGGGTGGAGCACAGGAGGAGACAGAGGCTAGGATGAGCTTCACCACTGGAAGCCCGCAGTCCCCCTGGGTGGAGCCCGTAGGGACCCGGGCTGCTTGGACTTAGGTGGGCCTCGCAGGGTCTCCCGGAGAAGTAGTAGAGAAGCATGCCCATGAGCAGCAAGGGAGCATGGTCGGACTCTAGGCTGTAGGTCAGGAGGAGCAAGGAAGGCCAGTACAGTGTAGGTGATGACAAGGCAAGGGAAAAAGCCAGAATCAGGAGACGTGGTCAATGGCAGCCGGGGTCAGAATCCGAGGATCAGCCCGAGGAGTAGTCAACGAAGCAGGGGTCAGGTTCCAGAGGTCAGACGAGGACACTAGGCAGGTAGAGGTCAGGATCCAGGCAGCAAACAGAATGGTCAAGGAGCAGGCCGAGGTCAGTACCAGAAAGACAGTCTGAGGGTTCTACCAGGACAGACAGACACTGGAACAGAAGTACGCTGGAACAGAAGGACACTGGACAAGGCTGGAAGAGTAGGATGCTGGAACAATAGGACACTGGAACAGTAGGATGCTGGAAGAAGACTGGAACAAGATTGGAACAAGACAGGAACAAGACTGTGAACGCGGGGGCAAGCTAGTACACTTACAGTGCCGACCTGATTGCCAAGGCAAGGAAGTGCAGGCAGGAACTTCCTTATATCGTACATTCAATCAGGGCATGCCGTGGAGCTAGGACCTGCCTGTGGCCCAAAAGAGGCCGGGCAATCCACGCACATGCACATAGGGGCATGGCCAATGCCACTGGGCATGCCGAACTCCGACGTGGGGCCTGGTGTGCAGTGGAAGGCCTGGCTACTGCCACAGCGGGACGCCGAGGTCTGGAGGAGCTCGCAGCTGCCACTGGGGATGCCACCCTATGACCTGCAGAGGAGCTAGCTAGCTAGCTAGCTAGTGTGGGCCGAGCGCAGACTGGGCATGCAACACCTCTGTGTCAAATGCGGGTCGATATTGGAATTTTTGGGGGCTACTTGATTCTAACTTTGAATTATTGTTAAAAGAAATATTGGCATCAATCAGAAATTGATCTGAACACGCTACAGGAGTATATTTTAACTGTGAATTATTTATTTCTTTTATATTACAGAATATTAGGTCAAGCCTTATGCAAGGCTTGTTTAGTAATGAGATTAAGACTTAAGGCAGAAAGTGCTTCCATGAGTGTCTGGCATGCATTTGCGAGTGGATCAACATTCATATGGAGATTAAAGCCTCCTGCAATGATTGTTGGTTTAGCTATATTAAGATTAGTAGCCAAAAATTCTATTAGAGGAGAAACATTAAGTTCAAGTAAAGCTGTTGAACAATATATAATACATAACTGTAAATTGGGAGAATGAAATAATGCAATTTCATAATTCTGAGATATATTCACTAGTAATAATTTAAGGCCTAATTCTTTTTTCGCTATGAACATAATTCCTCCTCCTCTTCGATGTTCCCTAGGTATAGAAAACTTTATATAATTTCCTATTGCGATTTGATTAATGATCAATGATACATAATTATTTTTGTTTTGGTAAAAATTGTCAGCAAATTAAGGGGATAGCTATAGGATCACCTATGGCCTCATTTGTAGCTTTCTTGTATATGGATTGTTTTGAAAAACATTTAATTTATTCATCTGAGTTTTGGTCTAATATATTATTTTGGAAGAGATTTATCAACAACATTTTTTGGATATGAACGGGTACTTTGGATACATTCTGGTCAATTTTAAAAGTCCTAGTGCGCCAAAGCTGGGAGATACATACGTTATTCAGACTAGCCCATGCTGCATGGATTTTAAAATCCGCCAGGTATGTACATATCTCCTGGTATGCAAATAAAAAATTTCCCAAAAAGGGGTGGGGCATGAGCATAGCCTGGGCGGAGCATGGGCAGGACATGGGCAGGCCGGAACTGAACCATCAAGTCTGCTTGAAAGTGTTTACGCGCACAAGTGTGCGCTGGGGTCTCTACCATGTAACTTTATTTCTGCTATGGACAGCATGTAAATCTTGTAACAAAAGAAATTAATCCAGTCAGCGGGTTTTTAAGGCTCAGGGCTAATAGAATAAAAGGGAGGCGTTAACTAGGGAGTTTAGGAAGTTCTCACATTTACTGGGCTGAAGGAATAAACTGGGAAAAGAGGTGATTGCATTGGCATGAGTAGCTACTAAAATTCCCCCCACTTATGTGCTCTGGTTGCCATATGCATGCAGTTGTGCTCAATATAAAATTGTACGCACATGTACGCGTATATAACCAATTTTATCTCACAAGCGCGTATACACATATATATGTGCATATGTGATAAAGTCTCTGTGTCCATGTGAACGTGTCTTAAATTTTACTTATTTAAATTTATTTCTAACATGGATCAACACCCCAATTGAAAATTTACAATTTACAGTACAGTTTCATGATTAGTGTTTCTTTTTGGATATTATGATCTATAAAACCTCTAAGGGCCTTTTCACACAAATTTACAGGAAGCCAACTGATAACAATACTTTTATGCATTATATGAAGTTCCAGTCACATTCTTTGAGAGACAACATCCCTTTATGACAATTTTTGCAGCTTCACAGACTCTGCACTACTGATAGGGAATATACACAACAAGGGTTCAAGGGTTTTTCGATCGGCAATAATCTCCTACTACAGTAAAGAAAGCATGGGGGGGCCCAAGATGGTGTCAGGAGAAGATGTACTATAAGGAGTTCCAACACTAATTACTTTTCTTTTATCTTGTTTCCTGCAATGATTAAGAGGAAGAGAAGCTTTGAGGGGTTCCCGCTTTCTCACCAGCAGTCTACCCTGATGTAACAGAGGGTGATTCCGGAGCTCTTCCATTTTGCTTCTCCTTCATTGGGAGCAGACCTCATTGGCCAGAGGTGGATGTGGAAGTCTCATTAAGCCCCAATGCCAGAGTTCCTCTCTCTCTGGCGTTCTCTGTTGCAAGATCGCTGTTGAGTGCATCCGATCTCTCTAGTGATAGCTTGGATGAGAGTGCAGGTGGCGTGGTGGTACCTTGAGAAGCATCCTTTGGAGAAACCAGTAGAAGTTAAGCCTAATGCCAGCAATGCATGGGGAATGAAGGAGAAAGTTTGGAGTATGATGGCGTGCAAGTGCTGCTTGTGGCGATAGTGTCTTCTCCTTCAATTAGTGTGGATTTTTTTTTAACATGAAGATATATTGGCTAATGCTCTAGTGGTAATTAGACCCTGCACATCTAACCTCTTTCCTATTACAATGGTTAGTGTTTGGATGGTTCATCTTGAATTTTTCCCATGAATAATATATATAGTCAGATCTAGGGATGTGAATCGGGCTTCGGACAATTGAAAATATTGGACAATATTTTCAAAATCGTCAGAAATCGGGGGCTCCCCCAAAACAATAAGAAAACCCCACGATATTGATTGTGGGGGTTCTCTTATTGTTTTGGGGGAGGGTGGGAAAAACGGCACACAAAAATAACCCCTAAACCCACCCCAACCCTTTAAAACTAATCCCTTAGCTTCCCCCACCCTCCCGACCCCCCAAAAAACTTTTTACAGGTACCTGGTGGTCCAGTGGGGGTCCCTGGAGCGATTTCCCGCTCCCGGGCTGTCTGCTGCCACTAATCAAAATGCCGCTGATGGCCCTTTGTCCTTACCATGTGACAGGGTATCCGTGCCATTGGCCGGACCCTGTCACATGGTAGGAGCACTGGATGGCCCGCGCCATCTTGTGCTCTTACCATGTGACAGGGGCTGACCAATGGCACCGGTAGCCCCTGTGACATAGTAAGGGCAAAGGCTATCGGCGCCATTTTGAATACTGGCAGCTGACGGTCCGAGTGCAGGAGGTCACTCCCGGACCCCCGCTGGACTTTTGGCAAGTCTTGTGGGGGTCAGGAGGGTCCCCCAAGACTTGCCAAAATCCCCTGGTGGTCCAGCGGGGGTCCAGGAGCGATCTCCTGCACTCGGGCCATCGGCTGCCAGTAATCAAAATGGCGCTGATAGCCTTTGTCCTTACTATGTCACAGGGGCTACCGGTGCCATTGGTCAGCCCCTGTCACATGGTAGGAGGCACAAGATGGCGTGGGCCATCCAGTGCTCCTACCATGTGACAGGGTCCAGCCAATGGCTCGGATACCCTGTCACATGGTAAGGACAAAGGGCCATCGGCGCCATTTTGATTAGTTGCAGCAGACAGCCCGGGAGAGGGAGATCACTCCAGGGACCCCCACTGGACCACCAGGTACCTGTAGAAAGTTTTTTGGGGGGGTCGGGAGGGTGCGGGAAGCTAAGGTATTAGTTTTAAAGGGTCGGGGTGGGGTTTTTGTTTATCGGCTCGGGCGCAGCCGATAAACAAAACCGCGATCGGGCCTGATGAAAAAAAACCCACATGTGATTCGGAACCAACAAGTTACAGATAAACTTTGCAACAAGTTACAGATAAACTATCATCTGTTCAGTCTACTTTGCTGCAGGATAAGACTGGGTCCCTTCATAGGATTGAGAAGTTAGAAAATACCGTGAACACTTTAAATTTGTGTGTTTTTGAATTTTCCTGTTGTTCCTATGATATCTCAGGTAGAGTTATTTCGATGTTATATAGCATACAGGATAAACTTGGTATTGCATAAGAAGCAATGCCACCCATTTTCAAGACCTTTTCTCTTCCTGCTAGAAGAGGGTATAAAGCTAATCAAGAGGGAATGCTTTAAATATTTCTGCAATCTGAGTCATCAGTGGTAGATGAGGCACGCAGAGCCATCTTACTTTGTATGTTTGCTTTCCTGCAAGATCGAGAACTGGTTCTTTGTATTTTTGTCATTCACAAACTTTATTCGTGGATTTCAAAGTGTGGAATTTTACTGATTTGAGCAGAGTGACACAAGAGCAAAGGAAAAAACTAAATGGCCATGAGCCATGAAGATGTGGCCTTAGGGGGGCTAGATTAATTTTACATTTTCCTTGTAAATGCTTGTTAATTATATCTAATGAGAAGTTTATTTTCTTTAAGCCCTCTCAAATTCATTTCTGTATTAATTCTAGATCTCTTAAAAGTAATGGGCCCTCTGGTTCTTGATTTTGCTTATGGGAAGGTAACTGGGTTTGAACATGGATGTGTCTAGCATTATGCTATAGGAGTTTAAACATCTTTTTGAAAGAAATTTCCTTTTTTTAATTTCCTTTTGTCTTCTCTCTTCATATTTCTGGGTCTCTCCCTCCATATATTAGTAATTTTATGCAGCTATTGTACATAGGAAAGATAACTTTTAAACATACGTGCATGTGCCCCTATATGGAAGTATGTAGGTATATGCACTCATGTACAAGTATTTTATATCATGCATGCAAATATGTATGGTCCAATAAAACAAATCGGAAGGCGGTCCCACGTAGCCAAGGCAAAAACAAAAATGAGACAACCTTATACCGTGGAAAGATTTTTTATTGTTTCACAAAGCCCGACTCCGGCCGAGTTTCGCCAATTTAGGCTGCATCAGGGGCTTAGTCGTGCATATAATTATCTCTGCTTCTCAGTCTATCAACGTGTCACTCTCAAAATCGTACTGAACAAATCAGACGGTATATTGATGTATCCAGATATTTTGTATCAAAGAACATCGGGACAAGTCCTCATTTCGCTAAAAAAAAGAAATGAGGACTTGTCCCGATGTTCTTTGATACAAAATATCTGGATACATCAATATACCGTCTGATTTGTTCAGTACGATTTTGAGAGTGACACGTTGATAGACTGAGAAGCAGAGATAATTATATGCACGACTAAGCCCCTGATGCAGCCTAAATTGGCGAAACTCGGCCGGAGTCGGGCTTTGTGAAACAATAAAAAATCTTTCCACGGTATAAGGTTGTCTCATTTTTGTTTTTGCAAATATGTATGTACACACAATCTAAAATACTCACAACAGCGGGGTAGATTTTCAAACCGAGCGATTTGGCGTACTTTTGCTGGCGCATCAGGCGCCAGCAAAAGTACGTGGGATTTTAGTAGATACGCGAGTAGCCACGCGTATCCGCTAAAATCCGGGATCGGCGCGCGCAAGGCTATCAATTCCATATAGCCGGCGCGCGCCGAGCCGCGCAGCCTACCCCCGTTCCCTCCGAGGCTGCGCCGAAATCGGAGCGGCCTCGGAGGGAACTTTTTTTTGCCCTCCCCTCACCTTCCCCTCCCTTCCCCTCCCTTCCCCTACCTAACCCACCCGCCCGGCCCTGTCTAAACCCCCCCTTACCTTTGTCGGGGGATTTACGCCTCCCAGAGGGAGACGTAAATCCCCGCGGGCCGCTAGCGCACCGGGACGCGACATGGGGGCGGGTCTGGAGGGCGCGGCCACGCCCCCGGGCCACCCCGGGCCGTAGCCACGCCCCCGGGCCCGCCCCCGGAACGCTCCCGACACGCCCCAAAAACGCAGCGCGGTTCAGGCCCGCCCCTGACACGCCCCCCTCAGAAAACCCCGGGACTTACGCGAGTCCCGGGGCTCTGCGCGCGCCGGTAGGCCTATGTAAAATAGGCTCACAGGCGCGCAGGGCCCTGCTCGCCTAAATCCGCCAGGATTTGGGCGGACTTAGGCGAGCAGGGCTCTTAAAATCCGCCCCATTGTGAGCAATGTTGTACATGGATTCTGTATATATTATTGTGTTTTGCCATTGGCATGCAAAAGTGCATGCACCGTCCACATGCATGCTTCTGCAATGCACCACTTCCAGTTACTTAGTGTTGTGTACTTACAAAGATACCACAACTAGCCAGAAAACCCAATTGCACCATCAGGAACATCCAATGTCTGGCCTCACTGGTGGCAGAAAATGGAATTGAGCTGTTTCCCATCTGCAGGATATTCTTGGGCATACTGTGCATCATATTCAACTGAGGGGCTTCCTACCCACATAGGGTAAGTAAAATGTAGATAGTGGTTGTGGGCTCAGGTCAGGATGTAAACGGAGGGATCACTAGGGGGCTAGAGGGAGTTTGGTGTGTGTGTGTGTTGGGGGGGGTGGGGGGGGCTAAGTTCAGAATGTTGCCAATATGACAAACCTGAAATAGTATTTAAGGATAACAAGAAATGACTAAATCTAATTATAAGTATAGTAAAGGTGTAACAACAAGCCAGAACTTCCTCAGGGACATTTTAAGGATTTCATGCTGCCACCAAAATCAGAAGACGACTATGTTGTCTTTTTAGAATGGAGTAATTTGGCCCTGTTGCATGGATACTGTTACTGGACTACACAGCTTGTTTCTTCATGAAAGAGGTACCATGGAGCTACATTGTGAGTAACTTTTGGGCCATGTGGCAGCACAGCACTCTAGGTGCATTAAAGGATTGCAAGGAGTCATGCTACTCACTTCAGATGTCAATAGAATAAATTGTTACATAACTGTATGGAGGTTACAGTGATGGCTACAATGCACACTCAACTTTGTCACCCTACTTCTTTCTATATAGAATGAACACCTGAAGAAGAAGGCCCAGGAGCTTCACCAGAAAAAAGCAAGGTGGCTCAATTGGCTGCACATGAGGTGGGTTGGGTACAGAGGCAGGATGTCAATCAGAGAGATTTTCATGGGGTTCACACCCATTCTGAATTTTTTTCCAATTGAATTTAAATACCCCTGCCATATAGAAGTATATGCTGCCTCATGGGCCTAAACAGCTTATTATATTGACCACCACCTTGTCCCCATATCACAAGTACTGCATCATCAAGTTACATACCACTGAAATTAAGCTTCTATATGTCAAGGAATCATATTATAATTACCTATATGACATGGGTATTCCATAGCTAGTAGCACTTCCCTTTGCCTGCAGCTCTCCCCAAAAATGAATGATCTCTAAATGCTGTTTGAATGTTCACATCAAACCCTGGAGCCTATGCATATACCTAATGGTATCCATTTGCTCTGTTCTTCACAGGTTACAACTCCTCATCACCGGAGAAAAAGGAAGAGGAGGAGGAAGCAGAGGAGGAAGACAGTGACAAGATCGCAGCTATGGACCACATTGCAGATGATGCCACCACTGGTGAGAAACAGGATGCTCCTCCCTTACCCTCTCCATCACCAGGGCACTCAGCGGTGGCAGACCATCCCCTCCACTTACAACCTTTGGGCCCCAGACCTCAAGAGGTAGAAATCCCTCTCCCCATCTAAGTAAAGTCTCCTCTCCATTCTTTCCAGGGAGTTAGTGATGCTGGGATTGAGACTGGCCAGCCCTTGCTGGCCAAGGGAAGCCTATATCCCTTTAATCTTCCCCCACCATCATCTGCTGCTCTGCCCAGGGCTTATGAGTCTGGTTCAATGCCTAGAGCATCTACTCCAGGTGATGAGTCTGACTCTATGACCCTTTTTGGGGAAGGTATACAGATCTTGGTGGAGGAAATTAGCGGGATGGAAGCCGACCACTGGAGTCTGTTCAGGATGGTGGAATAGTTCTTATATAGTCATGAATGCCTCACTGTGGCTGTGCAGCTGATTGCAATTAGCCATCCACTATTATGACGAGACTCATAGGTCTGCAATCTTGGTCTTACTACTTCCCTGAACCTATTATGGTTTTATATAAATAGATTTCACCCTAGATTGCGCAACTCCATGCCAATTATTCTTTTCTTTTGTGAAGTTTTTTATTTTTTATATATATATATAAAAAGTTAACAGTAAAAGTTTTAAACATTTACATTTACTTTGGGTGTGTGTCTCCATCATTTAATACATATATTAAATGATGGAGACACTTCCTCCCTTCCTCCCACCCATCCCTCTCCTCACTCCCTTCCTCCCTCCTCTCAACCCTTCCTCCTATCATTAATCCCAAATTATTTTATCAACAAGTCATTCATGTACATATGTTATATACTATATATTTGTATATATGTTATATACTATAATCTATTGTTCCATGTACTTCTGTTATATCTGTTATAACTGTTATAATTGTTACCATGTTATAATGTAAAATAGGGCTGATCTCTCCCTATTCTCTTAGTTATCTGGAAACCGATGTGATATCTCGATTGAATGTCGGCATATTAAATAAATAAATAAATAAATAAATAAATAAATAAATAAATAAATATAATGGTTAATTTTCTAGAATTGTAAAGTCCCCTTAAGGATATCCTACAGCCATAATGCTCCAAATCATACATTTCCCTACATGTAATTAGCCATGATGTTTTTTCCAGTATTAGTTAAACCCCTCTTATCTACCCTTTCATTAACAGTATTTAATTGGATTTATTATGCTAAGCTTGCATCACTACAACTGCTACCAGTAAGGAGGACCACAGCTCTAAAAGTATATATCCACAGATATCACTTACCTCCAAAAAAGGGCATATGATGTGAGTGAACAGAAGCCACAGGCAAGATATTTGTGTATAATATTACTAGTATGTTAGGTTTCCCCCATAAATTATACCACACTATAGGGAAATAAAGAGCACACAAGAGGTCGCCCTTTTGCAATCATTACATTTCACAACAGAGATTAGGGGTGATATAGAGATTCAGATAGGAGCCTTTTGTCAAATTTTCAGAAGGCGTTTGACAAAGTTCTTCATGAGAGGCTTCTAGGAAAAATAAAAATTCATGGGATAGGTGGTGATGTCCTTTCATGGATTGCAAACTGGCTAAAAGACAGGAAACAGAGAGTAGGATTAAATGGACAATTTTCTCAGTGGAAGGGAGTGGACAGTGGCGTGCCTCAGGGATCTGTGTTGGGACCCTTACTTTTCAATATATTTATAAATGATCTGGAAAGAAATACGACAAGTGAGATAATCAAGTTTACAGATGACACAAAATTGTTCAGAGTAGTTAAATCAGAAGTAGATTGTGATAAATTGCAGGAAGACCTTGTGAGACTGGAAAATTGGGCATCCAAATGGCAGATGAAATTTAATGTGGATAAGTGCAAGGTGATGCATATAGGGAAAAATAATCCATGCTATAATTACACAATGTTGGGTTCCATATTAGGTGCTACAACCCAAGAAAGAGATCTAGGCGTCATAGTGGATATCACATTGAAATCGTCAGTTCAGTGTGCTGCGGCAGTCAAAAAAAGCAAACAGAATGTTGGGAATTATTAGAAAGGGAATGGTGAATAAAATGGAAAATATCATAATGCCTCTGTATCGCTCCATGGTGAGACCACACCTTGAATACTGTGTACAATTCTGGTCGCCGCATCTAAAAAAGATATAATTGCGATGGAGAAGGTACAGAGAAGGGCTACCAAAATGATAAGGGGAATGGAACAGCTCCCCTATGAGGAAAGACTAAAGAGGTTAGGACTTTTCAGCTTGGAGAAGAGATGGCTGAGGGGGGATATGATAGAGATGTTTAAAATCATGAGAGGTCTAGAACGGGAAGATGTGAATCGATTATTTACTCTTTCTGATAATAGAAAGACTAGGGGGCACTCCATGAAGTTAGCATGGGGCACATTTAAAACTAATCGGAGAAAGTTCTTTTTTACTGAAGCACAATTAAACTCTGGAATTTGTTGCCAGAGGATGTGGTTAGTGCAGTTAGTATAAGCTGTTTTTAAAAAGAATTGGATAAGTTCTTGGAGGAGAAGTCCATTACCTGCTATTAAGTTCACTTAGAGAATAGCCACTGCCATTAGCATTGGTAACATAGAATATACTTAGTTTTTGGGTACTTGCCAGGTTCTTATGGCCACTGTTGGAAACAGGATGCTGGGCTTGATGGACCCTTGGTCTGACCCAGTATGGCATTTTCTTATGTTCTTATGTTCTTATCCCTCTGATAAAAACTGAAGCTGAAAGGTCTATAAAGTGACCTCCATGTCCCATATAATTCTGTAGTAACAGAAAAAAAATTCCAATGTTTCTATTACTATAGAGATAGAAGGCTTACCAGTCTTAAAATAGATATATGATTAATGACCTACACCCAGCCTATCCCCCTCCATGCTTGCACAGCCTAAGTATCCTTACAAGTAAGGTTCACCTTTTTTACTGAAGGCTCTCAGCTCCAATTTTCAAATACCTTCAAAGACTAAAGTAAAGATTATGGCTCTCAAACACTTACCTTTCAAAGGTTATGTGTCTGCTGGAATACAGCTAGGCTCCTGCTCTACAAAACTTCCAGGATCAAGTATTTTCTTCTGGAATCTTTGAGCAACGCTACCCAGCTGAGATCAATCAGTCACTCCTTGGATGACTTAATTATCTGCCCCCCTCTCTTTCTTCCACCAATGGTAAATGGCATGGACTATAACACTTATCAGATTTCAGGTAATAGTCAGAGGTTATCTAGCCCCTAGACATTGGTCTAAAGTATAATTGTCAGCAGCTGTTTCTCATTCATACTGATTAAAAGGGAAAAAGGGTCAGGAGGGTAGGAGATCATACAGATTCTGAGAAGAAAATCTAGGCTGAATATCTTGTGGGATGTGGGACACATCTAAATAACTGGCCAGTACTTACTGCCAAATGTAAGGTTCATTTGCAGATGGAGAGCTATACTGGTTCACTAGGAATATGGCCAATCTTCAATTCATAATCATCCAGATCTCTGATGATTATGTATTCATCCTTCATTCCATGCTATCCATAGGGGTAGATTTTCAAAAACGGCGCGTTCATGTACTTTTGTTGGCGCTCCAGGCGCCAACAAAAGTACGCGGGATTTTAGTAGATACGTGCGTAGCCGCGCGTATCCGCTAAAATCCTGGATCAGCGCACGCAAGGCTGCCTGCCTTGCGCGCGCCGATCCAGGATTCCGTGTAGCCGATCCAGGATTCCGTGTAGCCGCTCGCGCCGAGCCGCGCAGCCTGCCGCCGTTCCCTCCAAGGCCGCTCCGAAATCGGAGCGGCCTTGGAGGGAATTCGCTATCGCCCTCCCCTCACCTTCCCCTCCCTTCCTCTACCTAACCCACCCCCCCCGGCCCTGTCTACACCCCCCCCCCCACCTTTGTTGGGGGATTTACGCCTCCTAGAGGGAGAAGTAAATCCCCGCGCGCCAGCGGGCTGCTGGCGCGCCTAGACGCAACCCAGGGGCGGTTCCGGAGGGCACGGCCACGCCCCCGGACCGCCCCGGGCCGAAACCATGCCCCCGGGCCCGCCCCCGAAACACCGCGTCCCGCCCCGAAAACGGCGCGCCCACTCAGCCCCGCCCCCGACACGCCTCCCTCGGAAAACCCCGGGACTTACGCGAGTCCCGGGGTTCTGCGCGCGCCGGCAGGCCTATGTAAAATAGGCGCACCGGCGCGCAAGCCCTGCTCGCGTAAATCCGGGCGGATTTACGCGAGCAGGGCTCTTAAAATCCGCCCCATAATTCCTAGATATACCTTCTGGTGGTAGCAAAGCAGCTGTATCCAGAGCATTTTCGAATGCCAGATCCAATCCAGTTGTTTCCAACATTGCTATGTTTGTGGATAATTCCCAGAGAAGATTGATCCTACTTTTATTGCTAATAAAGCCCAGGGACTCTCAATCCAGTCCTCTGGACACACTTAGGCATTCAGGTTTTTTGGATCTCCACAATGAATATACATAAGCTAGATTATCTTGCATTATCTGCATTGTATGCTATTTTTTTGTCTTGCCTTATCATTATATACATTCAGAACATCTGAATGCCTAGGTGTGTCCTGCGAATGGAGTTGAGAGTTCCAGCTATAAGCCACCTGTGCACTGGTTAATACACATACATATGCAAAGTAGATGTGATTATGCAAGTAACAATAAACATCTGTGAAATTGCTATTTTAATTATAAAATCTACATGTGTTGATCATGTCCCCAAATACATGCAAAACTGCAATTTACACGTGTGTGCTCCTATGAAAGGCACCTACAGCATGTCTTTGTACTTGCACTATGTCCCAGAGGAATGGAGTACTGATAAGCAGGCCCAAATGCCTCCAGTGGGAGGTGGACCTCCCACTGGAGCATGCTCAAAGGCCTTCCTTTGAAAGTGGGGTCCTACAGGAGGAGCAGATGTGGGAGAAGATCTGGCAGTTGTGTACATACCAATACTGAGGCTACATAAACACAGAAAAGGATATTGTAGTTTTCCGCAATAACTGCAAAATCAATTAGCTCAGTCACAAATAGAAGGACCTCTGATGGCTTGTGGAGGAAGCAGGCCACGTTGACAGCTGAGGAGCTAGACATTCAGGAGACCTTCACTGCAGCTGAAAGGTTGGTGCTGACTACCATTTTGGCATCAGCAACAGGAAGGGTGCACCTCTTGGATACCTCCCAATTTCAGCACCAGCAAGGTGTGCTTTACATATAGGATAATCTGAATTTGTGCATGTATGGACTAATATTAAATATATAATATTTATTTTTCTGATATACCCACTCATCATCCTGTGAAGGAGCTTTGGTAAAAATCTATGTTCTACCTCGAGCTTTGTGATCAGCAGTTACATTTCTGCTGGATATAACATCCTATAGAGTGGTACATCTGGTAGATGCACAAGAATAAGCCTTCTTGGTGGCAGGGCCAACTTTGTGGAATACCTTGCCTGAGTCAGTTGGTTCATGTCAGAGAAGGGCCATTTTAACAAAGTGGTGAAATCATTCCTCTTTTAGGAAGCATTCAAGTAGATGTTCAGGTTTTCTTTTTTTAGACATATGAGGGAGATTCCATTGAGATTGTGACACTGGGCTAATGATTTTTTAGATTGGAGATTTGTAATTTTATTTGTTTGTATATCATTTTATTTGTATTGATTTTATGTGGTATGATTATGTTTGGCAGGTACAATGTAACTTATTAAATGTATTTTATTTTGTGAATGCTTTGAAGTGTAATCTGCTATGATCTGTGGAATATACAGAAAATAAATAGATCAAATAAACAAAGAAATAAATAAAGGTCCTTTTGATTTTACCACTCAAGGAAGGCCTTTGAGCATGCTAGGCCTCAGGACCTCCCAGGTCTTCTGAACATGGTAAAAAACAGAGTTTAGTAAGAACTATTATGCCCTTGTAGGTCATGACACTTTCCCAGCTACTTAGTTATATTCTCTCAATAAATAAAAAGCCCGGTTATAGTATGGAAGATGGTTTATTGATGTATTTGAAATGATTGTGTAACCAGGCACCTATTCTGTGTTCATCTAGCCTCAGTATTGGTACGTACATAGTAACACCAGACCCAACATACTGGACAAGTCTATGGGAAATGTTCTGTGGAATTAGAATATAAAAAACCCTCTGGGTGTCTTAGGGTCACCATTATTAGGCAAGACCTGCAGAGTGTAATGCTGCGGAACAGCGAAGCATAGCTAAGCATTTTGTTTTGCATGAGTCTAAAGTCTTATGATCGGATTAAGTAATAACAGTCTGAAATTATGCTTTACTACTAGAATGTACCTGGGATGAAATTGTTGCGATGCTGCCCACAGCTGGAGCTAACGGAAGCCTCTTACCTCTGTGGCCCGGAGGCTGCCATCTTGCCGCTATCATACCAGCGTGGCAGGAGCCATGTCGGGGTTCCTCTTCACCGTACCATCACTCCGCTCCTGCCTCCTTCGTGCGGTAGGAAGCCGCCTCCCACGTTGGGGCCTGACCTGTGGCCCTTCCCCTGTTTCTGTGCTCCAGCGTCTGCTGGAGGCTGCTGTCCAGGGTCCTGCGCTTCCTTTTTCCTGTTCCTTAGGCGAGGGGCCGCGCCTCTCTTCCGGCTTTAAAGGGCCAGCAAGGGAGTGTCCCTCTGGCTCCAACTTGATGACATCACCATGGGTGTTCCTCCTTCAGCCCTATATCACGGCTTTTCAGTCAGTGCAGCTTTGCCTTTGCAAGGAGTTGGTCCTCCCTGGACTTCCTGCTCTCTACTCCTGCTTGGCATTCTTCTTCATGGGATCCTTCATCATTGTTCCTGTCATCCTGCTGTTCCTGTTGTGTCCTGATGTCTTCATCCAGAGGTTTCCTGAGGCTCCATTTTCTGGCCCTGCATGGTCCATGACCAGCCTGGCTGGGTTGAGTAGGGCGCTCAGCGGTCCAGTGGTCTGCGACCACCCCCACTTGGGTGTGTAGGGTGTTTGGTGGAAAGCTCCTTCCAACAGGGTCGAAGATCCTTGTCGTCCATCAAGTCCAGATGTCCATGTCTCGTTCTGGGTTCCGGATTGAACCCTAGTGGCTGTCTTCAGTCCAACTTCGGGATATCCTTCTGTTGCGTCTTTCAGGCTGGGTTGGAAGTTCTGCCTTCCATCTATTGACCTGTCAGGTGCGTCACGCTGGGGTCCCGAGGCTCAGTCCAGGACATTGCTACTTGGAGAGTTAGCCATATGACTTCATTCTTCTATCCAGATATCCGTCTGTTGTTCCCAAATTCCTTGTGGGGCTGTCATCCATCTTGTGCTCATTGCTGCTCTTCAGTGAGTGTCTCCAGCTACAGGAGGTCCTCCGCTCTCCTGGAGTTTAGGACTTTTATCTCGTCCTCATCATTGTCAGTCACAGTGTCTTCATCAGCTCCACTGTCTTCAATGTCTTGTTTGAAGTCCTCATCCACCTCTGCCTCATGTCTGGCCTGCCACCTCTGCTGTTACCCAGTGGCAGGTCCAAAAGGGCTTGGAGTGGTCAGAGGACTACTCAGAGGCCAACCTTGCGTGGTTGGTCTCACCGAGATTGTGCAGGTCAGCAGCAGTCTGGTCTTCGCTTTACTCCCAGATGAGGCCCGTCTCACCGCAAGGGCACATACCATTCATTCCGCAATGGGGAGCGCCCCCTAGCGCTCCTTCCCATTGCATTGCAACAGAAATCATATTGAAACAAGCAATAGTTCCCTTTTTACGTCTTTTTGGTAAACATGTTTTTGAACTAAGAAAATGGAAAACATCACATGGTATTCTCTCTAAGATGAAGGACTAAAGGACATACTGTCCTTTAGTCTAAAATGGTGAATAAGATTTAAGATGGAAGAAAAGGGTGTATTACAGCTTGCATCATATAAATTACTAAATCAGTATATCTTTGGATGAAGCAATAAACCCCATCCATGACTGGCTCCATGAAGTGATGATGTCATGAGAATATGATGGAAGGAAATGGGTAATCAAAGAATAATGTATTGATTGGCTATATATGTGTATAATAAAAAATGAAAAGTATATAAAGAGCTGCCTGTGTAGGATTTGGACAGAACAACTGAATTTTTAGATTTTACTTTTAGAGCTGTACTTTTTGCAATAAAACCAATTAAAAGAGAAAGTTTTGGGTTCATGTCAGATTTTCTTGGTCAAAGCTATTTCTACTCCTGGTTAATTAGCAGAAGGAAGGTCAGCGTCATGTTAGAAACCATTGTTTTGCCCTTGTATAAAAGCTGTTTCTGTTTCTGCCATGTTCGGCAGTTCAGTTTTAAGGTTTCTCAGACTCCATTTTTCCTAGGGCATCGGAAGAGTTTTGCCCCTGACTTACACAGAAACTATTGTTCTACATGTGTGTGAATATCACCTTGTTCCTGCTACACATGGCGGTTAAATTTATAGTTTACTGATGCCATTCTCCCTGGGACACCGAAGCACTCTGCTGAACACTATTGCAGCAAAAGACGTTTGTGAAGCATTTGAAGAGATTCAGTGAAGTACAACACACATCTTCATATAAGTCACCATCGAGCGGCAGCCATCTGTCAACTTTTTTATTTTAGCTGACAAACACAAGGTGGTTTGACTTTTCCTTCCAGTGGTAGTGTTGGAAATAGCTTTGTTATAACAGATTCCACCATGTTCTCACGTCAAGGGTCTCCCCTGTGGAAGCCTCTTTGGCAAAACAAGGTCCTTGTTGGAATTTTTTGATTGACCCAGGATTCAAAACACCATAATCTGCTGAAGTTGGTATCAGGACTTTCTGATCTGACCCAGGATTTAAAATATCTTTATCTGGTGTAATTATCAATAGGATCATTCTGTTAGGAATTAGTTTGTTAGTTTTGAAGAACCATTTGAAGAACCATTTGAAGATCCACTTTTCTTCATTCCCCCTGCCATTGAAGCAGAGAGCTATGCTGGATATGCTTGAAGACTTTCTCCCCTGCCGTTGAAGCAGAGAGCTATGCTGGATATGCTTGAAGACTTTCTCCCCTGCACAAGACATGGACAGGGCTTGAACTGAACAGATAGTCAGTGGAGCCTTACATTCAGATGTGACTATGATATAAAGTTGATTAGAATAAAAGAGGGGGGGACCCTCCTCCCTTTGCTATTGCAATGAGGGAGATCATGGAAGAGGAAGACCGAGAGATTATGAGGAACTCTCTAAGTCACTCTAACAGAAGAGGCCCCCCCAAGCTGGCCAAAAGTCCCTGGGGGTCCAGCAGAGGTCCGGGAACGATCTCCTGCACTCGTGACGTCGGGTGACAGGAACCAAAATGGTGCCGGCGCTACTTTTGCCCTGTCATATGGTAAGGGCAGCCAAGACTGGAATCCCTGCCCAGATGTAATGCTGCTACAAGTATACTTTGTAGGGGGACAGCACAGAAGTGAGGTTCTGGACTTATTGGGGGAGATATAACAGAAGACCAGACTATAGAGAAAATTAGCACAACATCTAGCATGTTCTCATGGTCTGAGTGGGATGTGGGGTGTGCAAAGGGTGTAGAACATTGCATATGCCTTATTTATGACAACCCTACTCTCCAGGTTGTGAATTGTCCTTTTTCACTGAGGATGTGTCTCCAAGGGCTACTGCCCAGTAGGTAAGGGTTAGGTCGGCTGTCTTATTTGGTGATTCGATTATTAGGAATGTAGACAGCTGGGTGGCTGGTGGGCATGAGGATCGCCTAGTAACATGCCTACCTGGTGTGAAGGTAGCGGACCTCACACGTCACCTAAATAGGATTTAGACAGTGCTGGGGAGGAGCCTGCTATCGTGGTACATGTGGACACCAACAACATAGGAAAATGTGGGAGGGAGGTTCTGGAAGCCAAATTTAGGATCTTAGGTAGAAAACTTGAATCCAGAACCTCCTGGGTAGCATTCTCTGAATTGCTCCCTGTTCACTGTTGTGATGCCAACATGAAAACTTTGATTCTTGTAATTCATATGGCATCATACCTATTGTGATATATTTTGGCATGGTTCTCCC
This sequence comes from Rhinatrema bivittatum, assembly GCF_901001135.1. NCBI lineage: Eukaryota > Metazoa > Chordata > Amphibia > Gymnophiona > Rhinatrematidae > Rhinatrema > Rhinatrema bivittatum. The sequence continues at coordinate 366,157,598 of NC_042615.1, forward strand.
GTATTAACACAGTACTATCTGCCAACACTCAAAGAATAACAACCCTACCTATGAAAATGAATACCACAAATATTACACCAGAATCTAAAATATCAATACACCTCCTATCAGGAAAATAGAACAGGCCAAGCTAAAGCTACTACAGATCCCTACAGAGAAACCACATATTAAAAGAATGCTTTATCTCAGTCTTTGCATGCAGAACATAAACCCTCATCAAATATAGAATAAAGCCACGTAAAGTATAAATAGAAATCTGCACTGTGTGCAGACTACAACTGAACTGAAAATGCATCACGCCAGACTGTATACAGTGCAACAATGGAAAAACAAAAATTTCACCATTCCTCATGAAACAATCAATAAAATCAAGATATATAAATCATTAATCATAATAGTAAAACCATACTAATAAAATAATTTCAAAACAACTGATAAATAGAATATCCATTAATTAAAGACTCGTGCAAATTTTGAAAGCTTTAGCAAACATAATATAAGATTTCAAACAGCAGACACCTCACATACTACCCAATAATTAAAATGGTAGTCAATCAAGAAAAATGAACTTAAAAAACCACCTTTACTTACCTTCTCCAGCAGTTCTCCTACTCCTTTCCCTTGCAGGCACACCAGAATCAGCAGTAGCTGCTGAAGCTGTCCTCACTGTCCTCTTCCTTAGGGACCACAACCAGTCTCTTCTGTCTCTCACACATACACACCAGTAACACCCTCAGGATCAGTTTCTGTCTCTCACACACCAATCATCTCCCCAACCAGTCTCTCTCTCTCTCTCTCTCTCTCACACACACCAGTCATCTCCCTGATCAGTCTTTCTCACACATACACACGTCACTTCTCTGGCCAGTCTCTCTCAATCACACAATGCTCTCGCTCTCTCTTACTTACACACAGGCTTTAAATCACACACAGGCTCTCTCTATTTCACTTACACACAAGCTCTCAATCACACACATGTTCTATCTCACTTACAAACAGGCTCAATCACCCACATGCCCTCTCTCACAGCCACAAGGCAGCCAAAAACATGCTCCATCTCTCTCTCGTGCACACACATTGATATACACAAGCACCCTCCCTGACACACATATACACCACACACATACAGAAGCACCCTCCCTATCTCACATACATAAAGCACCTTCCCTGACTCACACACAGAAGCACCATTCCTTTCTCACGTACACACCACATACACACACACACACACACACACACACACAGAAGCACTATTCCTTTCTCACATACATACCAAATACACAGACACACAGAAGCACCATTCCTTTCTCACATACACATACACAGAAGTACCCTTAAAATCTCAAATACATATAAACACAAAGGCCTCCAGCTGAACAGCTCATCTCCGTCAGTGGCTGACTGTGCTGGTCTTCATTTCTCCGGCGGCAGCTGACAGCGGCTATCTTCATTTCTCCGGCAGTGACTGGCAGCGGCCATCTTCTTTTCTTTGGCCCCGCCAGCCTGGTCTCTTCATTTCTTCAGCCCGGTGATCTCAATGGCCCGGAGCAGAGGAGGCCATATGATCAGCTAGTCCAGCCAACCGGGGGAAGTCCGATCCCCCGAAAGGCCAATCCGCCCCTTCTCTCACTTGGCCTTCTATTTCAAACGGCCACTAAAACACCACGGCGCAAACCAAAAGAATGAAACTAATGATATGTTACATTCGTAGGGGTTCGCCATGCATTTTGCGGACCCATGAATACAACGAATAGGGACCTATTAGTTGTGGATTGCGCATTTGTTCAAAACAAATGCACATCCCTAATATTTCCCTTGTAAGTGTGTCATTAAACATAGTGAGGTCAAATATGTTTTCTTTGACCCATCCCAGCTATATACTTTTCTGAATGATAAAGTTAGGCAAGTTTCGTCTACCCTTACATCCAGCTCATAGTTATCACGACCAATTGGTAATTTTGAGGGCTCTAATCTCTTTTGTGTTGTGGACTTTTTCTTCTATTATATAAGAATTGATGTTTCTTCTCATAATTTCTATTAGGTACCCTCCCCAATTGTGGTCTGGCAGGGTAGTATTGAGATTTAATATGTTTGTATAAGGTATTTGTTCAGTTAGCAGTTAACAGTCTACTTGGGATTAGCAATCTGTTGTATTTAGGAGAATTGTAGGTGGATCCTTGGACCGGTGGCAGATGACCATGCCCCCAGGGGAAGATCCTGAGAGGGACTACCGGTCAGGCTCAGAGTATGGAGACAGACACACACTAGTTCTTTTATTAGACAGTATACTGAACCACTAGAGGTTGCAGTAGTGAGCTGGAATGCCCGGCTGGGCTGTAGTCCCTCAGATCCTGGAACAGCGATCCCTAGAGGCTGAGCTGTAGAGAAACTGAAATATAGTGAGTAGGCAGGGTATGCAGAGTTCATATACTGAACCAGATGGTAACACTCACACAATATCTCATAGAAGCCCAGGAGCTGGAATGTGTAGGCCCTCAAGGAAGGGGTACCTGGTTCCAGGAAAAGCTCTAAGAGAACGATGGTAACTCACTGATATAATTGGCAGTGATGACTTCCAGGCAGAAGAGAGTACCGAGTAAGTCTGGGAATGAGGGCCCTCGAGAAGCGAGTACCGGTTTCAGACTGTCACCTGAAAAACAAAGGAGAGAGCGAGGCTCCCGAGGAGCGGGTACCCCTAGTAAGTCCGAGGAGGCAGAGTAGCTTAGATAGAGTAACCCTTGCTAACTCAATCTGTTAGCAAATTCTAAGACCTTATATATCCGTTGTGGGTGATGTCATCTTCGGGGGATGCCCCCGAGGTTCGCTCCAGCGCCGGTACTTAAGTCAGGGCTGCAACACGCGTATGCTCTTAGGCCTCCAGGAAACATGGCGGTTTGCAGCGTCTAACCAGTCCGGGGACACCGGAGGACTTCGGCGGAAGGACACCGCAGCAGCCAATCTTCCCGCGGACGAAGAGGGAGACACCAAAGAGGTAAGGAGGGCAGAGAGAGGACGTCGGGAATTGACAGACACAACAGTATTTTCCTAAATTGTGTGATCTCTATACACACCATTTATTGTCAAGTTGTTTAAACTTCTTAATTTGATTTAAAATTGATAAATAAAGGTTAAAAAAAAAAGAAAAGTAGTCCAAGTGCCTGTAACTAAAAACTCACCTGAGCTAAAAAATTCTAACTTATCCCTATCAATTAAAAAGCAGAATGAAAATACAAACAAAAAACAAACTTTGAAATGTTTGTATGCTAATGCCAGAAATCTAAGAAGTAAGATGAGAGAATTAGAATGTATAGCAGTGAATGATGACATAGACTTAATTGGCATCTGAGAGACATGGTGGAAAGAGGATAACCAATGGGACAGTGCTATACCGGGGTACAAATTATATCACAATGACAGAGAGGAGCACCCGGGAGGCGATGTGGTGCTTTATGTCTGGGATGGCATACAGTCCAACAGGACAAACATCCTGCATGAGACTAAATGCACAGTCGATTCTTTATGGGTAGATATCCCTTGTGTGTTGGGGAAGTATAATACCATCCACCTGGCCAAGATGGTGAGACGGACAGTGAAATGCTAAAAGAAATTGGGGAACAAATTGGTAGTGCAGTAATAATGGGAGATTTCAATTACCCCAATATTGACTGGGTAAATGTATCATCAGGACACGCTAGAGAGATAAAGTTCCTGGATGGAATAAATGACAGTTTTATGATCAATTTGTTCAGGAACAAATGAGAGAGGGAACAATTTTAGATCTAATTCTCAGTGGAGCACAGGATTTGGTGAGAGAGGTAACGGTGGTGGGGCTGCTTGGCAATTGTGATCACAATATCATCAAATTTGAATTAATGACTGGAAGGGGGACAGTAAGTAAATCCACGGCTCTTGAGCTAAACCTTTGAAATGGAAACGTTGATAAAATAAGAAAAATAGTTAGAAAAAAACTGAAAGGAGCAGCTACAAAGGTAAAAAATATGCAAGAGGCGTCAACATTGTTAAAAAATACCATCCTAGAAGCACAGTCCAGATGTTTTCCACACATTAAGAAAGATGGAAGGAAGGCAAAACGATTACCGGCATGGTTAAAAGGGGAGGTGAAAGAAGCTATTTTAGCCAGAAGATTTTCATTTAAAAATTGGAAGAAGGATCCAACAGAAGAAAATAGGATAATGCATAAGTGTTGGCAAGTTAAATGTAAGACATTGATAAGACAGGCTAATAAAGAATTTAAAAAGAATTTGGCTGTAGATGCAAAAACTCACAGTAAAAACTTTAAAAAATATATTCAAAGCAGAAAGCCTGTGAGGAAGTCAGTTGGACTGTTAGATGATCGAGGGGTTAAAGGCCAAGAAGATAAGGCCATCACGGAAAGATTAAATAATTTCTTTGCTTCGGTGTTTACTGAAGAGGATGTTGGGGAGATACAAATTCCAGAGAAGGTTTTCTTGGGTAATGATTCAGATGGACTTAACCTAATCACGGTGAACCTAGAAGATGTATTAGGCCTGATTGACAAACTGAAGAGTAGTAAATCACCTGGACCAGATGGTATATACCCCAGGGTTCTGAAGGGACTAAAAATGAAATTTCAGATCTATTAATAAAAATTTGTAACCTATCATTAAAATCATTTTATATGTCTTGTATTTACTATTTTCTTAAATTATTAGTAAGGTTTTTTCCTTTTTCTGTATTATTTGGTGCACATGTTGAAATATGTTTGAATATATTATTATGGGTTTGGGTTTTCTTTCGCTTATTCTAAAAATAAAGTTTTCAATTTGCATTGATACTGGATTTGATTTAAGTTCTACATATTTTAGTGCTGTGTTGCCTGTAATTATTTGTCCTTTCTTATTATTTATGTTTCAGATGTTTGTCCCTCCCAATACAGCTTATACAAAACATGGTCAATGTCGTGGACCTCTAGCACTTGTATTTAAGAGTTTGGAGCATTTTGTTGCTATTGTTAAATTTCTATTTGGTGGACTCTAATTTGGACAATCAGTATTTCCCAATGTCGCATCTTTTTTAATTTAATAGAACATTAATATGATTTTACATACATGAAAAGTTTATGGGTGTAAAGTAAAAAAATAAAACAAATTGAATGCATATTAGATGTGTGAACAAACAACATTTTTTCAAGTCATTACATTCATTTCATTCCTTTCTTTCTCTAGTATTTTTTTATTTCATTTCTATGTGTTTTGTAACTTTGGTTTTAAGACCATGAAATTATATTACTTTATGTATGTAAAGTCAGACTTTCTGAGCATAAGTACAATTTTATGCATGTAAAAAGTTATATGTGCATAACAAATGAAAAGAATGGAATGACTGCATATCCTTAATCCACTTCCCTATCTTATTTCTTTTGCTCTATTTTGCAGTGCCTTGAGTACCTTCCTAATTCATTCCCCCTGATTTATTTATTTTTTTGTACCTGTGAAATATTCCAAAGATACCAAGTTACTCAGTGCAGTATGGAGATTTTATGCCAATCCTGGATTTCTGAAAACCCCATCTTGATTCATTATGGGACCTGAAGCAATGATTTAAATGGGTGAATTCAAGGACTAGAAATACAACACTGCATTGGGATGTAAGTTCAAGATCAGGTAACTTGGCATCTCTGATATCCATGAGATGATCTTCGTGTCCTTTATTTAATAAGATACATAGAATGGAAACATTAACTTTCTGTAACATAGTTTGATTCTCTAGTTGGCATGAGATAATTAAATGATAGCAATATTAAGAGACCTATACCCTAAAAATCATTTAAAAATTTAGGGTTTGCTCAGCAAAAATTGTAACCAGCATCCTAAAATGTCACTTAATATGTGACGTGCTAAACCTTTTAGTGCACATGCCTCAGAAGTGTGCACTCACTTCTGGTAACTTTCAAACTGCCAAATGGCCCATGATGGCTATTTTATAACTTGCATGCTTATATGTGTGCATGTTATAAAATAGCTTGGCAGTGTGCACATGTGCACCAAATTTTAAGTAGGTGCACACATAGGCACGCAACTCCCACTTATACCGCATTAATCAGAAGATTTTAAAAGGGGCAGGTGATGACACCATTACCAGTTTACCAGTTCACCCACTTAATAGCTAGATCATCCAAACCCCTCTGGTTTAATAGTCTGCATTCCCCCAGACCCTTTAAATGCCTCTGAAATAGCACAATCTTTAAATTTTTTAGATTACACGCCATCCATAGCAGAAGTAAAATTATGCAGCAGGGACCTCAGTGTGCATTGGGGCATGTTAAGTATTTCTATACTCATCTCTTGGCCAGGCCCTGATATGCCCATGCCCCACCCTCACCATGCCCACACCCAGCCCTTTTTTGAAAAGTGGCGAGATGTGCATGTCATGGCATTTATGCGTGTATCAGGGAACTTTATAAATACATTAGGCACAAGTGAACCCGACTTATTTGTGCATCCCTTAATTAATGCACATGCTGAGCTTTAAAAAAATCATCTAGTAAAACCTGTTAAAATCAGTAGATATAGAACCTTCATGCTATATCTGCCTGATTGCTAAACTGCAAGCAGCTTCTACACAAATGAACACATACATGCTAAACTAATCACGTATAGTTCTCATTTCCACATGGCCCAGCCCCCTTGCTGCAAATCTGTATAAAAATAAGCCTGGCCCATGGAACTGATTGTTAGTGCTGATGGCAGAAGTAGGAGAATATCTAGACAATGGGAGAAAAGGTGAAAGAAGAGACTTCCAGGAAAGGAAAGAAAAATAGACCACAGGAGCATCTATCTAATTGATACAAAGGAGTGAAATCTGTTAGCTCTGACACTGGAGAGCATTGACATCCAATCATCCATCATCTAAAAGCATCCTGTAGAGTTGGGGCCAGAGCTAGCTTTAGTCCCAGTGGTATCCAGGGCAACCATAGCACCAAGGAACAGGTGGTCATCCCCCTAGAATTCTTTAAGGGGATGTCAGCCCTGGTAGGAATTATAATGGCAGGGCAGCATATTCCAGAATGGCCTCAAAGCTCTCTCAAAAAAAGCTGCACAGTCAAACAAAATAATTGTTGACCTCAAATCTGTAGTCGCCCGGACCATACTATTCTGGTTAAGACTCAGAATGCATGCAATGGTCTTTGGAGTGATAAACTACATCAAGAAAACCAATGACCATCATGATCATGCCATTTTATTGGAACTTGTAGCATGGCTCTTTATTAGAGACATTAAAGCTATTGTGCCTTGTACATTGTGATGTGTACATTAGTGTTTGGAAACCATTTCTCATGAGCTAACCTTTTGTTTGAAAGACATTTCATTGGGTAATTAAATATGAATTTGTTTAACAAGATATAAAATGTGAAAAGAGAAGTACAGGAAGATTTGTAATAGCTCATGAGCTTGTGGGTAAATATTTACAGTGACATCTCCTGCACATCACCTCATCTTTCAACCACAATGTTTGCTGGTAGCCGATTATGCACTCTAAAACGTTAATATCTGCTCTACTAAAGGTGTTATATTTTAAGACTTAGCGCGTACATACTAAATAGCATGTGGAAGAGAGAGCATAATATATCACTTCCCATATGCCCACTAATACCTAATTGTCATCTGATATTCCATCATTCACATGTAATCAGGGAACAGTCTGGCATACACATTAGATTCTGAGACACAGCACACTACTCTGTATGCAAGCAAAATGGCCTTAGCATGCATACTTTACTACATAAATCTAAATGGCAGCTTGTAGATTTGTTAAAGTAAAATATTTACACAAAGCAATGTACCTGCTTTATGTTCTCCTTATTTTTATGGAATGTCTATTTGGACAGAAAATTTGAGTTACCAAAAATGAATAAATGAATTCTCTACTATTACATTTATTATAGCAAAGATGCAAATCAGAAGAATCAGAAAAATAATGGCAGTTTCACAAGCTTAATAGAAGTAGACACTTTTTCACTATTAGGTAACTGATTTGAATAATTTTCTTTGAAGTAAAATTGCAAATCACAAAATTTAGAAGATGTGTTAATTAAAATATGAAAATGAGAAAGAAAATGTATATTGACCACTATAAATTCAATGTTCTGCAATCCTACAGAAGGTTATTTTATATTCGTGTTCAAAAAGATAAATAGCTTCATTTCTTTCTTGTAAATTGAATTTAGCTTGGATTCAAAATAAACTCTAGTATCTTCATATTTTCATTGAGCTGGGTAGCAAATCTGCAAGTACAAATATTTGCTAATGTTTGCTAATGCCTTTTTTATGCTCGTATCCAAACCACTTTTTCAGCCTGAACTCCCTCTCATTTTACTTTGACCCCTCACCCAGTCAATATTTGCTATAAAGATGTTTATTCTCACTTACAAAAGATAATTAGCAGGAGTAAATATACAGTAATAATATACATACGAATGGGGATGGGCATTTGTTTACAATGATTAAAAAAAAAAAATGTGATGAATGAGGCAGATTTATTTCATTTGATGAGGCCCCAAAATGAATTGGGGCCTCCGCCAAATGAAACAAACATTATTCATTGCATTCATTTTAAATGAATGATTTGGGCCTAGGACTAGGCCCAAAGTCAGGGCCATAACTAGGGAATAGGCTGAGGTCCAAAGTGTGCATGATGCTGATTCCTCAGTCTAAACCTAGACCTAAGCCCAAAGCCATGGCCTTGCCTAGGGTCTCAGCCTAGGTCTGGGCTAATGCTGGGTCCTTGGCCAAGCACCTCCCCCCAAACTTACCTGAACCCTCTGGTTTCCGTGGAAGTACAAGGCCAGGTCTTGATGCCTGGTCCTTGGCCTAGTCAAGAGTCCAGACCCAGGCCTGATGCTGTGATCTGGCGTGGAGGCCAGGTCCTGATGCCAGGGCCTTGTCCCAGATCCAGGCCCAATGCTGGGTCCAGGCCTAGAGGCAAGGTCACGACATCTGGGACATGGCCTAAACTGAAGCCCGGGCTCAGGCCTGATGCCACAGCACAGCCCAGAAGCCAGCTCCCAATGCCGGTACCTTGACCTAGCCCCACGTCCAACACCAGGACCCAGCTTGGAGGTGGTGTCCTGATGCCAGGGCTTTGGCTTGGACCCAGGTCCAATGCCATGACCTGGCCTGCAGACCCAGTTGCAATGCTACAGCCTTGACCCAGGCCCAATGCCGAAGCGGGACCCAATGTCTGGGCCTCAGAGTATGCCAGAACTGGGGCCCAGGCCCAAAGCTGCAGGCCAGCCCAGAGGCTGGGTCCTGATGCTGGAGTTTCATTCTGGCCTCGCCTTACATCTGGGCCTTGGCCTTGAAGCAACTCCGATACATCTGAAGTCCTCTTCTTTTCTTCTTCAACTGATACTGTCTGCTGGGTCATGCTGGAGTTAATTAACTCCGGCGCATTCATCCCAGTGGATGGTGTCATTTTGATATATGGCAATGTGCAGCAATGGTGCAAAGGCCCATGCCTCAGGACCAAGCTACTAGGCCAGGCCCTGGTATCGGGTCTGGGTCCAGGTAGAGCACAGGCATTGGGACCTGGCCTCCGGACCAGGCCACAACATCAGGCTGTAATTTTTTTCTTCATGTGACTGCCAAGTTTCATTTGCATGACTCCCTTCTGGAGACTTACACAACTCAGCTAGAACTTTTATCTACTTGAATTTCCTAGCTACTAGCTTTCAATGCTGTGTTAGCCAAGGATAACCTATTTATGTAGAATAGAATTGCATCTCTTGAAAATAATTCTAGACATAATAACTTGTGCTTCCTGAACTTTCTTAGAAAGAATTAGTATCACATATAATATAGTTAAAAAGTATTTCATTGAGAATTTCAGGATCTCCTCACAAGCAATGTCACCCTTATGCAAAGTATAATATACATTACCTCTGAAATAATTACTGACTAAGAAGAAGGGAATATAGAGCCAATAGTCTCTGCCGATAGCTTGAATATCTCAGCATTACTGGAAATGTCACAGGAAGATATTTCTTGTTATAAAATAAATTTCATTAAAAGAAATTTTACACATAAAAAAGAAAGACAGAAAATAAAAATTATCCAGAAAAGATAAGGATAACATTCAAGTTTTTGCTTTCTTTAATTGTTGAAGTCTTCTTAATAAGCAGCATGTAAAGACAGTGGTGTTCCTAACATCAGTTATGTTCTTCCATCTATTTCATTAATTTAACAGCTTTTCCTGTGTTTTTCCTTTTCTGACCAAGTGTCATGGTTAATGGGCTTCTTACTGTGACCTAGAAACATGTGAACTCAGAATAAAGATCAAGGTAGGATCCCTTCAAGTGAGTACAATTTTCTTAGGAAGGAAATTCTTATAAGAAATTGACCTTGGATCTTAGAAGCCTTTATCCCTTCAGGGTAGTGCAAGATAAAAGAAGTTACACATTTTCTAAAAATCAGAGTCTGCAATTTTGAAGTAATATTATCACACAATATTTCTAGTAATGTGGGAAATGTTGTCCTTTCAAACACTAACCAATAATTAATGAGCCACGTCAGTCCCAACATCTACCAGCTTGAATATCTATCTTTACAGCATGAGTTAAAAAAAGCAGCAGGGGCACATTTTCACACATCAAGCCAATTTTAATGCCTTGAAAGGTTTTTCAAAATCATTTCCCTTATTAAAATAGATTGGTGGCAATAAACCAGTGTTTTTATACAAGTAAACTCATATTTCCCTGTGTAAAAGTGGGGAACTGATTATGCCCTCTCTGCACACAGCTAAAAGTGTGCCTACTGATGACAACACGCATACTTCCACCTGCACCAAAATGGACAGCAATGGGGGTAGGGTTGGAGGTGGGACTGCAAAGTAGGTGTAGGGCTTTCATTATTAAAGTCCCACATGTAGTTCCCTGCAGGCACTTTTATACCTGCTTCCAAGCAGAAGTAGAAATACACAGGTACATAATACCCACTTTTCCACAGCTCTGTGGAAAGTTTCCCTTTGAAAATTAGCTCGCAGGCCTACAAGTACTTTGCAAGCATCCTATTATAGCCCTCGTTATTTTTCAAAGTGTTCTGGAATTTTAGATGTTCAGTTTTGGATGGATAAGGGTATTATTACAGTATTGAAAAGAGAAAATTTGAAAGTACATGATTTACAAATGCCCATATAGCTGTCTGTCATGTTTTATTGTTGTGTACTTCTAGATGGAAATAATGACTCAAATTTGGCTCACATGTAAAACTGAACTAGTTATAGTCAGTGAATGCCTCCAGGCATCTGTGGTTCAGCTGCTGTGGGAGAAACCCCATAATTTGTATCTGCTTCACAATCAACAAACCTGAAGTTCTTCCACCTCCTAATTCAATCATCTGAAGAAAGTTACAATGTTCCTGCATTCAGTCTCCTCTCTCTTTCTGTTTCCTGCTTTAATCCCTTCCATCACAAGCAGACTACAGAAAATAGGAGTGGAGGGAGGTGAGACTGAGGCACAGAAGACATAATCAAATTGAACACCTTTGGTATGGGACTTATAGGGATGTGATTCAGCGGAACCTTTCGGTTCTGCCTCTGTTATTGGCCCGCCGCGGAAACTTCGTTTTCCCTCGGTTCGGGCCAATTTTTTTCAGTCACCTCAATTTTCGGGGTTCATGCACACGAATCCCGAAAAACAAATTTTCCCGAAATTTTGGGAAAATCTGCTTCGTTTTTCAGAGAGGCCGAACCAGGACGAATGCACATCCCTAACTTAGAGTGACTGGCTAGGTTAGATACTGGCTGACTGGGAGATAAGAAAGGATTGTGGTAAATGGAGTTTACTCTGAAGAGAGAGAAATGCTACTAATGGCGTGCTTCAAGGATCAGTCTTGGGACTGGTTATTTTTAACATTTTCTTGAGCAACATTGTGAAAGTATAATGTCCAGAAAGTTTTATCTTTCTGCTAATGATACTAATCCTCACAGGGTAGACAGGAAAGGAGGTGTGAAAAACATGAGGAGGGATCAAGATTAGCATGAGGAATAGCCTAGTGTTGTGTTCCGTGCCTGCGGATGGCCGTGGGTGCGCCCCCCTACCTGAGCTCCATGGTGGCTGCCGCGGCAGCGTCAGGACAGTTTGCCCTACCTCATGTGCCCGGTGCCCCCGCGCGTCGGCTCGGGCCTCCGGGCTAGCCGCCAGATTAGGAGCCATTCCTGCTTCTCCTTCGCAGATGTTTTCTCAAAACAACAGGCCGAAATACTTCCACCTCATCGATCCTTCGATTGTGCTATCAATCTCCTCCCAGGTACTGAACCTCCTCGAGGGCGCACCTATGCCCTCTCACCAGCCGAGACGCAGGCCATGAAAGAGTACATCGAGGAAAACCTGGAGAGAGGTTTCATTTGGAAATCAAAGTCCCCAGCAGGGGCAGGGTTCTTCTTTGTCGCAAAGAAGGACGGAAGCCTTCGCCCTTGCATTGACTATAACGGTCAAGGACCGTTACCCCTTGCCCCTCATCTCCGAGCTCTTCGACCGACTACAGGGTGCAAAGATCTTCTCCAAGTTGGATCTCCGAGGGGCTTACAACTTGATCCGTATCAAGGAGGAAGATGAATGGAAGATGGCCTTCAATACCCGAGACGGCCACTATGAGTATTTAGTGATGCCGTATGGGCTCTGTAATGCTCCAGCGGTGTTCCAGAACACCATGAATGAGATACTTCGTGATCTCCTGAATGAGTGCGTGGTCGTATTCGTGGATGACATTTTGATATTCTCAGATACTCTGACTGCTCACCGCCAGCACGTCGTCCAAGTTTTGCAGCGCCTCAGAGAACATAAATTGTATGCAAAGCTTGAAAAGTGCCTTTTTGAGCAGGAGTCCCTTCCCTTCCTTGGATACATAGTGTCCAGTGAGGGATTCCGTATGGAACCCCAGACGCTGAAAGCCATTCGGGACTGGCCGCAGCCGTCAGGACTAAAGGCACTCCAAAGGTTTTTGGGTTTCGCAAACTACTATCGATCATTCATACCACATTATGCGTCCATCGTTGCCCCGATGACAGCCCTGACCCGGTGCGGACCCCAAGAATTGGCCTCCGGGAGCGGAGGCCACCTTTCATAGCCTCAAGGAGGCGTTCCTGCAACAACCGTGCCTTCAACATCCGGATCCCAGCGGCCATTTGTCATCGAGGTGGACACGTCCTCAGAAGGCGTAGGCACCATTCTGAGCCAAACTTCAGAGAGTCATAAACTACGTCCATGTGCCTTCCTCTCACGTCAGTTCTCTCCGGCAGAACGGAACTACGCCATAGGTGACAAGGAGCTCTTAGCTATAAAGGTAGCCTTAGAAGAGTGGCGCCCTTGGCTAGAGAGGGCACAACACCAGTTTACGGTCTACACAGACCATAAAAACCTGGAGTACCTGCATCGGACACAATGACTCAATCCACGGCAGGCACATTGGGCCCTATTCTTCACCAGATTCAACTTTGTCCTTCATTACAGACCCGCCGAGAAGAATATCAAGGCCGACACCCTATCACATGTCTTTGAGTCTACAGAAAATTCGGAGGAACCTCGGTTCATTATTGAGCCGTCCCGCATCCTCCTGTCTGCTACCACGACCATCCCTCCCGGGAAAACTCTGGTTCCGCCGCACTTGTGGAAACAAGTCCTGGCATGGGCTCACGATTCCCGCTGTTCTGGTCACCCTGGACAATCCCGAACCTTACAGACTCTGCGCCGATACTATTGGTGGCCTAAAGTCAACAAAGATGTCCGGGCGTACGTAGAGTCCTGCCAGTCATGTGCCCGACCAAAAGGATCCCTGGTTCAACCCCAGGCTTACTTCAGCCCTTACCAGCACCTTCAGAACCATGGACCCATGTGGCAACCAACTTTGTGGTCGACTTGCCACTCTCCAGTGGCAACACAGTTATATGGGTGGTCGTCGACCGTTTTAGTAAAATGGCACACTTTGTGCCACTCTCAGGATTACGGTCTGCACCACAGCTGGCCCAGCTGTTTGTCCAGCACATCTTCAGGCTTCATGGCCTACCAAGAAGCATCCTTTCAGATAGAGGGCCTCAATTTACTGCCAGGTTTTGGAGGGCCCTCTGCCAGAAGTTTGACGTTACCTTAGACCAGTGGTGGGCAAGTCCGGTCCTCAAGGGCTGCAAACCAGTCGGGTTTGCAGGATACCCTAATGAATATGCATGAAATAGATTTGCATACAACTGAGGCAGTGTGTATGCAGGTCTCTCTCATGCATATTCATTAAGGATATCCTGAAAACCCGACTGGTTTGCAGCCCTCGAGGACCGGAATTGCCCACCCCTGCCTTAGACTATACGTCTGCTTACCACCCACAGTCTAATGGTCTTGCGGAGAGAACGAACCAGACCTTAAAGTAGTTCCTCCGTATTTACGTCAATGAGAAACAGGATGACTGGGCTAGCCTGCTACCCTGGGCAGAATTTGCACTTAACTCTCATCTCTCCATGGCTACCGGATCCTCGCCATTTCAAATAGTGTATGGAAAGCAGTCACGTCCGCCACTGCTTGTTCCCATTCCTGTTACGTCCCCAGTAGGCCAACTCTCTGCAGACGACTTACACCGCCTGTGGATCTCCACACGGCACGCGCTGATCAAACTCAGTTAGGCGGCAAAGAGGTATACCGATCAGCGAAGAAGACCATACCTGCCGCTCAGGCCGGGCCAAAAGGTATGGCTGAGCACACAGTTCATCCGCCTGAAGCTGCCATCAGTGCGACTGGCCCCGCGATTTATTGGGCCATGTCCTATCATTCGACAGGTGGGTGCCGTATCGTATCGGCTTCGTCTGCCGCCTTCCCTAAAGATACACAACACGTTCCATGTGTCCCTCTTGAAACCCTTGGGGTTGTCATGGCCTTCCAGCATGCCTCTGACTCCCCAACCTATTGCTTCCGAGGATGACCTCACCTATCAAGTCCGAGAGGTCTTGGACGTAAGAAAGCATAGGAAGAAATGGGAGGACCTGTTATCATGGGAGGGGTTCGGCCCTGAAGAAAACACCTGGGAGCCATTGGCCAACATCTTAGACCGGGGCTTGCTTGAGCAATTCCACAGAGACCATCCGTCTAAGCCCAGGCCTCCAAGAAGGCGCCCTAAAGAGGGGGGTACTGTTGTGTTCCATGCCTGCGGCCGTCCGCAGGCGCGCCCCCCTACCTGAGCTCCATGGCGGCCGCCGCGGCAGCATTGGGGCAGTTTGCCCTACCTCATGTGCCCAGTGCCCCCGCGCATCGGTGCGGGCCTCTGGGCTAGCTGCTGGGTTAGGAGCCGTTCCTGCTCCTCCCTTGCGGCAGCTAGCAGCTTTCCTCCGCAGCCCGAGATTCAAGATGGCCAGCACCATCTTAGGTGTGAGGCCGTGCCTCCTCACCAAAATTAAAGGGACCTCGTCTCTTTAATTGTCTACAGCTGATTCCAATCCATCGGGCCAGAGGAAGTATAAAAGAAAACTTCCTCTGACCATTCCTTGACTTGGCAACTTCCGTGGTTAGGCAGGTCTGCTTGCTTTGGTGAGTTTTTGTGCTTTGGATCCTTGTTCCTGTTTCATCTTGGTGTTCCTGGTTCCTGACTTCGGATCGGCTAGCTGTGATTCCTGGTGTGTGACTTCGGATCGGCTAGCGGTGATTCCTGGTATTGACTTCGGATTGGCAAGCGGTGATTCTCTGGTGTGTGACTTCGGACTGGCAAGTGGTGATCCCTTGGTGTGTGACCTCGGACTGGTAAGCGATGACCCTCTCGCACTTGACCTCGGACTTCTTCTTGACCATTGTCTACAAGGGCCTGCCTAAGTCCCAGCGGCCCGGGTCCCTACGGGCTCCTCCCGGGGGGACCGCGGGCTTCCAGGGGTGAAGCTCCAGTCAGCCCTTGCACCGAATCTCTTGACCTCTCAAAGGTTCACCTAAGTCCCAGCATTCCGGGTCCCTAAGGGCTCCTCCTGGGGGGACTTAGGACTTCCAGTGGTGAAGACACACTTCCTTCCTTCGATGTCACGACTCTACGTCTGCCTCCACAGTTGCCTCTGTCTCCAGTGCTGAGGGTCAGCTGGTCATGTCTTCTGTTCCTGCCTCACCACCCGATGGGAGAACCTATGGATCTTCCTCCTAAAGTATTCCATCCTCCCATCGGCCCAAGGGTTCACAAGCCTGAGCATAACACATAGGTTCTGGCAGGTAAGATTTAATGCTAAAAAATGTACACTAATATATTTAGGATGCAAAAATCCAAGGGAGAAGAATAGTATTGGAGGCAAATATTTTCTAAGCATGAAAGAAGAACAGGATCTGGGGATAACTGTATCTGATGAACCTAAGGTGGCCAAACAGGTGGATAAAGCAATGCCAAATAAGAACATAAGAACATAAGAAAATGCCATACTGGGTCAGACCAAGGGTCCATCAAGCCCAGCATCCTGTTTCCAACAGTGGCCAATCCAGGCCATAAGAACCTGGCAAGTACCCAAAAACTAAGTCTATTCCATGTAACCATTGCTAATGGCAGTGGCTATTCTCTAAGTGAACTTAATAGCAAGTAATGGCCTTCTCCTCCAAGAACTTATCCAATCCTTTTTTAAACACAGCTATACTAACTGCACAAACCACATTCTCTGGCAACAAATTCCAGAGTTTAATTGTGCGTTGAGTAAAAAAGAACTTTCTTCGATTAGTTTTAAATGTGCCCCATGCTAACTTCATGGAGTGCCCCCTAGTCTTTCTACTATCCGAAAGAGTAAATAACCGATTCACATCTACCCGTTCTAGACCTCTCATGATTTTAAACACCTCTATCATATCCCCCCTCAGTTATCTCTTCTCCAAGCTGAAAAGTCCTAACCTCTTTAGTCTTTCCTCATAGGGGAGTTGTTCCATTCCCCTTATCATTTTGGTAGCCCTTCTCTGTACCTTCTCCATCGCAATTATATCTTTTTTGAGATGCGGGGACCAGAATTGTACACAGTATTCAAGGTGCGGTCTCACCATGGAGCGATACAGAGGCATTATGACATTTTCCGTTTTATTCATCATTCCTTTTCTAATAATTCCCAACATTCTGTTTGCATTTTTGACTGCCACAGCACACTGCACCGACGATTTCAATGTGTTATCCACTATGACACCTAGATCTCTTTCTTGGGTTGTAGCTCCTAATACGGAACCCAACATTGTGTAATTATAGCATGGGTTATTTGTCCCTATATGCATCACCTTGCACTTATCCACATTAAATTTCATCTGCCATTTGGATGCCCAATTTTCCAGTCTCACAAGGTCTTCCTGCAATTTATCACAATCTGCTTGTGATTTAACTACTCTGAACAATTTTGTGTCATCTGCAAATTTGATTATCTCACTCGTCATATTTCTTTCCAGATCATTTATAAATATATTGAACAGTAAGGGTCCCAATACAGATACCTGAGGCACTCCACTGTCCACTCCCTTCCACTGAGAAAATTGCCCATTTAATCCTACTCTCTGTTTCCTGTCTTTTAGCCAGTTTGCAATCCACAAAAGCACATCGCCACCTATCCCATGACTTTTTACTTTTCCTAGAAGCCTCTCATGAGGAACTTTGTCAAACGCCTTCTGAAAATCCAAGTATACTATATCTAGATGCTTGCCTACATAGGGAGAGAAATGGTCAGCAGAAAAAAGGAGGTGATGTTGCCCCTGTATAGGTCCCTGGTAAGATCTCATTTTGAATAATGTGTATAATTCTGGAAACCATACCTTCAAAAAGATATAAACCTGTTGTAATTGATCCAGATGGTAGTTAAGAACATAATAACATAAGACTTGTCATACAGGATCAGACCAAAGGTCCATCAAGCCCAGTATACTGTTTCCAACAGTGGCCAAACCAGGTCATATGTACCTTGCAGGATCCCAAGGGTTAGATAGATTCCAAGCTGCTTATCCCAAGAATAAGCAGTGGATTTCATTCTAAAGCATATGGTGATAGACTTAAAGGTCAATGCATGTATACCCAAGAAGAAAAGCGAGATAGGGGATATAAGATAGACATTTAAATATCTCAAAGTTTTCCATGCCCAGGTGGCTAGCCTCTTTCAATAGAAAGGAGACTCTAGAATGAAGTGCCATGGGATAAAAGTAAAAGGGGGTAGACTCAGTAATAATCTTAGGAAATATTTCTTTACAGAGAGGGTAAAGGATGCATGGAATGGCCTCGCAGTGGAGGTGGTAGAGGAAAAAATAATATCTGAATTCAAGAAAGTATGGGATAAATACAGGGGATCTCTGAGGGAGTCTGGGGAATTATAAGAGCTATATAAGTTGGATGGATGGACAGACTAGTGGGCCATGTGCTCTTTTTCTGCCATCATATTTCTATTTTTCTATGAGGCTGGAACGGACAGAGCAGAGGGAGGTCCTCTGCTCCCTAATCCAACCCAATCTTCCTTTTTTGTCTGTCCCCCTCCCACTCCCCATGCCCCCTTATTCTCCTGTCCTGAAGGGGACAGGAGAGAAGAATTGAAGTAAATAGACAGAGCAGGCAAAATGTTTGATTTCTCAAAGATGTCATAAATGAAACCAAAGATGTTTTTGTTGTAATTCCTAGATGGAGTAATGAAATTCTTCTTAAAGGGACATCTTTATACAAACGTTCTTGCACTTACCTAGGTGGCCAACCATTCAACAGCTACAAAGACATGTACTGTTTTGGCAGTCTGCAACTATTGGTATCCCACAGTTAGTCAAAAGGGCACTAATTGCAATTCATAGAAGCCTTGATGAATGATAACTATTTCTCACAAGTTTCAAAGTTGTGCTAATTCATCCTCTTTTTGTGTAAGTTTACCACATGTCCAATATATGCACTCATAATTTTTCTGGGTAATTAACAGCCTAACAAACTGCTGATACTGAGGGAATTTTCAGCATACATAAGCTCATATATTCAGAATGATGACAAGGACTTTCTCCAGAAAATATATAAATGTGACATGCACATTGTAATATGTTTCTACTTGATTCATTTGTACCTGGTAATCTTATATTTAAATAATGTGAGAGATTTTCAATAAAAAAGTGATTTTTTTCCCATAGTGAGAGGTGTGAATATTTGTGCATAATTATACAAGTTTGACATGGAATAGCTGAAGGAAACCAGGGGTTGTGGTTATAGCCTAAAAAAATCTAAAATCTCAGAAAATTGGCATAGTGAGTCAGTCTTAGAGTTTGTAAGCATGTGAGCCAGAAAACAAAGGCGATCTAAGAGCAGCTCTTGCTCAGGTTACTATTTTGTCCAGTGACTGTTCTGTGCACAGATTGCAGTGGTACTCTTTGCAAGGGCTCCTTTCATTCTAGGTGAAACGTCTTGTTTGCTTTAGAATCCTTGGCCAAATACACCATTTCCTCTGTGCAATTCACCCACATCAAATGACAATACATATACCTGAAGGCTATCTGTGCATCTGTCTATTTATTCATCACACTTTTTTCAGCATGTCTGCATGACAGTTAGACATGAAACTCAATACATGCACAGTTAATTGTAAATTGCCTTTGATATTAAATTGCAAGGTTGGATTTGATATATTAAATTATAGGGGTGTGAATCGTGTGATCGATCGTCTTAACGATCGATTTTGGCTGGGGGGGAGGGAAATCTTATCGTTGTGTTTTGTTTTTTTTTAAAATCTTTAAAAATCGTAAATCGGGGGAGGGCGGGAAAACCGGCACACCAAAAACCCTAAAACCCACCCCGAACCTTTAGAACAAATCCCCCACCCTCCCAAACCCCCCCAAAATGTTTAAAATTACCTGGGGTCCAGTGGGGAGGTCCCGACGCGATCTCCCTCTCTCTGGCCACGACTGCGTTGAGAGAAATGGCGCCGGTGGCCCTTTGCCCTTATCATGTGACAGGGCAAAGGTAGCACTGGTGCCATTTTGGTTCCTGGGTCCCGACGTCACGCGTGCAGGAGATCGCCCCCAGACCCCCGCTGGACCCCCAGGGACTTTTGGCCAGCATGGGGGGGCCTCCTGACCCCCACAAGACTTGCCAAAAATCCAGCGGGGTCCGGGAGCGACCTCCTGCACGTGGGCCGTATTGCCAATCTTCAAAATGGCGCCGGCGCTACCTTTGCCCTCACTATGTCATACGGGCGACCGTCGCCCGTATGACATAGTGAGGGCAAAGGTAGCGCCGGCGCCATTTTGAAGATTTTGCCTTCACTATGTCATACGGGCGACCGTCGCCCGTATGACATAGTGAGGGCAAAGGTAGCGCCGGCGCCATTTTGAAGATTGGCAATACGGCCCGCGCGCAGGAGGTCGCTCCTGGACCCCAGCTGGACTTTTGGCAAGTCTTGTGGGGGTCAGGAGGCCCCCCCCAAGCTGGCCAAAAGTCCCTGGGGGTCCAGCGGGGGTCCGGGGGCGATCTCCTGCACGCGTGACGTCGGGACCCAGGAACCAAAATGGCGCCGGCGCTACCTTTGCCCTGTCATATGAGAAGGGCAAAAGGCCCCCGGCGCCATTTCTCTCAACACAGTCGTGGCCAGAGAGAGGGAGATCGCGTCGGGACCCCCCCACTGGACCCCAGGTAATTTAAAACATTTTGGGGGGGTTCGGGAGGGTGGGGGATTTGTTCTAAAGGTTCGGGGTGGGTTTTAGGGTTTTTTTGGTGTGCCGGTTTTCCTGCGCCCTATTTAAGATACAATTCAAATGCCCCTGACAATAAATCGGGGGCATTTGTATTGTATCGTGCACTCTAACGATTTTGGACGATTTGAAAATTATCTGACGATAATTTTAATAGTTCAAAAACGATTCACATCCCTATTAAATTAATTGATCAGAAGTTGCACAGGTAGAGTAGTAGATATAAATGCCAATGCTATTACTTAAGTATTATAAAAATGTTCAAAAGATCCACTTACCTCTTAGTTATATATTCTCCTGGAAACCGAGCATTAAAAATTAATTTCAAAAAATTACTGTCATGCTTGGAATGCCATTGCTGTTGCAATAAACATCTAGTACAACAGATCCCCAGTATAATCACCAGTCTTTAGTACGTCTTCTTTTCATATCTTTTAAATACCAATAAGACTTTCACAATATGTAACTATACATAACTGATGTACATGGTGTCTTCATGCCTCTGTACCCGACATGGCCCTATGTTTCAAATTGTATTCTGCATTAGAGATATAACTTCTGCTTCTGTCTACTGTTAAACTGTACAATGGAATAGAACTACCATTTTGTGAATTATCTGTTTTACATACAGAAACTAATCAGATGAAACCTGATATGATATGATAAGCCAAAGGTAGGCAACTCCTGTCCTGGATTGCAACAATCACATCTGCTTTTCGGTAGAGATGTGCATTCATTTGAAATTAAATAGGAAATGCCAACATTTCCTATTTCATTTCATGATATTTTTTAAATGAAACGGAAGAAAAACCAACTAAATTTCGCCAGTTCAGACCATAGTGTCATGTCAAAATGGCTCCTTCTCAGGGTTAGACAGTGCCATTTTCTTGTGTGCCTGTATATTTGTATGGCTGTGCATGAAAACTGCACTATGTCCCTGAGAAGGGGCCATTTTGACAACACACTATGGCATCGGGCCAGCCATCACCATTTTGTTGCCACACTATGGTTCCG
Source organism: Rhinatrema bivittatum (assembly GCF_901001135.1). Lineage (NCBI taxonomy): Eukaryota > Metazoa > Chordata > Amphibia > Gymnophiona > Rhinatrematidae > Rhinatrema > Rhinatrema bivittatum. The sequence goes on from NC_042615.1 coordinate 366,179,265, forward strand.
GGTTTGCTGGCACCATTTAAACATCATGTTGTGGTGTTGGTTTCAGAAATGATTGATGCCACTGCCATGCAGATAAGACTGGGACAAGGAGGTGAACTGGCATCCCTCCTGTCCATCTGGACCATAGTGGATGGGGTAAGTGAGGGCCGGGGTGGAGGGGCACAGGGAGCTGGAGAGGATCCATTTCATTTTTTAAAAATGTTTGTTTAATTCTGCAAAAAAACAGAAAACAAAATATACATTCAACAAAATGAAACAAGTGGGGAAAAAAAACAAAAAAAGGAAAAAATATTTGAGGCTACATATACCCCTAGGTTTCTGGATATCAACAATGATTGTGAAGAGGGTATATCTGTATGCACTGCCTCCTTAGTATGCAAATATGCCTATACCAGAGTTGCCTACCCTGTGTTAAACAATCACATTATGTTGTGCCTCCAACCAGTCTTTAAAGTGCTCAGTATAAGCCATTCCATTCAATTTCTTCATTAAGTTCTCAGGGAGATATTCTACGGAGGTAACCACCCAATATTGTTCGTGTCTATTGAGAACAATGTCTTCATCACCTCCTCTCCAGACTGCACATACCTGCTCAATGATAGTTCACATTATATGTTGAAATAAATGATTGTGTGTCCCACAATTTTCCATAACAGGAGCTTGAATTTTCTTGGTCTTAATACAATTTCAATGCCAGATGAATCTTGCATATTTAGTTCAACTCACACATTTCATTGCATCATCTCTGAACAAAAATAACAGGTACCTCACGAATGATGTCCCACTCCTTCGATGTTGATTGCCTCTCCTATAACTGGTAAAGTCAACTTGACCACATGGTTTTTAACATTGCAACCTCTAGATTAAGTTATAAGTAGTACTTCTGTAAACAATTTATGCATGGCTAGTGCATGCCAATGTTTATATATCAATGCTGCCACAGGTTTGGGACAATCTATAATGCAAAAGGACATGGATAATTAAGCTGAAAGAGATGGCCCATAGACTGGGGTGTTTACTGATACCAGACTTTGAATGGAACCTCAGATCTTTTCAGTAGTTAGATCATTGTTTGGATTTTTGCATAAGATTAAGCAAATATGGCCTTATCTATTCAAGAAAGACTTAGCCATTGTGATTCGAGAGCCATCATGGTGGAAGCAAGATTCTTTGCTATCTCCTCCTGTTTAGGTTATTAGTGGTTCAATAGACTCTTTCGTCTTTCAACCTAGCTTCATAATGTCAACTTCAGTGCATTCCTTGGAGTTCCTGGGGGCAGAAGATGGCTCACTGGCAACACCAGATTCTCTAGCCAGCTTGAGCCCAGTTTTTCAAGTTTCCCCCAGTGCTCCATGGGCCCATGGAGCTGGAGATGTATTGATGGAGCAACCTCTGGTGATGAATGTTGTCAATGCAGTAGAGAGCATCAACATTAGAAAATGTCCTTCAATGGAGACATTGGAAGTCAACAGGGGTGTGTGGGTTTCCTTGGCTGTTGTGAGTTTGAATATTAATGCTAAATGTATTAGTAGCTTGATGAGATGCTGTTTGATCCCAAGGATTCAAAGGATGCACAGTCTCCTGGAGGGAAACTTCTAGTGGAACAAAAATATTTCTGTTTGCCTGTTGCTTTGGTATAGGTGAGACCTAAAAAAAAATTATTTTGAAATACAATGAGAAGTTCCTTTCTAGGAAAATTCAAGCTATTTCTGTAAGTTTGGAAGAAGCTTTGCAGACAGATGGTGCTCTGGATATGGAAATTGGGAATACTAATAAATGAGTGATTTTGCTATAGGACAATGTGAAACACTCCCAGAATTGAGAGGTTCTTGTTAAAGACCTAGTGGCTATTCATAATAAATTAGAAAATATGAAGAACATAATAAGAAGGCACAATTTGTATATTCTGAAATTTCCTATGGTGCCTACAATATCTGCAGTTGAAATGTTTAAAAGTTATACTGTTTCTATACTGAAAATATCTCCTGAGTCAGTTCCACATCTCTTCAGGGCATTTTAGCTTCCACCCTTAAAAAAGGAGGTCGAGGGATAAGAGCAATTCCCAAACCATCCTTCAATAGTTTGGGTCTTACTGTCTTCTGGGAGAGATCAGAAATTGACCAGGCCAGACCATCTACATTGATTAATATTAGAGAAGTGCTTCAGGTAAAAATTTTGTGTCGGGCTTCGTTTCGTGATCCCCTGTGGGGATTTTGTTTTTCCCGCGGTTCGGGATTTTTTTTTTTCGGGGGCCCCGATTTCTGGGTTAGAGCGCATTATCGGGAGTTAGTGCACGCTAACTCCTGATAGTGTGTACTAACCTGGCAGAGTTAGTGCGCACTAACTAAAAAATGAATTTTTTCCGAAATTTCAGAAAAATTTAAAACATTTTCCAGTTCTCTTGAACCATTCTGAATTAGGCAATTAAAACGATTACACATCCCTAATTAATATTTGTGCTTTAGAGCCTGAGAGAGAATAGTTGCTTAAAATATTCTTTAAAGTAAGAACCCTGTTTTTTGAATTGTCATATTAGAATGTTTCCAGATGTTTCTAAAGTTACTCAAAAGAGAGGGAAGCAGTTTCTCCTTTTGAAGTTGAGAGTTTTATTATTGGGAGGCCTTTTTGTTTTTTTAATTTAATGTTTACCTTGTAAGTACCTGGTTAAGTATCAGGGTCTTAGACTTTTGTTTTTTATTCTCCTCAATTGCCTGTGGGCATTTTTTTAGTAATAAATCATTTGATACCCTGGTAACAGTAGCCTGACCAAGTGAAGGACCTCTTCAAGTTCCACTTGATGGTGCTAATTGGCTCGAATTGTTAGAATTTAGTTATGTTGTTTTCTTCTTTATCTCTTACTAAAAATGTACCTTTAATATCTGTTTTGGATCTTTCAAAATTGTGAATTTGTACATTTAGCTAATGGAAGATGGGTTTGGGTTCTATTTATCGTAATGATTAAAAGTATAGTGATGATTTTTTCTATAACAAATTCTTGTAAAAAATATGATTTAATCTATATAAATAAAAATGTAAAATAGTTTGGACATAATCGATAATCTCAGAAACTACTGCACCAATTGCTTTCAAATTTGGACACAACCTTGCTTTCACTTTCGGCAAGGTTCTTCTCTATCTAGATTATATAGATGTCACACGGTTACAGAGAAAAACATGTTTTTACATGTGTGTGGAGAAAACAGCGACATCTGTTGGACAGACATGCAATACACTGCCTAAATTAAAGGAGGAATGTGTCAGAAGTGGGATGTGAAATGGGATTTTGTGTCTGTTTGGCTTTCTGTTGACACTGAAGAAAATACATGTTCATACTTATTCCCTGAACAGAAATTGAGATTGGAGGAGATAAGGGTCTCTTTGAATAAGTTGTTACACATTACACTCCATGAATTATTATAACTTTCCATTTATAAATATGACATCAAGGCGGAAAAGATGTTAGCATGTCTTGTGAATGCAGTATGGCGCAAATCTTATATTACTGGCCTGTGTGACAGTCAGCGTAAGATGACTAATAACACTGAGGACATTTTAGAGATTTTTAAAACTTATTATGCAACTTTATACAACAAACAAGAAATTAATACAAAGGCATGAGATTCTTTCTTTGATGGATTGTCAATGCCTAAAGTTGAAGATAGAAAAACTGAATGCTCACATTTCAGATATGGAGGTATATTGGGCTATTACTAAACTGAAGTTGGGAAAATCTCCTTGAATTGATGGCCTATAAAATTTTAAAATTTCAACTGTTACTCATTGAAGCAGATTTTTGCTTATGCTTTGCAACATGGATTTTATTCTTCAGAAATTATGCAAGCAGCCATTGTAGCTCTTCCCAAACGGGAAGGGACCTATCTTTATGTAACGTACATACTTGCAAAACTGTTGGCCTCTATATTAGCTGCTAGATTAAGTAAAATAATTCCTCATTTGGTAGTGCCTGACCAAACTGGATTTGTAGCTGGTCAATATGGGATTACTAATGTTTGTAAACTGCTAACCATTTTGAAGCATAGGCCCACACTGGAAGAAGGAAGTCTTGTTATAAGTTTAGATGCAGAAAAGGCCATTGATAAAGTAATTTGGTTTTATATGTTTTGGGTATTGGCAAAATGGGGATTCTAGGGGGGGCTTTGTAAATTGGATACAATAACTATTCTGATCCCCAAAAGCTCTGCTGTTAAAAAATGGGGCAATGTCACTAGAATTTGAACTCAAAGGAACTACATGTCAGAAATGTCCTCTGTCACTGCTGCTTTATGTGTTGACTTTGGAGCTTATAGCAATCAAAATTTGTGAGACAGATACTTTTCAAGATATTACTTTTGGGGGTAATTTAATTAAATTATACATGTTCGCAGATGATAGTTTACTTTATTTGACTAATTCAATCAATGATAAACCAAATGTTCTTAGGATTTTTGCTGGCTTGAAAATAAATGTTGATAAGACAGAAGCCATGAATTACATTCTTCTTTAAAGAAAAATTGGATGGTAACTTTTCTTTTCCTTTTCAATGGTCTATTATAAAAATAAAGTACTTGGGGTTATGGATACCCTCCGATTTATCCATTTCTACACTTAGAAAGAAAAAATATCAAAATCATTCAAACCCCAATTATACTCAAAAACAACCAGAAAATAAAACTAGCAGAAAAAGTAAGGAACCTTGGAATAATAATGGACCCCGAAATTAATCTAAAACAATACATATCGCTAAAAGTAAAAGAAGGCTATGCTAAACTCATGATCCTCAGAAAACTTAAACCATTACTAACTCTTGCAGATTTCAGAACAGTGCTTCAGGCACTAGTTTTTGCCAGTACCGATTACTGTAATACACTTTTTCTAGGACTCCCAAATACAACAATAACACCACTTCAAATTCTACAAAACACAGCAGCGAGAATACTAACTGGAAAAAGAAGAAGAGACCATATAACTGAAACTCTGGCTGAACTTCACTGGCTACCCATAGAACAAAGAATAAAATACAAAGCCTTATGCAATATGCACCATACTTAAACTAATACATGATGAAAAAGCAGACTGGCTAAACACTGCACTACGGGTACATGTACCACACAGGAACCTTCGTTCAGCAAACAAAGCTCTCTTAACCATTCCCTCAGTCAAGACAGCGAGACTAACCCAGGTAAGCGAAAGGGCATTGTCTTTAGCAGGACCCACACTCTGGAACACAATGCCTTTGGAGACCCCAAAACATTCAAGAGAAGTCTAAAGACATGGCTCTTTAAACAAGCCTTTTATAAAGAGACCGGAGAATAGAAAATACACTGGAATAAACAGAAGAGCACCGGCACACAGCACTATTCTCATAAATATGCGTTACAATATTTTAACAAATTGAGTACACAATGAATGTAATAATATAACACAGGTTGAACAAAGGAATAGATGCCAATAGTCTTGAAAAAAACGTTATTGAAGTGGAGACACAAAGTACCTGTAAAAGTACCTTCTAGGTACACCTGGCCAGAACCTACATCACTAAACATTTGTACGTATTTTTATAATTTAATGTAACTGAAACTTAATGGCCCCTGTTAGAATGTATTATAGTACACTTACTCTAAACTTACTTATGTGCCTAAATGTAAACTGTTGCGATGGTATATAACTTAGTGACAGTATAGAAAAGACTATAAATAAATAAATAAATGTTATATAAGGTAAATTTTAGAGACCTGATGGACAAATTCAAAGTACCATTGAATGTGTAGTATGAGCTGCCAATATCTTTTATAGATAGATGTACCCTTTTTAAAATGATTCCACTCCCAAAACTGCTCTATAGGCTGCAAATGTTTCCTAGCTGACTGTATTGTAAAGACATGGCAGTTTTGAAATCTATGTTATCCACTTTTTATGGAGAGAAAGGAGACATAGGTCGGTTATGAAAAGCTGATGAGGAGTAAAGAAATGGGAGGCATAGATGCTCCTCATATTAGATGGTATAATGTGGCCTGTCAAATGAAATTCAAAGGGGAAATGATAACAGGGAAGATTAACTATAATACTCCTAAATTGTTAGATGCTCTCCACTAGGATTGCTTCACTTGACTGATGTTGATTTGCCAGTAGTTGGCAAAGGCAATATTTTATTGCAACCCATGATTAATGTCTGGATATACTTTCGGAAACTCTGGCATATGGATGCTAGATTATCTTTGTTTCTACCAGTTCACGGAAACAGTGCTGAATTGTAGAGAATGAACTGAGTGGAAGACCAAAGGTCTCCTATATATATTCAGCACTTAATGGACAATTTGATGGGAACCATTTATAGTTTTATGCAACTCAAGCAACATTGCATACTTGCACATAATAATGTCTTTACCTTTTTACAGATTCACCATTATAACTGTTCACTGGGATTAAATTCCCCTCAGGATATTGAATTACACGAGGAAGTGAAAATCTCCGATTTGAAGTCGTATGCTTTTTATTGACAGAGTTTTGAGTTGAAGAGACTTGAACCTTTAGCTACTTATTAGCAACAAGAGTTGGAAACCCCAGTAAGTAGTGCAGATGTTAGTGAAGTGTTTATTGAAGCTCATATTGCCAGTTGAAATAAGCCTTAGATAAATGCAATATTAATCTTGCATCATTTGTATCTGGACAATAGAAAATGCAAGAGGATGGGTATGTCAGATACCAATCTCTGTCATAAATGCAACATTGAAAGCAGCATGTTGATTCACCTCTTTTTATTATGTCTTAACATAACAAAAATGTTTTAACAAAACAAAAATGTCTGGGGAGACATTATTTCTGTTCTAGCACAATGCACTAGAATAATGTTGTCATTTCAAGGAGACATTTTGTTGTTAGTTGATTGCATGCCTATATTCATAAGGATATTTTTTTTATTCTATGGGCATAAATTGACTTTTGGCAAGTCTTGTGGGGGTCAGGAGGGTCCCCCAAGACTTGCCAAAAGTCCCTGGGGGTCCAGCGGGGGTCCGGGGGTGACCTCCTGCAGTTGGACCATCGGCTGCCAGTAATCAAAATGGCGCTGATAGCCTTTACCCTTACTATGTCACAGGGGTTACCGGTGCCATTGGTCGGCTCCTATCACATGGTAGGAGCAATGGACGGCTGGTGCCATATTGTGCTCCCAGCATGTGGCAGGAGATCACTCCAGGACCACCGCTGGACCACCAGGGATGTTTGGCAAGTTTTGGGGTGGGTCAGGAGGGTGGGGGGTTGTAGTTAATTAAATTTAAAGGGTTGGGATGGGTTTTTTTTTAACTTTAATGGGAAACTAATACCATGCGTAACTAATGGATGAATCGGGCTCCCCCGAAAATGGATGTAACGGATTTGGATCCCAACGAATATGAATACCGAATCGAATGTATCCGTCCCTGCTGCACATCCCTAATACTTGTAATCATCACTATCTGAACATATGCTCCACTTGTAATATCTCAGAACATACTTAACAACTCAAAACCCTTAAAGTGAGAACCATATATATAACCAATTGAAAAAAAAAACTGTTGAAATTTTCCATAGCATCACAAATTGTGTAGGTAAAGGACATAACCATAGACCTCAAAAAGAAGCTATTGATCAAATCCCCTACAAATGGCTTTTGTTTCACCTGATAAAGCCTTATAATATTCAGGGGAAAATTGAATGACATTTAGAAACAGTCATAGAAGAAACAGCACTTATCTTAATTTCTCAATTCCAGTTGAAGACATCCAAATATAATTTCCATTTAAGTATTTATCAAACTTCTTTTAAATAAGCATGATCCATACAAAAAATGTTGTATTATTATAAGCTACAAATTAAATCCCATTTTCCCCTATCAGCTTCTAATGACAAGCTTATGAATGTTATCTTCAAAGCCTCCATACTCATTTGTAGCAGAACATTATACATGTATGTTAGTATCACCTAATTTAAACAAATGCCCCAAAGGATATTCCAACCACTATTGAGTCACTGGTGTATTAGAAGGTCGACAGCATGGCATCCAAAAAAAGAGACTTGCCATTCAATTTCCTGAAAAAACTCATATGGAATTAAAGTTTGCCATTGATAAAATGTTATTCACAGCACTGTTAATTTAAAGTACTATTGGTTTCCTCCTCCAATGCAAGTCCAAACATTGAAACACAAAGCTGTTTAACTCATCTAATGTATGATGCATAGAAACTCAATGGTCAACCAAAGGAACTTCCATTTTTTTAGTCTGGATGCAGGTTCTGTGTTCAATGATGCAAGTTTAATAGGATGCTAAGTTTGATCAATGTAAGGTTTATTGCATGGACACACAACAGCATAAATCACTTGTGTAGTATTACAATAAAAATGTCTGAGAAGATGGTATTGGAAATCATTTAAAAAATTTAGAACAAACTGAACAAGTGTACACCATAACTGACCTTGTACTGTGGAGAAATCACTTTTATCTGATATTGGAAACATCGATAAAACAAATTGTTCACTTAGCAGTCGATTTTAAAAGGGGTGTGCGTACATCTATGTGTGTGAGGTTCCAAGAGCGTGCACATGGACATGCTGATTTTATAACATGTGTGTGTTAGAATGCACGTGTTATAAAATATGATTCCCATGCACGCATGCGTGCCCAATTTTAATATCAGTACGCGCATGTGTGGGCGGGTCACAACTCATGCGTGCGGGGGTGGGGGAGGAGTTTGTAAATTACAAGCAGCGAATCAATCAGGCTTTTGCCCAATTCCCTCCCAGTCTGCTCCAATTAAAGAGAGGACTGGGAAGGAACTATCCTATACATTACCTACGCTAACTCCCTTATCCTCCCTCCTCCCTGAACTCTAAACTAACCCTATCTATACCCAATTTTTTGGTTTACTTACTTAGTAAGTTGCATGTACCGGCCGGCTGCCAGCATGCTTCCTCGGGACAGCAATTAATGGTGCTGTTAGGATTCTCTGATGTTAGAAGGGGTGTGAACCTTGGGCCGAAGTGAGAGGTGGTACCGCCCACGGGGAGAAGCCCCGTGAGCCTCACTGTCGGGAGACTAGGTCTCAGTAGAGGAAGGCACAGAATGAACAGAGTCTTTATTAAAGAGATAGAAGCACTACCCGTGGAGCAGGGGGTACCAGAGAGAGAGAGAGAGTCCACACAAACCCTGAGACACAGGGTCATGTCCTAAGGGAATACCTCCGTAGCGCTGGTAGTAGTCCATGAAGCAAGTATACCGGAGAGGTCTCCTGTAGAGAAGGTAGTGGCCCGCGAAGCGGGGTATACTGAAAAGACCTTGAAGGAGATGCTAGTGGCCGGCGGCGTGGGGTACACCAATGATGCCCTCGGTAAAGACAGTAAAACCATCAGAGTAGGAAATACAGAGGAAGACCTCAAGAGAGGTGACAGTGGTCCATAGAGAGAGGAGCACAGTCGAGGCCCTAGGTGGAGGTGGTAATGGCCTGCAGCACGAGGTAGACTGGTGAGGGTCCTTGGTCGGGGTGCACCTGTGAGGTCCTCAGTAGCGTGGTAAAGATCAGTAGAGCAGGCACTTCTGATGGATCTCTCTGTAGTGATGGTAATAACCCACAACGTGGGGTACACCCAATAGGCACTTGGTAGTTAGAATGTGATCCACTGGGCAAAGTACTTACAAGGAGCGAGTTGGTTTCAGGAAGCCCCGAGGAATAGAGCAGACAGAGTTCCAGGTGTCAGGCCCTCCGAGGAGCAGATAGCCAGGAGGAGAGAGAGGCCCCTGAGGAGCGGGTACCTGAGACGTCCACGTCGGAACTGGAACTGGAATGTAGGGTCCTCAGGAAGCAAGGTGGAAATGGCAAGGATGTCAGCAGGTTTATTTAAAGCTGGGCCTTTAAAGCTGGACCTTTAAAGCTTTATTTAAAGCTGGATCTTTAAATAAAGGTCCAGCGTTAAATAAACAAGCTTTAAAGGTCCAGCTTTAAAGGTCAACAAGCTTTAAATAAACAACTTTAAAGGTCCAGCTTTTTAAAGCTGGACCTTTAAAGCTTTATTTAAAGCTGGACCTTTAAATAAAGGTCCAGCTTTAAATAAACAAGCTTTTCCGGACCTATCCTAAAGGCCTCCTCTCCACTTCAAGAATGCAGCCACTCCAGCCATCTGTAAATAATTCTACATGATGTTAAATCACTTCTGTATCCACTCTGTATTTTGCTTCTCTCCCAAGTTTGATACTCCTTGTTTTTTGTAACTGCAATTTCCTCTGCACTAGTTCCAGTTTTGGTTTTTTTTTGTTTCCTGCACCCCCTGTTCAACTGTAAACCGGTATGATGTGATTGTATCATGAATGCCGGTATATAAAAACCTTAAATAAATAAATAAATAAATATCCACAGATCCTGACATCATCTGAAATGGACACCCCCGAGGTTTCCGCCATGACATGGATAAGACCGGCCTGTGTGCATGTGCACCTAGAGAGATCAGATGGCAAGATGGCGGTCGGTGGCATCCATGCCAACCCGGGAGACCTAAAAGTGGTAGGCCGGTCATAGGGAGCTAGCGGATGCTGCCAATGTACCCCATGGAGTTAGGGAGGTGAAGAAAGAAGTGAGCAGAAGTGGTCGCAGCTGTCTGCGACCGACCAGCGTAACAGGTGCTGTCCTGGCTGGCCCCTGCCCTGCCCTCTACCCCACCCAGACCACATCCCCAATCCGCCCCTTTTGTGAAGAAGGAGGTGGAAAAAAAATCTAGACCAGGGCTTCCCAACCTATCTTGGGGACCCCACACCCAGTCGGGTTTTCAAGATATCCACCGTGAGTATACATGAAATAAATTTGCATATACTGAGTCTTCATGATATGCAGATGTATATCATGCATATTCATTGTGAATATCCTGAAAACCCAACTGGCTGTGGGGTCCCCAGGGCAGAGTTGGGAAGCCCTGATCTAGACATCTAGGTATTTTTCAGACAAGCTGGTGGGAGGGAGGGATTCTAAAGCAATGCCACTCTTTTAAAATTCCAACCCCAGGAGGCTCATTAGCATTCTAATACACCCATGTGGAAACTAACTATACTTAGTTTTTTCAGATGTAGTTCACATTCAGTGAACAATGTGGCTTGCGAAATTTAAAAAAAACTAGTGATTTTCAGTTTCCATAGTAATGAGCTGCTTTGCATATATTTGCATATGATGCAACTCCTTACTATACACATGTTGTTGGGTTTACATGCCCAGAAATAATGTGTATAAATTGCACATTCCATACATTTTTTATGTGCTGTTTTTTTTTTATCGTGTGGAATACACGGTTTACCATGTGTTAACATGTTAGCACAGCTTAGCAAATAGGCACCATAATTTCTTAGACAGGAGTTCAGTACATAAAACTCAATTTCACCCTATTTTTCTCCATTTATCTCCATCTGCACATATGAATCACTGACACAGAGTTTTCATTTTGTTTTCTGAAAGGTAATCAATATAACCTTGCAAGTGTTTAGGATTTCAAATATTGTGGACTTATTAATCACAGTGACTTTCATCCTTGCTGAATTGGAGAACCCAAACCTTACTTTCATATTTCTTAGTTGCTCTCCTCTGCAAGAAACTTCTTTTTTTCTGTACAGTGACCTTATTTAGATACACGAGAATCAATTGTTTTTTCCCTTTCCCACAGTATAGGTGCCTTTACCTTTTTACTTTTTTCTGGATTTTTCAATAATTCAGAGTATCTCAACATAAAAACCATCATTGATCTTGAGTATTTATTGTTGCTGGTGTTATGAAATGGAACTCTATTAACTCTTTTTCATTCTGAAAATCCTTCATAAACTGAATTTCCAATAACTTTGGCAGAAATATCTCCATAAATGTTACTGGCGTTGCGTATCACTTTGCATTCACTCGAGAATCTCTCAGATTGTTTCTCCAACTCCTACTGTTTGCATCTCCAAAGCCCCTTTTCAATCTTGTAGCCATTTTATAGTAACTTTCAACAAGTCTGTCCCTTTTTCATCTACTTTCATTTGAAATAAAGAGAATTGCACTGTACAAGAAGCCATCTCCCTTTTCATTTCTTTAGTTGAAAATGATTCTCGGTCATCACTATCATAAGAGGACAATTTTCAATGCCATTTAAATGAGCAAATATTGATTTACTTAAATTGGCCTGCTGAAAATTGCCCTGCCTTATTGCTGATAAAAGTAATATTCTTTTAGCCATATTTAGAGGAGGCATTCCCAGGGGCATGCTTACATCACAGAGAGAAAACAATAACATGCAAAGATTGATTTTCAACTCTACATGCATTATTTTCCATGGAATAGTACCTACAGAAAAAGCCAGCAGTAATGTCTATTAGTACTTTGTACCCACAGCAAGTTTCAACGTGCACGTGTACTGTTTAAAAATTGGTGCAAGGCTGGCTGACAGGTAAAAGGACCTGCAGTGTTTTCCCAATATGGATATTTTAAAATTTTCTCTTTAAGGACTGCAGCTCCTTTGTGATCCTAGAAAGACTGATTTCCTCCATTTCAGTTTCCTTGTGAGCGTCATTTTCTGTGATAATAGAGGGTCCTCTTTTAACCATTTGACTCCGTGTGATATTTCAAAAGCTGCTTTTATTTTGCCCAGTTTACCACTAGCCATGACAATTGTCTCTTAGGATAACTATTTGGAAGAGGCATTGATTTTACTTGCAAAGTTTACTGATTTTTGCTTTCTTGCTCAGAGAGCAAATCTCTCACAAGTCTGTATGGTGGCAACTTTTCTAGTGCTCCAGAGCTGATGTCCTTTTGAATATGTGCTGCATACATCCTTGTTTTTGATTTTCAGTGAAATGGTATACATTGTGACACAAGCCTGTTGATGATGAGTTCTCAATTGTTTTGTTTTTTTCTTCCATTCTTATCATGACATTTTGGTTCTCCATACTATAAAACAAACCCAAATACTGTAAATGGATATGCATAAAATATTCACATATAAACAAAAATCCACCCAAAAAATTCAATCCAGACTTGAAAAAATAATCTTAAGTAATAAGGTAGAACATCATAATGGGACCTATAGTTGCTATTGCACTTAATATCGCTGCAACAATCCACTGCTCCAAAAACCTAGTCTGTACTTATTGATCCATAATATCTGTGTTTTTGTTCTTCATATATGCGACCTTCACAACAAAATATAATAATATGTGAAAATATAATAGTCCATGTGAACATTTTTTTAAATCTATTTATCTTATTGTTCAGTGATTCCAGCAGTCACCAGATAACAAAATCACGACATAGCACCATGTTTTGAGTCAAACTATGTGCCAGAGAAAAATACTTGCTGTTCAGGTTCACCAGCTTCTGTTCCAAGGAAAAATTATGTCCACTTTATTAAATAAGATCAATGTTTCAGGTCTGAATTGAGTCTTTTGGATGGATTTTGGTTTATATGTGAATATTTCAAGGATATCCACTCATTCAGGTTTTGTTTTGAAGTATTATTACACTGTTACCCAATGGAATTTATACAATGGAAAACGTCTTTAGTTACACAGATGATTATCTGGCTCACGTTATCAAGGAATCTTCGTTTCAGAAATCTGTAGTTCACACTGACACACAGACATGGGCAGACCATTTGAAGTTACACAAGTAGTTAATTTTTGCTGTTTTACATTCAGCAACCTTTGTGGAATATGTTAAGAATCAGATAATACCTCGGGGTTTGCGCATATTGAAAGAACCCAAAATGTTTCTTGAAGATTCTGAATTTTTACATAAATGGTCTTGTATTTTGAATAGATGCTCAAGACCTTATAATACTAATTATTGATCATAATAAGAAGACCATTATTGGATATACAGTTGCTTAGTTTTGAATTAGAAGAACAAATAAAAAATAATATAAACCACCTTGCCAGTGAAACCTCTTCCACTATGGGGTCTGTGTAGGCTGAGGGTATATAAGGCAGAGACTTATGATGGAGCTGGCAGGGGATACCCTCAGAAGCCCTCTCTCCAATTGGGTCCTGCAAGTGAGGGGACTGAGCCCCACCCAATATCATCTCTTGCAGATAGGGAGGAGAGCAGGGGGAAAAGAGGAAAAAGTGGAGGAGAACTGGATTTCTTCTGCTGTATAGTAAGCAATATTGCTGGATGTCAACAAATTTTATAGCCCAACAAATCACCAAATGTAGCCCAAAACTAAAAATTTCAAATCAAATTTGAATTATGCAAGACTCTATACAAAGTCCTGTATTGCATGCAGACAAATTGACAAAAGTAAATATGGATATAATTTTAAAAAGTCTTAAGCAAGGCTAGAAAAGCCTAGAAATCTAGGTTGTCATGTTCATTATTGCCATAGCATTTGTACATATCTGATGTAAAATGAATCAACATAGATGGTGATGGCTTGAAATTGTTACAATAGAAATTGTTTCTGGACATATATGCCCAAATATAATATTGCCTCTAGCAGTTCTTGTTCTCAGTTTTGTTTTGATAAGGTTCATCTGAGAGAAAGTTTTTTCAACGGCCACACTGCTGAACGGCAATGCCAAGAGTGATAATAACCAAATGACCTACTTCATATGTCATGTTCACCTGCTGTATCCATATGGTTGATGAAATCGACCCAGAATTGTTTGGCCATGACATTCAATGAAGTTTATTTCACTGTTGTTAGAGTAACCCAAGGATTTATTTTCTAGTAAACAGTGAAAAAAAGCAAGAGTTTAGATAAAGGTGATGTTTTCAGGCTCAAATCAGTTAAAGATTCCATTAGCTGGACATTTGATGGAAGTCTTTTCTGCATCTTCCTCAATAATTCAATGAGATAGGATCAGCATCATATCTTAATATCCTCTGCTACTGGAGAGCATTCCATACTCATGTCTGCTAACATAACATTTAATTCAATCCCAAAATTAACTGTATCAATTGGAAAATGATTGGCTTCATTTTGATATCAAAAGCATGTAATGCTGTCCATGTATTAACAGCAGCTTGCCACATCACCCATGCCATAATGGCACAATTCAAGCCCATAAGTTCTTCAACCAATCTAATCAAATTATCTTTTTCAAGTTTCAGCAGTTTGTTCACTCTGGACAGTTGGTTTAGTATAGGTAATAGAAATACAAGATACAGCTATTTTTCTGGTGCACAGTACATCTGAAATAGCAGTTCCACATTGTAATTTCTGTAACTTCACTAGCTGAAAGTGAAGTTTAAGCTCTTCATGATGGTCCAAAATGCTTTTAAAACATGGTGCAATTGAAAGCCATTATGTATCAAGACAAATTCAAATTTTTCAGTGGCTCTTTGCCAACATTTATGGATGAATAGATACTTCTATATTTCTATACTTCTTTTGGTGAACAGTACTATGCGAGAACCAGTTGTATATTTCAAATACCATAAATTCTACATTGTGAAGCATAATTTAAAGAGCATATGATGAACATAGCTTTATGCAATGGCAAATACACTCGATCTGAGCAACTGTAGGATTCATCTCTTGGAACCTTGTTATGACTGAAATTTTATTGTCGGACATTGTATTACACCTATCTGTTGCAAGCCCTATGTACTTATCACTTGAGAGTTTCTTATCATTCAGGAATTTCATTAATGCAGTAAAAATAGGCTCTGCTGTTCTGGCCTCTACCAAAATCATTCCAAGAAAAGTTGTTACAACTTCACGCATCCTAGAACTGTAGAAACGAACCATGATGCAGAGTTGTCTCTGTTGTTATATCAGTACTTTCATCAATGAGAAGTAAGTATGGTGCATCCTTTAATTTCTGCAATAAATCTTCCTGAATTGATGGACTGAGAACATACTTAATCAAAGATGTGCATTTTGTACAATGGATTGTCAAATCATTTCCAGATATATCACAGCTAGTTGGTCTACTGTTGATACAGTGAAATGGCAAGCAACATGTACAGCTAATTTAAGCTCAGAAGTTTAATGCTATTATATTGACAATCCATATCAAAAAGATTTCTCATGCTGGAAAATGGTGCTGCATTATCAGCTGAGCTGTGAAATGTCAAGTTGCCCCTATGAGCACAAACTTGACATTAGTAATATTTGCAGTACGCTTTTGTAGCCTTGCCTGGAACTTTCTTGATCCATTCCTTAAAATCATCTTCTCTCTATCAAGCTTCACAATAATGCTTCTCATATTTTGACCATTTACCCATGAGGGGTACACTCTGCTAAAACAATAAATAGATAGAATCAGTGGTGTACCTAAAATATTTGGTACCCGGAGTGGATGCTGCCTTTGGCACTCTCCCAAGGTTCACTTCTAGTTCTCCTCTCCCTTACACAGGCTGTCTCTATCTCTTGCACACACTCTCACAACCTCTGCACACAGACTTCCTCCATTTGTCTCTCCCTCAAACATATACACCCTTTCACACAGACTCCCTCTCTCACACACAAACATGTACCCAATGTACACTCCAATACACACACACACACACTCCCATACACACATGCAAGCTTCCAATCTCTTACTCACACACACACACAAACATACACACATTGGTTCCCAATCTGTTACTTAAATGCATACGTATTCTTACACACCTCTTCCTCTCTCAATCAGATAGGCTCATGTGCCATCATTCTGGCCCTCTTCCTCTTCAGCTGCCTGCAAGTATCTAGCTATGCTCTTCACTGTCTTCCTCCACTCACAGTCCAACAGCCCTTCTCTTCTTCTCCCACAAGCATGATGGGCTCTGCTTGCAGCTGTCAGCCTCCCTCTCAATGGCATCCCCCTCCTGGCTGGCAGCCAGGGATGTGAATGGGAACCTGTTCCGATTCCGGTTCCTATTCACATCATGAATTTTCCTTCGTGCGGTCCGATTGGGTCTTTTTTGGTTTAATTTATCGGCTGCGCCTGGGCCGATAAAAAAAAAAACCCACCCCGACCCTTTAAAACTTCTCCTTTAGCTTCCCCCACCCTCCCGACCCCCCCAAAATGTTTTAAATTTACCTGGTGGTCCAGTGGGGGTCCCAGGAGCGATCTCCCGCTCTCGGGCCGTCGGCTGCCACTAATAAAAATGGCACTGATGGCCCTTTGCCCTTACCATGTGACAGGGTATCCATGCCATTGGCCGGCCCCTGTCACATGGTAGGAGCACTGGATGGCCCACGCCATTTTTCAAGATGGCGCCGGCCATTCATTATTCCTACCATGTGACAGGGGCCAGCCAATGGCATGGATACCCTGTCACATAGTAAGCACAAAGGGCCATCAGCGCCATTTTTATTAGTGGCAGCCGACGGCCTGAGAGCGGGAGATCGCTCCCGGGACCCCCACTGGACCACCAGGTAATTTTAAAATGTTTTGGTGGGGGGAAGCTAAGAGAGCAGTTTTAAAGGGTCGGGGTGGATTTAGGGCTTGTTTATGTGTGCCGTTTTTCCTGCTCTCCCCCAAAACGATAAGAGAACCCCACGAACAATTTTGTGGGGTTTTCCTATCTGTTTCGGGGAGCCCCCGATTTCTGACAACTTTGAAAATATCGTATGATATTTTCAATCGTCAGAAATACGATTCACATCCCTACTGGCAGTCCCTTGCTGTCACCTGGGGCAGACCGCTCCCCTGCATCCCCTTAGTACGCCACTGAATAGAGTTAAATAAACAAGAGTTTATAGATTTATTTTAAACTGTCAAAAAATACACTTAAAGGTCCTATAACAGTAACATGAACCAAGGCAGCCATTACCACTCAGTTTTTCTCCTGCACCTCCAAATCAACTGATAAATCCAGAGAGAATACAGCGGACGCCTGCACTGGCACACTATTTCCTTTCTTTCTGTTGCAGTTTTCTCTTTTGCTCTTAAAAATCATGGAGGAGAGGAAGAGGGATGCAGAAATCAGATTGAAATAAAATTACTCCTGCCCTGTCAAACTAAACAACAAACACATTGTAAATAGCACATCCAGAACACTGTTACAAGTGCTGGATAAAGATGCACTGAAATACAAATCTCTGTTGGAAAGAAGGAAAGTCATGCCTTTTTGGAACCATACCTTCCCTGCTTTTCTGATTATTCTGCTGTGCCAATATTAATAGAGCAAAAACTCCTTGGGTCCACCTGGATCAGCCTTATTCACTAGCACATTAAAGACTGCATTTAAAATACCGTCCTGTCACCTTGGGGGAGGGGAGCGGAAAGCATTAAGAAATACTGTTGGAAATGGGAAAATGGAGCAGTTCAATCACTGTAAACAGATAAAAGTTTAGGATTTGAGTAAAATTTACAAAACACCAATGTGGAAGTGAAATGTATAGATTAGCCTCAGCGTCTCTCACAACACACTCCTGAAAAACCCTCAATAAACAACACCTACCTGAATGCATGACAGACGTTATTGCCAGTACACGATTCTTTGTCCTAGCTTCATTCTCAGTGCAGTTGGAGTGGATCCACTGTGGTAGAGATGTGATTCGGCCGAACCTTTTGGTTTGGCCTTTGTTATCGACCCACCGTGGGAAATTTCGTTTTCCCGCGGTTCGGGACAAATTTATTTCATCTGCCCCCCCGAAATAATGCCCAAAACCCGCCCCAACCCTTCAGATTTAAAAAAGCAAAACAAAACCCCAAACTCACCCCAATCCTTCAAATGTAATTTATTGCAACCCCCCCCCCCACCTTCCCAACCCCCCAAGACTTGCCCGACCCCCCCCCCCCCCAGACTTACCAAAAGTCCCTGGTGGTCCAGCGGGGTCCTGGGAGCGATCTCCCCCTCTCGGGCCATTGGCTGCCACTAATCAAAATGGCGCCAATGGCCCTTTGCCCTTAGCATGTGACAGGGCTATCGGTGCCATTGGCCAGCCTCTGTCACATGGTAAGAGCGGGCCATCCATTGCTCCTACCACATGACAGAACCCATCATACCAACTTCAGATGTGAGATAATAGGATAGATTGGTCCAAAGTGTCAAAAGTTGAAGAGATGTCGAGTAAGAAAATAATGTAACAAGTACCAGAATCAAAGCCACAGTAGAAAGCAAGAGAGATTTGGTGCTGTGAAATTGATGAAAGCCAAACTGGCTCTGATCAAGAATGGAATGTTCATCAAAAAACTGAGTTAACTGTTTAAATACTGCAGATTCAATTATTTTTAAAAGAAAAGGAATGATAAAATAGGGCGATAAATGGCTAAATCAGTTGAGTCAAGTAAGTTGTTGAGAATTGGAGCAGAGGAGTAGCTTATTTAGAGCAGTGGGCTACAAACCAGAAAACCTGGGTTAAAATCCCACTGCCACTCCTTGTGACTCTGGGCAAGTCGCTTTATCCTCCATTGCCTCAGGTACAAACCTATATTGTGAACCCTCTGGGAATAGGGAAATACTTTCAGTACTGGTATGTAATCCATTCTAAAGTGCCGAAAAATTGAATATAAATAAAATGAGGGTAACATCGTCCTTTCTACTTTTTCTTCAGAAAGTTCTCACATGCTGACAAAAACTGCACCATTGGGAATTGGGAGTATCTGGCCATCAAGGTCACCCTCAAAAATTGGTGACACTTTTTAGAGGAAGCTAGACACCACTTTACTGGGACTACCGTTCACAAGAACCTCCTCTACCTCTAGGAGCCTAAGAGACTAATTTCTCAACAGACTTGTTGGTCCTTGTTCTTCAGCAGGTTTGACTTCCACCTGGTCTTTTGTCCTCCTGAAAAATGCCAGAGTGGATCCTCTGTCCCACTTGTTTGTTCTATCAAATGCTACCACTGAACCATAGTTCATTCTAGATTTGGCCAAAATGTTTCCTACAACCATCTATTCAGTTCCTTTGGTAAGACAATAGTGCCCACACATCTTAGAGGGAACATCTTCAATTGAGGCTACTATTCTAGATTGGGCAGACACCATGGAGTCTGAAAGACCATGGAGTTAATTTCACACCAGTACTGGTGGCCTCAGGGCTGGAAGAACCACTAGGCGAGCTAGGCCTGTGCCTAGGGTGCCAAGACTTAGGGGGTGTCGCAGCAGGCAGCAGAATTTTGAAAGGGCAAAAAGTGCCCTTTCAAAATTCTGCCAGCCCCTGCCTAACCCTGCCTCCCCCCCCCCCCCCCCCAGTGCCACCCTCCCAATGCCCCCCTGGTGGTCCAGCAGATGGCCTGGGAATTATCAGCCACTCCCAGGGCCTTGGCTGCCACTAACCAAAATTAATGGCAGCCGACAACTTGGGGGTGGCAGATGGATCCCGGGCCCCTTGTTGGACCACTAGGTGATTTATGAGTTTTCTTTTTTTGGGGGGGGGGAGTCGAGGCTGCGACTTGGGGGGGGGGGGGGGCGGCGCAAGGTTGAAGGTGCCTAAGGTGCCCAATCCCCTTGCACTGGCCCTGGGTGGCCTTGGATGACCCAGGATAACTGAGCATATATGGATTCCTGCCTCAACTATGTTAACAACAAACCATCCCACCAGCATTTATGGAGTCTTCTTCAACATCTTCCGGTTCCATACAAGCCATGGACTCATATATCCATTGATTCTGATGGTTTTACAGTCATAGGGGTCATTGTGGACTGCTTCTCAAAGATGGCTCACTTCATTCTTTTACTGTCAATACCCTCAGCATCTATTCTGGCTCACCATTTCTTTAAGGAAATCTTCCGCCTTCATGGGCTACCTGAAAACATTGTTAGTGATAAGGAGTACAGTTCACTTCAAAGTTCTGGAAAAGCCTGTTTAAGAAACTCAATGTATCGCTTGATTTTTCCTCCACTTATCACCCCCAAATTAAAGATTTAACTGAGAGAACCAACCAGATCCTGAAAGCATTTATTCAGGCCTATATTTCAGAGCAGCAGAATGATTGAGCTCAATTACTGCCATGGGCAGAATTTTGTTATAACAATCATACCAAAGAATCTTCAGGGTCCTCTCCATTTTTATTGTCTATGGCAGACACCCCATGGTGCTGCATCCATTACCCTTGACCATTTCAACACCTACAGCTGATCACACAGTGGACATAAGAACATAAGAAATGCTATACTGGATCAGATTTAGGGACCATCAAGCCCAGTATCCTGTTTCCAACAGTGGCCAATCCAAGTCACCATTCCATGGCAAGTACCCAAACATTAGATAGATCATAAGCTACTATTGATTATTAATTACTGTAATAGCAGGTTATGGATTTATCCTCGAGGAACTTATCTAAACCTTTTTTAAACCCAGTTACATTAACTGCTGTAACCACATCCTCTGGCAATGAATTCCAGAGCTTAATTATGCACTGAGTGAAAAAGAATTTTCTTTGATTTGTTTTAAATGAGCTACTTGCTAAATTAATGGAGTGCCCCCTGGTTCTTCTATGATCTGAGAGAATAAATAAATAACTGATTTACATTAACTTGTTCAAGTCTTTCCATGATTTTGTAGACTTCTATTATAGCCCACTTCAGTTGAATCTTCTCCAAACTGAACAGCCCTATATTCTTTAGCCTTTCCTCATAGGACAGCCATTCCATGCCCCTTATCATTTTGGTTGCCTTTCTCTGCACTGTCTCCAGTGCAGCTAAATCCTTTTTGAGATGCGGTGACCAAAATTGCACACAGTATTCAAAGTGAGGTCTCACTATGGAGCAATACAGAGGCATTAAGACAGCCTCCATTTTATTTTCCCTTCCCTTCCTAATAATCCCTAATATTCTGTTTGCTTTCTTGATCGCCACAGCACACTGGGTTGACAATTTCAATGTATTATCCATTATGACACCTAAATCTCTTTCCTGGGTGGTAACTCCTATGATAGAACCTAGCATTGTGTAACTACATCAAGGGTTATTTCTCCTTATATGCATCAATTTGCACTTGTTCACATTAAATTTCATCTGCATTTTGGAAGCCCAATCTTCCAGTCTCACAAGATCCTCCTGCAATTCATCACAATCCTCTTGAGATTTAACTACTCTGCATAATTTTGTGTCATCTGAAATTTGATCACCTCACTTGGCATACCCCTTTCTAGATCATTTATAAATATATTAAAAAGCACCAGTCCAAGTACAGATCCCTGAGGCACTCCACAGTTTACCTTTTTCCACTGTGAAAACAGACTATTTAGTCCTACTCTTTGTTTTCTGTTTTTTAACCAACTTGCAATCCACAAAAGGACATTGCCTCCTATCCCATGACTTTTTAGTTTTCTTTGAAGCCACTCATGTGGGATTTTGTCAAACGCCTTCTGAAGATCCAAATTTACAACATCTACTGGTTCACCTTTTGTTACGAGCGCGCATGGAGCGCGGTCATCTCAAGCGGGTGGTGAGCCCTTGGGCCACGGCAAGACTTAGGGAGCCCCAAGCCACACCGTGGGAGGTGAGCCAAGCAGGCATGGTGAGCCAGGCGGGTACAGAAGCAGGGAGTAAGGAGTGGAGTCTGACCCTCAGCCAGACCTGCACGCCCATGGCAACCAACACGGGAATGTTGATTGATAAACGGTCCTCCGACTGTTCCCGGCCCTTTCGGACCTGCCGCTGGGTATGGCAATGGGCAGCAGGCTGGACAGAGGCGAGGGCAGACAGAGTCCTTACACAGAAGACGTCAGACGGGGGCTGAAGCAAGACATCCAAGACAGGCTGAAGCAAGACATTGAAGACATCAGGGCAAGGGTTGAAGCAAGACATGGGCACTGTCTCTCAAGGCGCCCTACACAGCCAGCACGGCTGGACTCGTCACGGACCACCTTGTCCCACAAACGCGGGAGCGTGACACGTGCAGGGAAGAGGAAGCAGTGGGTTGCTGCACTCCTAGCAGCCAAAGCAGGGAAGGTTGCTGCACTCCTGGCAGCCTCAAGCAGGTAGGAATGGCGGGAACTGGATCAGGCATGGGATCAGGAACAGACATCATGGCAACATCCGGAACAGACATCAAGGCAGAGACACTGGACAGGGAGCCATCAAGGCACAGACAACCACGGAGGACCTGGATCAAGGCAGAGGTAAAGACAACTGTAGTGCTCAATCCGGAGCCAGCAGGAACTGACAAGAAAGTCCTTTTATACAGCTGAAGTGGGTAACTCCCTGGGAGGAGTTTGCCAGGAACGGTGCCATCTTGTGCTCCTACCATGTGACAGGGGCTGACCAATAGCACCAGTAGCCCCTGTGACATAGTAAGGGCAAAGGCTATTGGCGCAATTTTGAATACTGGCAGCCGATGGCCCGAGTGCAACAGATCATTCCTTGACCCCCGCTGGACCACCAGGGACTTTTGGCAAGTCTGGGAGGGTCAGGAGAGTGGGGGGTTTTAGTTAGTTTTTTTTATATTCGCTCCTTAAGATGCACAAAAATTCAGTAATGATATGTTGCATTCGTGGGGGTTCGCCATATGTTTCGCAGACCCACAAATGCAACGAAAAGGGACCTATCCATTGCGGATTGCGCATATGTTCAAAACAAATGCACATCCTTAATACTAACTGCACTAACCACATCCTCTGGCAACAAATTCCAGAGTTTAATTGTACGTTGAGTGAAAAAGAACTTTCTCCGATTAATTTTAAATGTGCCACATGCTAACCATGGAGTGCCCCCTAGTCTTTCTATTAATTGAAAGAGTAAATAACCGATTCACATCTACCCGTTCTAGACCTCTCATGATTTTAAACACCTCTATCATATCCCCTCTCAGCCGTCTCTTCTCCAAGCTGAAAAGTCCTAACCTCTTTAGTCTTTCCTCAAAGGGGAGCTGTTCCATTCCCCTTATCATTTTGGTTGCCCTTCTCTGTACCTTCTCCATCGCAATTAAATCTTTTTTGAGATGCAGCAACCAGAATTGTACACAGTATTCAAGGTGTGGTCTCACCATGGAGTGATACAGAGGCATTATGACATTTCCTATTTTATTCACCATTCCCTTTCTAATAATTCTAAACATTCTGTTAACTTTTCTGACTGCCTCAGCACACTGAACCGATGATTTCAATGTGTTATCCACTATGATGCCTAGATCTCTTTCTTGTGTGGTAGCACCCAATATGGAACCTCACATTGTGTAACTATAGCATGGATTATTTTTCCCTATATGCATCACCTTGCACTTATCTACATTAAATTTCATCTGCCATTTAGATGCCCAATTTTCCAGTCTCACAAGATCCTCCTGCAATTTATCACAATCTGCTTGTGATTTAACTACTCTGAACAATTTTGTATCATCTGCAAATTTGATTACCTCACTGATCGTATTTCTTTCCAGATCATTTATAAATATATTGAAAAGTAAGGGTCCCAATACAGATCCCTGAGGCACTCCACTGCCCACTCCCTTCCACTGAGAAAACTGTCCATTTAATCCTACTCTCTGTTTCCTGTCTTTTAGCCAGTTTGTAATCCACAAAAGGACATTGCCACCTATACCATGACTTTTTACTTTTCCTAGAAGCCTCTCATGAGGAACTTTGTCAAATGCCTTCTGAAAATCCAAGTACACTACATCTACTGGTTCACCTTTATCCACATGTTTATTAACTCCTTCAAAAAAGTGAAGCAGATTTGAGAGGCAAGACTTGCCTTGGGTAAAGTCATGCTGACTTTGTTCCATTAAACCATGTCTTTCTATATGTTCTGTGATTTTGATGCTTAGAACACTTTCCACTATTTTTCCTGCACTGAAGTCAGGCTAACCAGTCTGTAGTTTCCCAGATCACCCCTGGAGCCCTTTTTAAATATTGGGGTTACATTAGCTATCCTCCAGTCTTCAGGTACAATGGATGATTTTAATGATAGGTTACAAATTTTTATTAATAGGTCTGAAATTTCATTTTTTAGTTCCTTCAGAACTCTGGGGTGTATACCATCCGGTCCAGGTGATTTACTACTCTTCAGTTTGTCAATCAGGCCTACCACATCTTCTAGGTTCACCATGATTTGGTTCATTCCATCTGAATCATTACCCATGAAAACCTTCTCCGG
Organism: Rhinatrema bivittatum; assembly: GCF_901001135.1. Classification (NCBI taxonomy): domain Eukaryota; kingdom Metazoa; phylum Chordata; class Amphibia; order Gymnophiona; family Rhinatrematidae; genus Rhinatrema; species Rhinatrema bivittatum. The sequence continues at coordinate 366,204,217 of NC_042615.1, forward strand.
AACAGGAATCTCCCCAACATACTCTTCAGTAAACACCGAAGCAAAGAAATCATTTAATCTTTCCGCGATGGCTTAATCTTCTCTAAGTGCCCCTTTAACCCCTCAATCATCTAACGGTCCAAATGACTCCCTCACAGGTTTTATGCTTCGGATATATTTAAAATAGTTTTTACTGTGAATTTTTGCCTCTACGGTCAACTTCTTTTCAAATTCTATCTTAGCCTGTCTTATCAATGTCTTACATTTAACTTGCCAACGCTTATGCATTATCTTATTTTCTTCTGTTGGATCCTTCTTCCAATTTTTGAATGAAGATCTTTTGGCTAAAATAGCTTCTTTTACCTCCCCTTTTAACCATGCTGGTAATCATTTTGCCTTCTTTCCACCTTTTTTAATGTGTGGAATACATCTGGACTGTGCTTCTATGATGGTATTTTTTAACAATGACCAAGCCTCTTGCACACTTTTTACCTTTGTAGCTGCTCCTTTCAGTTTTTTTCTAACAATTGTTCTCATTTTTTCAAAGTTTACCTTTTGAATGTTTAGCACGAGCTGTGGATTTGCTTACTGTCCCCCTTCTAGTCTATTGCCAAGCGGTCCCCCCACCGTTACCTCTCTCACCAAATCCTGTGCTCCACTGAGAATTAGATCTAACATTGCTTCCTCTCTTGTCGGTTCCTGAACCAATTGCGGAATAAAAATGTCATTTATTCCATCCAGGAACTTTATATCTCTAGCATGTACCGATGGTACATTTACCCAGTCAATATTGGGGTAATTGAAGTCTCCCTTTATTACCGTACTACCAATTTGGTTAGCTTCCCTAATTTCTCTTAGCATAATATGGGCATGCAGGACCTCGCTCGCTCGCAACCACCCCATCCAGACAAATAATCACATTTATTGTGGGTAAAACAAGGCCGCAGCTTTAATCTTCCAATGGTCCGAGCTTACATCATAACATTAACACCAACAACTAGGACTTTGGTAAATTGCCCATCCCCCCGCCAAACTATCCGCCACCTTCCGGCAGGATAGCTTAACCATCCACACGGCTCACTCTTTGGCCCTACACGCCAGGTTCCGACTCCCGCCACTCTCACTCTCCTGCAAGGAGCCAACCCGGGTGGACTCCCGCCGCCAACTGGCAAGGAGTCTGGCCAAAGCGGCCCCCGCCTCATCCGGCAAGGAGCCGAGCCCTGACAACAGCCCAGTTGTCAACCACCATCGGCTTTTACCAAAATCCAAATACATAATCAATATAAATGAACAGTTATGACTCGGACCAACCGCCACAGGCACAGGCATACCATGTCCTGTGACCCCCCAAAGATGCGGCCTCGCTTTATAGAGGAAATAACTCCTCTAAGACCTCCTGAATGGAGTTCAGGAACAAGTCTAATCCCAGAAAGGACAGGTGAACCCCATCATCTCGGAACAAACCTGTTACCTTACCCCATGACCAGGCATACTTAATATGCCGACCACCCAATCGCTCCAACCAAGCCCCGATTTGCTGGTTTGCCTTGGACCTACACCGACGCCATCTGATGTTATCCAATTCAGCAGGTCTCACCACAATATCAGACCAGCATAAGATCGTCGTCGGCAGTAAAATAGACACAGTCATTAAGTCCTTACGGACATTACTTATGAAGTGCTTGCCCGACATCTTACCCCAGTCGTTACCCCCCAAATGGACTACCAAAACCCGAGGAGCTGTCCGACGCTCTCGCTCCCTCCGTACATAAGGAACAAGTTCGTCCCACAGCATACCCCTCCGGCCAAGCCATATAACCCGAACCCCCCTTCGTTGTAAGTCCAAGTGAGAGCCGTAAGGACGGCCGCAGGCATGTCTGTGACCCCAGTACGTAAATGAATGACCAATGATCCAAACCGTCATGGTCTCAGACGCAGCACCTGCAAAGAAACTAGAGTTAGCGGAGATCAAAAATGCCCAGTATCAGGGCGAACATAACTCTTATAGGCCCCGGAACGCCACCGGCCTATCCTCTGTATGACCCCTCCAGGCACGCCCGCCGTTGCCGCCGAGGTAGCGGCCCCGATGCGGAACGAATGCGTTCCAAATCTGCGCCCATCCAAACCGACAGCACACAATGCTGCACGCAGTACCGTCTCAAATTGATACTTGGTTAATGGCCGCAGGTTCTCGTGCACTAGAAATTGCATTGCGCCCTCCGGCCGCACCTGACAATACCCCGCTGCATTTCTAACTGGGCAGGACGTCAAACCTGGAACCCTAGACAACAACACGGAGGCTCCACGACCCCTCTGATCCGTCTTAGATCGCGGAATTACTATCAATACTGCCCTGTTCGTGACCACCACATTCCGAGCCAAAATCCCTGGGTAATCACTACTGGAGGCTGCTCGAGCCACCAACTCGCTAATCCTAAAGGCCCCAAAAAATGCGAATACAAAAGCAACTCGAAACAATAGTGTCTCATAAGGGGAAAAGCACACTGCAGACAAAGCTTCCCATAACAGCAGTAATATATCATGCGTAATGGGCAAACGCTGATCAATTCTGCTCTGCATTGTCCGCGACCAACCCCTTAACAGACGCCGAACTAGAAAACGACCCGAAGGAAAACCCCAACCATGCGCCTTCATAAAAAAGGAAAACCCCGCCAGCTGGCGGCCTACCGTAGCCTGCGAACAGCCGCTCGCCCGAGCATGCTCAATGAAACGTATCAATGCCATATCCGATATCGGACCCCCCACCCAGCCCAAGGAACACAAGAACGCCGAGACTCGTCGGGCCCCCCCTACATAACCTGTCCATGTGGAGGGCGCTAATGAATCTCGCAGCATTTTCCAGGACTCTGGGAACCAAATTTCCAAAGGGAAGACGGCACCGGGGTTCCGCACGACTCCGCTTCTGGGGCGAGTTCTCGAAACAAGTCCCACTTGAAACGAGAAAGAGAGTCAGCCACACTGTTAGAAACTCCAGGCACGTGTCGAGCCCAGACCGTTACATTTAAGGACATACAACGCAATATCAGCTCACGCAATAACTCTGACACTCTAATGCAATGCGCCGATCTCTTATTTATAACCTCAACCACCCCCTGATTATCACTCCAAAACACCACTCTCTTTCCTGCTAACTGAGCGCCCCAGATATTCACTGCCACTACAATTGGAAATAATTCCAAGAAAGCAATATTTTTTGTAACTCCAGACGTAATCCAATCCTCCGGCCAACCCGCTGCACACCAAGCCCCTCGAAAATAAGCCCCGAAACCAAGCGAACCCGCTGCATCGGTGAACAGCTCCAAATCGTGATTTGACCGCGGATTAGATTGCCACAACGCCTCCCCATTAAAATCCTCCAAAAATCTATCCCACAGTCTCAGATCCTCCCGCAAAAAACGAGAATTTCGCACACGATGATGCGTTTTTCTTAAACCGGACATAGCGTGTGATAACCTGCGCAAAAACACTCTGCCCATCGGAATCACCCGACAGGCAAAATTTAGACTACCAACAAGTGACTGTAATTCTCGCAAAGACAACTTAGGCCGACCAACAGCCTCACGCACCATGTCCCGTAACTGCTGAACCTTACTCTCCAGTAACCGCGATACCATAGCCACCAAATCCAGCTCAATTCCCAGAAATACCAATGAAGTACTAGGTCCTTCCGTTTTACTGACCGAAAGAGGAATCCCGAAGTCATTGGCCACCTCTTGAAAACAATTCATCAAACTGAGACAATCACCCGAACCAGCCCTTCCCACAAATAGGAAATCATCCAAATAATGTACCACGAGTCTCGACCCCGACCTCTTCTGTACCACCCAATGCACAAATGTACTGAAGGCTTCAAAATAAGCACATGCTATAGAACAACCCATAGGCATACACTTATCAAAGTAAAACTGCTGCTGAAAGCGGAACCCTAACAGGTAGGGATGTGAATCGTTTTAGGACGATTAAAATTATCGTCCGATAATTTTAATATCGTCTTAAACCGTTATGGAACACAATACAATAGAGATTCTAACGATTTATCGTTATAAATCGTTAGAATCGTGAGCCGGCACACTAAAACCCCCTAAAACCCACCCCCGACCCTTTAAATTAAATCCCCCACCCTCCTGAACCCCCCCCAAATGAGTTAAATAACCTGCGGGTCCAGCGGCGGTCCGGAACGGCAGCGGTCCGGAACGGGCTCCTGCTCCTGAATCTTGTTGTCTTCAGCCGGCGCCATTTTCCAAAATGGCGCCGAAAAATGGCGGCGGCCATAGACGAACACGATTGGACGGCAGGAGGTCCTTCCGGACCCCCGCTGGACTTTTGGCAAGTCTCGTGGGGGTCAGGAGGCCCCCCACAAGCTGGCCAAAAGTTCCTGGAGGTCCAGCGGGGGTCAGGGAGCGATTTCCCGCCGCGAATCGTTTTCGTACGGAAAATGGCGCCGGCCATACGCGTATGGCCGGCGCCATTTTCCGTACGGAAAATGGCGCCGGCAGGAGATCGACTGCAGGAGGTTGTTCAGCGAGGCGCCAGAACCCTCGCTGAACGACCTCCTGCAGTCGATCTCCTGCCGGCGCCATTTTTAATGTGCCGGTTTTGCGATTTTTAGATTTTTAGATTTTTCACGATTTTTCACGATTTTTCACGATTTTTCACGATATTTTACCCCCCCAAACGGCAACAATACGATTCCCTCCCCCTCCCAGCCGAAATCGATCGTTAAGACGATCGAGGACACGATTCACATCCCTACTAACAGGTAAAAACTCTCCGGATGAACCGGCAACAAACGAAATGCCGCTTCTATGTCCGCCTTCGCCATCAAAGCCCCTGGGCCACACTGCCGAACTATTCGCACTGCAGAGTCAAAAGATGCATATCTCACCGTGCATAAATCCCTCGGGATACCATCATTCACAGACCTCCCTTCAGGGAAAGACAAGTTATGAATTAATCTAAACTTGCCCGGATCCTTTTTTGGAATCACAGCTAAAGGTGATAGGACCAAATCACGGAACGGAGTCACATTAAAGGGACCTGCAATACGGCCTAGCCCTATTTCCCCCAGCAATTTTTCCTTTACTACTGCTATCATACGCCGAACTGACGGGCAATTGACCCCACCCCCAACTTCCCCCTGTCCTAGAAACGGTATTTTAAAACCATAACGAAAACTCTGATCTAACAACCCCGCCACTTCTGTACGCGGGTACAGCCGTAACCATGGCAACATCACAGTTATACTAATAGGTGTAGGTGCTCGCTCAAAGACCCGGTCTACTCGCGCCTTTTGCAGGCTGTGCTGTGGCCGGTCCGTCCCCTTGACGCTTAGAACACTTGGACACCGGGTGACCCGCTCCACACCCGGAACAAGCGTGCCGGAACTTACAGTCCGGGAAAATACACGTGGAGCGATTGAATCTCCAACACACATCATTGCGTCCCGCGCCCCCCTTTCCTGCGCTACTGCCGGGCACGTCCCTCCGAAAGGACCGCCCAGGCCCAGTCCCTGCCACTAACCCTTGCCCCATATTACCTGAGGACGTTTTTGCAGCCATCTGCGTTAGCCAGAGTCCAACATCCTGAGTACCCCAGGATATGAACTTATTTTCTTCCATGCGATCTCGGAATCGCTCATCATAATTAAGCCAGGACCAACCTTCGTAAGTCTTACTGGCCGCTAGAATTGCATCTGCATAAGATAACAGCGCCCCATATTGTGACGGATCTTTCTTCCCCACTACACTTGCTAGCCGCAGAAAAGCCCTTGTCCAATTATGGATATTGCGGGCAACCTTATTCCGCGCCCCTAAGAAGCGATCTCTCTTATCCCTCTTCTTTTTATCCTTACGCTTACCTCGCCTGCCCTCTAATAACTGGAAAATATCAATAAATTGCCTACGTCTAATTCGCCTGCGAATGGAACGCGGAACTTCTTCCCATAGCTCAGTAAAAGCTACCAGAGCCGGGGTACCATGCCCTGTGGCCCCCCCAACCTCTCCCCCCTGAACCGCAGCTCCCGAATCCGAAGAGGTATCTGAGGACGAAGAAGAGGACGACGAGGACGAATCGGAGGAGCTAGAGTGCCCCCTCCTTCTCTTTTTCTTAGCCTTTCCTGACCTGGAAGACCCACGCTTTCTAACCACTCTCTCTGCTTTAACACCTGGCAACACCTCTCCACCACCTAAGTCCCTGTCATCCCGCATCCCCTCCACGTTCTCTTCCGCCCCCTTGTTTCCCGCAACACCCCGTCTGTCCCGCCTAGGGAAAATAATGAACTCACCAGCCTGCTCAGGCTCCGCAGGCAATATGTCATCCATCCGTAACTGCTCTCGCTGCCCAATATCCTCCATTATTGGCGCTTCATTACGCCAGGCCTCCCAACGCGATGGGCCCGGTAATTCCCCATCATCCTCTGCCCAATTCCCCTGTGGAAAGACAGCAGGGACAGGAGAAGGATCCGAAGCCAGCACAATGTCCTGATCACTCCCCTCCCCCGGCCGCCCTGTCTCCCTTGCGCTCCTCCCCAACCCCCCCACCTAAAGACCTACCCAGGCCAAGGCATACTCCCCCCCTCCTGCTGCCCCCCTCCCCTCCAGGCCGTCTGACACCACCACTCGATCTCCTACTCCCTCCTTGCCCCAAGCTGTGCTGGCGGCCGCCCCTAGACATCCCCACTGCCTGCTCCATCGTGTGCTCTGATGTGCCAACACTCTCCCCCCCCCACTGCCGTGCGATTTCTAAACTCCCCACGGGCCCCCCTTACACCTCGCTCTACCCCCCCCTAATACCCCTCACAATCCCTCTCGAACTCCCTTTGCCGCGAACGCTAGATTTGTGTTGCGATCTCCCTATCCCCACACCATCACCAAATGCCCCAAACCAGTCATCCACAAAGTATTCTGCATCAGCATTGAAAACAGCACCAGCTACAGAAGATTCCCCGCTCCTCATAACAGCTCTGCCTGCCCGCCCCTTAGATCGGGGCTTCGCTGCTCTACTACTCCTCCCCCGAACCAACCCCCTAGCCACAGCCCCCGTAGACAAAGGCAACGGCGCCTCCCCTCCTGCTCCCAAGCCTCCTCTAGCCGCACCCCGAACCATACAATGTGCTCCACCCCTGTCTACTACTCCAAAATCGCTCACCCGCTCTGTAATCGGCATGCAGTCCTCGCCTGCTACCTCCTCGCCTGGGACCCAAGCCGCCTCCTCCGATTCCAGAAACGCCGCGACACCCCGGTCTAGCTCCTCCTCCTCCCATTCTGGTCTCCGGCTATCCATGAGGTCAGCACCACCGAACTGCCGCTGCCGCACACAATTTCAATGACGGTAAGCAACCTCCTCAATCAGCTCTCTCGCCTCTCGCAAATCTGCTACCCCTCTCTCGCTCGCCCGACGCACGAATAACCCCCGCGTTCCTGCAACTGCTTAGCCGCAGTTTGAATCTGTTTCCCCACCAATCCCTGCCTTCCACGCTACCCCCCCCCCGCCTGCACCAATCCCAATCGCCCACGACTAGCTGCTCCGCTCCTACTACCATCCCCCCCCCCACGTCACGTACGCCGTTTCCTGCTGACTTGCCCGCGCCTCCGTGCCGCTTACCACGCCCCCCCCTCCCTCGGCTCAACGCGGGCCTGCGCCCACATTACGCCGACCAGCCGGACATAAAGTCCGGCTGGTCTTCCATTTCACTGTCAGTCTCACCATCTTGACCAGGTGGACGGTTGTATACTCCTATCACTATAGTCTTCCCCAACACACAAGGGATTTCTACCCATAAAGATTCAATTGTGCATTTAGTCTCATGCAGGATGTCTATCCTGTTGGACTCTATGCCATCCCGGACATAAAGCGCCACACCTCCTCCCGAGTGCTCCTCTCTGTCATTGCAATATAATTTGTATCCCGGTATAGCACTGTCCCATTGGTAGTCCTCCTTCCAACATGTCTCTGAGATGCCAATTAAGTCTATGTCATCAATCACTGCTATACATTCTAATTCTCCAATCTTACTTCTTAAACTTCTAGCATTAACATACAAACATTTCAAAGTTTGTTTTTGGTTTGTATTTTCATTTTGCTTTTTAATTGATAGGGATAAGTAGAATTTTTTTAGCTCAGGTGAGTTTTTAGTTACAGGCATTTGGACAACTTTTCTTATTATTGGAACCTCACTGTTGGGATACCCTAATTCTAATGCATCATTAGTATCCTTTCATGATACCTCTCTCTGAACCATGTGCTGCTGAGCGACTGTCAGCTTGCCCCTTTGTTCTAGTTTAAAAGCTGCTCTATCTCCTTTTTAAAGGTTAGCGCCAGCAGTCTGGTTCCACCCTGGTTAAGGTGGAGCCCATCCCTTCGGAAGAGACTCCCCCTTCCCCAAAAGGTTCCCCAGTTCCTAGGAAAACTGAATCCCTCTTCCTTGCACCATCGTCCCATCCACGCATTGAGACTCCGGAGCTCTGCCTGCCTCTGGTGACCTGCACGTGGAACAGGGAGCATTTCAGAGAATGCTACCCTGGAGGTTCTGGATTTAAGCTTTCTACCTAAGATCCTAAATTTGGCTTCCAGAATTTCCCTCCCACATTTTCCTATGTCGTTGGTGCCCACAGACATCACACATTCTGCTTACGTTAGTACTTCCTTTGTTTAACTTTCTTGGCACCTTTCTTATTTCACATTCTTTTCTGCACTCTCATACCATTCCCAGCCTTGGCATTTTTCTCTCTTCAGGCCTTCTTATTCCAGTTACTTGTTAACATGAAGTAGTTTTTTCTTAAAGCAGCAATTAACAATTAACCTAAATCTGTCTTAGGAGTAGAGATGTGAATCGGAACCAGAATTGGTTCGGATTCCGGTTCCGATTGACATGTGGGTTTTTTTCCATTGGGCCCGATCGCGGTTTTGTTTATTGGCTGCGCCCCAGCCGATAAACAAAAAACCCACCCTGACCCTTTAAAGCTAACCCATTAGCTTCCCCCACCCTCCCGACCCCCCCAAAAACTTTTTACAGGTACCTGGTGGTCCAGTGGGGGTCCCGGGAGCGATCTCCCACTCCGGGCCATCCTCCCGCTCCCGGGCCGTCGGCTGCCACTAATCAAAATGGCGCCGATTGCCCTTTGCCCTTACCATGTGACAGGGTATCCGTGCCATTGGCCGGATCCTGTCACATGGTAGGAGCACTGGATGGCTAGGCCATCTTGTGCTCCTACCATGTGACAGGGGCTGACCAATGGCACCGGTAGCCCTTGTGACATAGTAAGGGCAAAGGCTATCGGCGCCATTTTGAATACTGGCAGCCGACGGTCTGAGTGCAGGAGGTCGCTCCCGGACCCCCGCTGGACTTTTGGCAAGTCTTGTGGGGGTCAGGAGGGTCCCCCAAGTCTTACCAAAAGCCCCTGGTGGTCCAGCAGGGGTCCAGGAGCGACCTCCTGCACTGGGACCGTCAGAGCAGCCTCGGAGGGAAATTTTTTCTGGCCCTCCCCCACCTTCCCCTCACTTCCCCTCCCTAACCCGCCCCCCCCCAGCCCTAACTAACCCCCCCCACCTTTGTTAAGAAAGTTACACCTGCCCCATACAGGCGTAACTTGCGCGCGCTGGTGGGCTGCCGGTGCGCCATTCCCCAGCCCAGAAGCTTGTTCGGAGGCCTCAGCCATGCTCCCGGAATGCCCCCAGGCTGGCACCACACCCACTGCCCCGCCTCCGAATGCCACCCCGCCCCCAACACGCCCCCAACATGCCCCCGAACAAAGCCCCGGGACTTACGCTTTGTGCGTGCCAGCGGCCTATGCAACATAGGCGCGCCAGCACGCATGTCCCCTGTGCGCATAAATGCGGCTGGATTTACGTGTGCAGGGCTTTTAAAATCTGCTCCTTAGCGTATAGTTAAGCTCTGGAATTCATTGGCAGAAGATGTGGTTACAGCAGTTAGTGTAACTGAGTTTAAAAATATTTGAATAAGTTCCTATAGGAAAAATCCATAAACTGCTATTACAGCATTTAATTAGCAATAGTAGCTTGTAATGTATCTAATGTTTGGGTACTTGCCAGGTACTAGTGACTTGGATTGGCCACTGTTGGAAACAGGATACTGGGCTTAATGGACCCTTGGTCTGACCCAGTGTGGCATATCTTATGTCCTTATCTTATGTTCTTGTAAGTTTGCAGTTGTCACTTCCTTATATAGGAAACCTATTGAGCGCACTAATTTATTGACTTTTCAGAGAACATGTCCTAGATCTTTTATACTGAGATTATCTGTAAGCCAGTTTTTTAGGTTGCATTGTATTTGTTCAAAATTAGATATTTTAAATCATTATCGCAGAGATCTGTTGATCAGGTTATCCAGTGAGTTCAAGGTGTACAGCTTACTGAAGGGCCAGATACTCAGATCATGAAAGCCTTTTATCATAGAAATCAACGTCACCAGTTAACAAGTGCGTATGTATACTTTAGTTTTCCCATGCAATCACATCCATTATTAGATATTATTGGCATAGTTTGATAATACATAATATTTTTTCTGAATTACCCCTTATATAATATGGGGTAGATTTTTAAAAACTGCGCGATCGCGTACTTTTATTTGCGCAGCAGGCGCAAACAAAAGTACGCTGGATTTTATAAGATACGGCATAGCCGCGAGTATCCTCTAAAATCCTGGATCGGCGCGGGCAAGGCTGCCGATTTTGGACAGCCAGCGCGCGCCGAGCCACACAGCCTGCCTCCGTTCCCTCCGAGGCCACTCCGAAGTCAGAGCGGCCTCGGAGGGAACTCTCTTTTGCCCTCCCCTCACCTTCCCCTCCCTTCCTCTACCTAACCCAACCCCCCGGCCCTATCTAAACCCCCCCCTACCTTTATCCATGGATTTACGCCTCCCGGAGGGAGATGTAAATCCACGTGCGCCAGCGGGCTGCTGGCGCGCCGAGACCCGACCCAGGGGCGGTTCCGGAGGGTGCGGCCACGCCCCCGGAACGCCCCGGGCCGAAACCACGCCCCCGGGCCCACCCCCGAAACACTGCATCCCGCCCCCAAAATGTCGTGTCGTCCGGCCCCGCCCCGACATGCCCCCGACACGCCCCCTTCAGAAAACCCCGGGACCTACGCACGTCCCGGGGCTGTGCACGTGCCGGCAGCCTATGCAAAATAGGCGCGCCGGCGCGCAAGGCCCTGCTCGCGTAAATCCACCCGGATTTACGCGAGCAGGGCTTTTAAAATCCGCCCGTATATGAAAAGACATCTTATTTGTAAACATGTGATATGTGCCACATTCCCTTCACAACAGCAGTTGCAATGTCCTGATAATGGTCATTATGTGTGTAGAATTCACACTCAATATAATCAAACTACAGAGGGACAACTGTGTAATCATCCAACATCAAGCTATACTTTAATTCGTTAATATCAGACCTCTTGTCAACTAGCATTTGTAATATAAGTTTTAGGGATGTGCAGGGCTAAAAAATGTATTTTCATTTTTTGGTTCATTTTTGGGAGTTTTTGATTCATTTCATTCCTGTGAAAAAAATGAATAAAAAATAAAAATAAAAAAACACAGCCCAAAAACAGTATGTCCCAGCCCCACCATCTCTCCCTCTCACCTACCTAGAAAAATTTCAAGGCCAGGATCCCCACTTATCTAGTTTGGTGGGGATCCACTGATAAGGCCTAGGCCTGGCAGAAGTCTCAGTCTTGTGTACGCCTCAGCGTCGGCTGAAGTTCAGGCCCAGGCCTGAATCCACAACCCAACCCAGATTCCAGGTCCCAATGCCGAGGCCTTGGCCTGGAACCAGGCTCAAGGCCAAGGTTTAGCCCGGAGGTCAGGTCCTGAAGCTTGGGCCTCAGCCTAGGCTAAAGCCTGATACTGCGGCCCTGCCCAGAAGCTATATCCCAATGCTGGGGCCTTGACCCTGACTCAGGAATGATACTAGGACATGACCTGGAGACAACAGGACACAATCCAGAGGCTGGGTACCAATGCCAGGGCCTCTACCCGGACACAGGCGATTCTATACATCAAAATGGCACCATCCGCTGGCATGACCCCAGCAGATGGTGTCAGTTTGCATAGAAAAGCCATAGAGAGAAGTAGCAGAAAAAGATCTCCAAGGCCTGGGCTCTGGACCTGGGCTTGACTCTGAGCCAAGGCTCCAGCACAGGACCCAACCTCTGGGTTGGGTCCTGGCATCAAGCCTGGGTACAGGCTCTAGCCTAGGCTGAGGCCCCAGTGTAGGACATGGCTTCTAGGTCAGGTCCCAGCATTGGTCCTGGGTCCGGGCTCTGACCTAGGCCGAGGCCCTGACATCGGGACCCAGATTTAGGGTCTGGTCCCGGCATTGGGCCCTGGGTCTGGATTGAGGCCCTAGCATCAAGAACTGGCCTCTGGGCTGGACAACGGCATTGGGCCTGGTCCAGGTCAAAGCCCCAGAATTGGGACCTGGCATTCACACCGTGCTGTGGCATCCTGCCCTAAACCAAGGCCCAGGCCTCAGGACCTGGCTTTCGTTGGATAGAGAAATTCCCTAGTTCATGGCAATTTAAGAATTATATAGCCACTAACTTTATGCTGCTTTATAGTTTAAATATGTAATATCACCATATATTATTGGAAATATTGTTAATTAGAAAAGTGGAACTCATTATGTACAATATCAGCAGTGCATTTGTCCCTTTTCTGAAATCCTATAAATGAAGGACATGATCTATGCAAATACAAATGCCAGGGACAATGTCACTCCAGCTACAACTGAGTTTCTTTGCAGGGATGAACTATGGCTATGATCTGAGGACTGCACAGAGGAACTGATAGAGGAGCAGTCTACAGGAGATCCTGTTTGTGAAAAATATATAGGCAGACATTGCTTGAAGCTTGAGGTTACAGCAGGGAACACAATCAAAGACAAAAGAACAGTTACAAACCTGTCTCTGTTATGTTCTGGTGTGGTTGTGGACCCTGGATCGTAGTGAGAGCTGACTCCATCCACAGGGAGGAGCCTTGTGGGGACTCACCACGATAGGCGTGGCCTCAGCTGAGACGGACACAGATAGTAACAAGACATTATTAGACTGGAACGTAGGTGAAGTACCCACCGAGTGGGGAGAAATACACAGCCCAGAGTGGTAAGATTGCTCAGTGATGATATGCCTGGTAGTGGCCCTCGGAGCGGGGTATGCCGGGCAACATCTCCTCCAGATGATACATTTCTCAGGGTAGATCCAGTAGTGGTCCATAGTGCTGGGTATGCCAAGAATCAGCACTGTCATTGGTAAGCGAAGTGCAGGAGGCAGCAGAGCTGGGTAGATGAGGGTACTCACTGTGAAGTGTAGAAGATGGTTTGCTGAGGCGAGCACGGTTGTGGCCCGAGGCATGGGGTACACCAGAGGTTCCATCGGCAAGATGGTAGCAAATGAGAAGCATACTCACAAGGCTGAATGAGGCTGGGTCCCAATCATGAGTAGATGGATTCTCCAGGCAGGAAGGCCCTCCGAGGAGCAGATAACCAAAACGCGACAAGGCCCCCAAGGAGCAGGTACCTATAGCGTCCAAGTCCCGGAGTTCAGGAACGAGTTCAGAGTAGCGAATAGCGAAGCATCTCCAAGTGGAGTGGAATTCAGCAGGAAGGAAGTCCTTGCTAACTCATTGGAAGCATAGTCCGGATAGCTTAAATACACTGGCGGGTGATGTCATGCGGAGGGGATGCCCCCGAGGTTCCTGCCATGATGTGTATAAGAGAGGGCCTGGTGTGCGCGTGTGCCCTAGGTAATCCCCGATTCAAGATGGCAGACGGGATCACCCACGCCATCCCGGGGATGCCGGGGAAGGCGGCGTTTGTAAGCGGAGGCCACCAATCTTCTGAGAATTGCTGGTGCAGGGAAAAAAGAGGGGAGCATCAGAGGTCACAGCCATCTGCGACCGACGGGTGCAACAGTCTGAAATTCAATCACAGCATACCCAGTGCATAAAATACTTATGATTCTGAAATCAAATGAAAGTAAAGAGTTACTGAGGAAAAGGGGAAATGAAAGCCTGAGGATGGAGAAGAGGACAAGTGACATGAAGTTACTGAAACTGCAGTTGTATCTCTTCTTTGAACTGGCCATCTATACTCTGAGACAGCTCTAGGTGTCTGCTCTTTATTTGCTCCAAATTAGTACAATGTTGGGATAAAAATGAGAATGTTTAATATCAAATAATTCAATCGCAAAATCTTATAAGAGACTTCACAATATAATGTAAATAGTTAATCCTAACTGCTCGGTTATCCTACTCTAATTCTCTACCCAGTTATATGAACCTTGTTGTAATGTAACTTTACGAACTCTTTGCACTTGTTAATGTTCCATTTCTGTGTTCACACCCCCTGTTATATGTAAACCGGCATGATGTGATTTTTAATCTCGAATGCCGGTATAGAAAAAACTCAAAATAAAATAAATAAATAAATAAATAAAATCTCTGATTTGTCTGTTCATTTATAGAGAATAATAGACCATTTATATATTTCAAAAATTAAAAATGATGTAACAAAGTCTACTACTTAATATCTTCTTGTTTTATACAGCTATCTGCTTATCTATTAACCTGTTTAAACTGTCTGTTTTTCATTGCAGACTTTCAGAGATAGTTAGGACTTGTCTGAACCCCCATACTGAGTTTTAAACCTGGAAGGAAAAGGTGTGAAACTGCTTATCATTTCACAACCTCAGCACTTATTTCTTCCTCACCAGTCTTCTTCTGTCTCCAAGTGGAGTAATTAAGTTGGGCTTTTGGGAAACTCTAAAAGTGATTCAATTCAGCAGTTCATCTATGCTCCTTTACAGGCTTCAGCTCAAACTCCCTATCAAATCCAACCATCTAATCTCGGGAATATTTCCAAAAGAAAATCAAGGGACTAGGAAGCACTCAAGTCAATTATGCTCCCTGAAGTAGAAAGGGAAGGTTGAGATGAATTGGAGAAATTAAATACCTGATAATTTCATTTTTCTTAGTGTAGACAGAAGGACACTGGACCAGTGGGTTCATACTTCCCTGCCAGCAGATGGAGACAGAGCAAGCTGACATCACAGTATGTATAACCCTGCAGTGACCCCAGCCTGCCAGTATTCTCTTCAAAAGCAACTGTGGATAAACTAGCAAAAATCTTGATTAAAAACAGCTGTACTCAACCACTCATAAACACTGAACATTAGATTCTAGATACCCCAAGCTAGGGACTGGATGAACACTTACCAGTAATCCCTTGGGACCCAGAGCCCCACAGGAGGACTACTGACACAATCATGCAGCAGCCAAGAATGGAAGCTGAGTAGGGATGTGAATCATTTTTTGATGATTTAAAAAAATCGTCGATATTTTTTAAATCGTCAAAAATCGTTAGAGTGCGCGATACAATACAAATTCCCCCGATTTATCGTCAAAAATCATTAAATCGGGCATGGGAATTATTTGGGGGGAGGGCGGAAAAACCGGCACACCAAAACAACCCTTAAACCCACCCCGACCCTTTAAAACCAATCCCTTACCCTCCCTCACCCCCAAAAAATGTTAAATTACCTGGTGGTCCAGTGGGGGGGGGGGGGTCCAAGCGCAATCTCCCGCTCTTGGGCCATCGGCGCCATTTTGGCTGCCACTAATATAAATGGTGCCAATGGCCCGATAAAAAAAAAACCCACCCGACCCTTTAAACTGACCCCCTTAGCCTCCCCCACCCTCCCGACCCCCCAGAAAACCTTTTAAAATTACCTGGTGGTCCGGGGGGGGAGGGGGCACGGGGAGTGATCTCCCGCTCTCGGGCCATCGGCTGCCACTCATAAAAATGGCACTGATGGCCCTTTGCCCTTACCATGTGACAGGGTATCCGTGCCATTGGCCGGTCCCTGTCACATGGTAGGAGCACTGGATGGCCGGCCATCCCTTTAAAGATGGCGCCGGCCATCCAGTGCTCCTACCATGTGACAGGGGCTGGCCAATGGCACGGATACCCTGTCACATGGTAAGGGCAAAGGGCCATCGGCGCCATTTTTTTTTTTAGCGCAGCTGATGGCCTGGGTACGGGAGATTGCTCCCCGCGGCCCCCCTGGACCACCAGGTATGTGTAAAAAGTTTTTGGGGGGGGGGGTTGGGAGAATGGGGGAGGTTAAGGGGGTAATTTTAAAGGGTCAGGGTGGGGTTTTTTTTATCGGTGCGGGCCTCACTAAAAGAAATTAGTGATGTGAATTGGAATCGGAACCGATCCCAATTCACATCTCTAACGATCAGATTACCCCCCCTTCCCCCCAGCCGAACCCGATCGTTAAAACGATCGGGCACACGATTCACATCCCTAAAGCTGAGTCCATCTGTCTACACTAAGGAAAACAAAATAATCCGGTAAGTAATTTCTCCATTTCCTAGCATGTAGACAGATGGACTCAGGACTAACGAGATGTACCAAAGCTACTCCCCAAAAGGGTAGAAGGCTGCCCGCAGTCCAGTCAACATGGCACGTGCAAAGGCTTCATCTTCCCGGGCCTGCACATCCAGACAATAAAACCTGGAAAAAGTGTGTAAGTTGCAGCTCGGCAGATACCGATAGGAGACAACAGACTAACCTCCACCCATGACACTGCCTGAGTCCTAGTGGAATGAGCCGTAAACTGAGTAGGTAACTGCTTTCCAGCATCCACATTTGTGGTCATGACCACCTCATTAATCCAACGAACTATGGTAGCCCGTGAAGCTGGAGAGCCCTGCTTACTCTTGCAGTTGAGAACAAACAGGCGATCTGTCCTTTGAAAAGACTCAGAGACCTCCAGAAACTGCACTATAAGATGCTTAACATCCAAGGACTGCAAAAGGCAAAACTCTTCTGCATCCCTGCCGTTATCCAGGGATGACAAGTAGATGGACTGATTCAAATGAAAGTCTGAGACTACCTTGGGCAAGAAGGATGGAAGAGTATGCAGCTTTAATGCCCTAGGAGTCACCCAAAGGAACAGCTCCTGGCAAGACAAGGCCTGCAGATCAGAAATCAGACATGCAGAACATATAGCCACCAGGAACACAGTCTTCAAAGTCAACAACCGTAAGGAAAGGCTACACAGTGGTCGGAATGTAGGGCCCGCCAAAAAGTCCAACATCAAATTAAAACTCCACAATGGAACCAGTAACCTCAAGGGAGGCCTAAGGTACTTCACCCCCTTCAAAAACTGGGCCACATTAGGATGAGACAACAAGGAAACAGCATCCACAAGGCCTCTGAAACAGGCAAGAGCTGCAACCTGCATCTTCAAGGAATTAAGGGCCAAGCCTTTATTTAATCCATCCTGAAAAAAATCCAGAATGAGAGGGATCTTAACTGAATGAGGAAGAACACCCCATTCCTTACAACAGGCCTCTCCAAAACCGCTCATAAGCCAAGGTGGAGAACTTGCAAGTGTGGAGTAAAGTGGCAGTCACGGCAGAGGAAGAACCACACTTTAGCAGGTGAGCCCTCTCAAGGGCTCACCTGCTAAAGTGTGGTTCATAAGACAGAATCGTGTCAGATCCTCATGAGGAACCAGTCCCTGCTGAAGCAGATCCATGTGCAGTGGAAGACAAAGGAGGGCCTCCACCAGGAGTCATTGAAAATCCATATACCACAGATGCCTGGGTCAGTATGGTACCACTAGGAGTACTAGCCCCCTATGGCCTTCAATCTTGCAAATTATCCTGCCCAGCAAGGGCCATGGAGGGAAGGTATTATGAGTACCAACCAAGCTGGAAAGGACAAGGTAACTCTGTTTCTCAGAATATCCTCTGCAACTACCACTGGAGGCAGGAGCTGGTTTCCATCGGCAAGTGGAGCCAAACCGCATAATCCTGAGACTGCGGGTTCCAACGAGATAGCAGAGAGCACTGAAGAGGACACATATGCACCCTTGCTCATGACACCACTTCCAGGGTAGCTGCCATCAAGCCGAGTACCTGCATGTAGGACCAACCCGTCCAACATATGGTATTTATCAACTGATGCACTTGAGACATCAGTCTCTGGATCTGAACTTCTGGTAGGGAATTCTGTCCTGTCCCCTGTCAAACTGGAACCCCAGATACTCCAACAACTGGGGTGGTTTAAGATTTCTCTTGGTCAGGTTCACCACCCCACTGAGCTCCTGCAATAAGGAGATTATCTTGTGTGTCACCAGGCGGCTCTCTTCCTGAGACTCGGCTCAAATCAGCCAGTTGCCAAATACGGGTGCACCATAAGAACATAAGAACATGCCATATTGGGTCAGACCAAGGGTCCATCAAGCCCAGCATCCTGTTTCCCACAGTGGCCAATCCAGGCCATAAGAACCTGGCAAGTACCCAAAAACTAAGTCTATTTCATGTTACTGTTGCTAGTAATAGCAGTGGCTATTTTCTAAGTCAACTTAATTAATAGCAGGTAATGGACTTCTCCTCCAAGAACTTATCCAATACTTTTTAAACACAGCTATACTAACCGAACTAACCACGTCCTCTGGCAACAAATTCCAGAGTTTAATTGTGCGTTGAGTAAAGAACTTTCTCTGATTAGTTTAAAATGTGCCACATGCTAACTTCATGGAGTGCCCCCTAGTCTTTCTATTATCTGAAAGACTAAATAACCGATTCACATCTATCCATTCTAGACCTCTCATGATTTTAAACACCTCTATCATATCCCCCTTCAACCGTCTCTTCTCCAAGCTGAAAAGTCCTAACCTCTTTAGTCTTTCCTCATAGGGGAGCTATTCCATTCCCCTTTGGTTGCCCTTCTCTGTACCTTCTCCATCGCAATTATATCTTTTTTGAGATACAGCGACCAGAATTGTACACAGTATTCAAGGTGGGGTCTCACCATGGAGCGATACAGAGGCATTATGACATTTTCCGTTTTATTCACCATTCCCTTCCTAATAATTCCCAACATTCTGTTTGCTTTTTTGACTGCCGCAACATACTGAACTGATGATTTCAATGTGTTATCCACTATGATGCCTAGATCTCTTTCTTGTGTGGTAGCACCAGGATTCCTTCTTTGCACAAGGCCGCTGCTACCACCACCATAATCTTGGAAAATGTTCTGGGAACAGTGGTGTACTAAATAGCAGTACCTGAAACTGATAATGGTACCAACAACTGTTATGGTCCCGGGCCGTTCCCTGGTCCCTCCACCTACGCCGGGGCTAGCCCGGGCCGCAGGAACTCCTCTTCGGCCTTCTAGGCCCGACTGGCTCCTGCCACGGCATTCCCTCCTCGAGGGAGACGCTGCCGATCCTCCTTGGGGCTCCGGGGTTTACAGGGGCCATCGCGGGAAAACAGAGCACAGCCCTAGGGATGATGTCAGATGCTGCAGGGTCATTTAAACCCTGAAGCTGGCTCTAAGCTTTGCCTTGCAACAAGGTTCCCTCTGTTTAGAGCTCCTTGTTGCTGCTTCTGATCCCTGATCTGGTCTTCGGCTTCTGACTCCTGGTTTTTGACTCCGGCTTCTGTCCCTGGACCTCTGATTCTGCTTCTGTCCTTGGCTTGGTCTTCAGCTTCTGACTCCTGGCTTCCAACCTTGGCTCGTCCACTGACTTCTGGCTTCAGTGTCCTTCCCTGGCTGGACTCCGGCTTCTAGCTTCTCTTCATCCACAGGTATCTGATTCTTCGCCCACCAGGGGACCTTGCCTAAGTTCCAGCGGCTCGGGTCCTCATGGGCTCCTCCCGGGGGGACCGCGGGCTTCCAAGGGTGACGTCTTCATCGACCTCCTGGTGTCGGCTGCTTCCCTGGTCTATCGCCTCTGGTCCTTGGTCGTAGAGGATCTCGCCTAAGTCCCAGCGGTCTGGGTCCTCACGGGCTTCTCCTGGGGGGACTGCAGGCTTCCAAGGGTGAAGCCTCCCAGGGTCATCTCCTCAGCACTGCCTCCTGGCTGCGATGTCCACCGTGGGTTCCCACAGTACATCACCATCCGTCTCAGCTGACTCAAGGGTCCTCTCACCTAACAACAACACCGTAAAGCATAGAAAGTGTTGGTGTTCCAATCAGATAGGAATATGAAGGTAAGCCTCTGACTGAACCAAGGAGGTCAGAAATTCTCCCAACTGCACCACTATTATTACAGAGCATAAGGTTTCCATTCAAAAATGAGTCACCTCCAGGTTGTCCCTCTTGAGATCCAAGATGGGACGAAAGGAGCCCTCCTTCTTGGGCACAACAAAATAAATGGAATATCACTCCATACTTTCTTGAGACGTAGGCACCGGAACCACAGCCTTCAGTCTGAGGAGCTTTTGAAGCATGAACTCCACTGCCTGCTTTTTCTGTGGGGAGTGGCAAGGGGACTCCATGAACACATCCCGAGGAATACTGTGAGGAATACCCTTCACGTATCACATCCAGGACCTACTAGTCCAACAGGATCTTGACCCACCTTAAAAGAGAGAGAGAGAGAGACATCCCCCTATTTCCTGTTCCAGAAGGTGAGTCAGCAAATCTTCATTGGGAAGCTTAGGAAGGTCCACCATCTGGGGCCACAACTCTCTTGGGCTGCTGGGGACGAAAGGACTGAGACCTACCGAAAGGCTGAGTCAGCTAAAAGGTCATCCCTCTGTAGGGACGAAAATGCCTGGAATCTCAGAAATTACCCCTCATACCCAAGGGGCACTGTAACTGTTTCTTATCTTATGGCAACTGAGGCACTGGAGACTCACCCCACTTACTAACCAGTTTCTCAAACTCGCTCCCAAACAAGAGTGAGCCTTTAAAGGGCATCTTGGTAAGATTGACTTTGGAAGTTGTGTCAGCTGACCAATTTTGCAGCCTGTTAACACCTGACTACTATTACTGAAACCACTCCTCTGTTTGAGGTCCTGCAACTGCTAAAAAGGCAACAGCAGACTCCATAACTGCTCTGGAATTCCCTCCAGACTCATCAACCTCCTGAGAGAGAAGCAGAAAATATCTCACTACTAGGGCACAACAGGAGGCAAACTGTAAATTCATCGCCACTGCCTCAAAGGCTTGCTTAAGAATAGCCTCAATCCTTCTATCATGTATATCCTTCAAGGCCGCTCCCCCCTCTAGGGCAATAGTCGTCCACTTAGACATGGCACATACCAGAGCATCCACTTTGGAAAAATGTAAACACTCTCTCACAGCTGGAACCAGGGGTTACAGGCCTTCCCTGTCCAACCCCCTTTAACATTTTCTTCTGGGGCATTCCATTCCAGATCAATCAATTCCTGAATGGCATCCATCACTGGGAAAAAACAAGAGGCTTTATGTAAGGAAACCAAAATGGGATTCTTCCTCAGCTCTGCCATAGCATCCGAACCAGTAACACCCAGCTGTTTCAAGGTCTGGGAAATATGGGCTGGCAGTTCATCTCTAAGAAAGAACTGTAACATTGTTCGATACTGTTCCATCCCTGGGAATCAGGATCAACCTCATCATCAGTGCCATGCGGATTCCTGTCAGGAATACTTGCAGGGAATCAAGTCAAGCCCCAGTGCTTAAGCATAGGACTGGAAGAGTGAGGATCCACTGGCTGATATATGGCCAGACAGAAATGGGGGAAACAGAGTCCAAGTCCAGAAGGAACTGGAGATGGTCCCACAGAACTGCCCTCACCAACGGTGGATCCAGTCAAAGGTGAACCAAGATCTAGCATCCCCCCAGTCAAGGCCATGACTAACCCATCATCAGAATGAGAAGAGCCAGGCTTAGCAAAATCCGAGGAAGACAACTCTCCCTGAGCTTCTGAGCAGCCTTAACACAGGTTAGAAACCAGGTCATGCTGAGAATTCCTAATATGACAGGCAACACAAATAGGAAGATGCTTAGGCTGCTTGCTTACTTGTGCTATTCACTGCAGTAAATGTGTGTCACATCGGCTCATGCTCAAAAATGAAATGCGCCCAAAAATAAGAGCCTAGAAGAAAGAACGGCAAGGCACACGCACAACCTGTGTGCCTAATTAAGTGCGTAAAAACGTTTGTGCGCACAAAAAGCATGCCCAAAAACTGAGTGACATACTGCACACACCAACGGTCTATAGAGGGCAGCAGAACACACACAAGAGTATGCAAAAACGGCTGCCATGGCCTACAATGCGGCGTGCAAGAAAAATTCTAAATGTGTGGCCTAGCCCACCGGGGGCCACTCAACTTGCCAGGCTGCCCAGTTCCCTAACCCCAACGAAAGCGGGAATGAACTTCGGTATGGTTCGCGCCGAGAACGGAGACTGGTGGAAATCCTGTAACTGTCTCTGATTTAGGTAAAACATTCTCCTTTTTTTTTTTTTTTAAACCTTACCTGAGCTCAGCACTTACCAGCTGAGTACAGAGATAGTCACTGGCTGCGGGGGGAGAGGGCATCTGCCATCACCAGTCATGCTCAGCCTCCTGCATCTGCTGCCTTTCAGCTGAACTAGCACTTTAGTCCACGCCAGGAAACCCAGCTACCAGACCAAGGCACGTCTCTAAGGGACCATGGAAATCGCCTCAGGAATTCTCAACTGGGGGTGGGGAGACCTTTAGGTATCACTGCAGGAGAGTGGGACTTTCTTTTCCTGAATTTAGAATTTCAAATTTATCTTTCCAAAAACCCAGAAGCAATCCCCATAGGGAAATGCACATCCACCATCTGCTGGAGATGGAGAATACTGGCAGGCTGGGGTCCCTGCAGGGCTATATATACTGTGACGTCAACTTGCTCTGTCCCTATCTGCTGGCAGGGGAGCATAACCCACTGGTCCTGAGTCCATCTGTCTACACGCTAGGAAAGATTATTTTTACTCAAACTCAGGTAAGACAAGTTTGGTTTAATAGACTGATGTTTTCAAATTTTCATTCAAATATGTAGACATATAAATATGGTAATACATTTTATTTTCTTCTCCCTTTCATGGGATTCAGGAAGTATATGATGGTGTACAGTAGCACCTGAAAGAATGCTCAGATTAATAGATATGATAAGATGCAGCAACAATAACACTTCTATGCAAGCTATATCAAACACTACAATTATAATGATTCTTTTCACTTTCCAAGTGTATTCCCCAGAGGAATGGATAATCAGGTTTGCATGCTGTTTAGCACAGTTAAATTTCAATTTCCTTCAATAACAGACTTACAATAAATGTATTTACTTTTATTTGCCCTTTAACAGGTAATATTTTTAAAGTATATTCTTAATTTGAATTGGAAAGATGTGACCCTTCTTCTTATTGTTTCTTTCCTTAATTTCTGGGGTTTTTTTCTTTGCAGGATCTCTACAGCAGCTATTCCACCATATATCAGAAAAGTGACAGTTTAATGCTACTCTTGTACCATTATTTTTTTTACTTCAATTATTTCTGAAATCTCTCTAGGTATGTTTCCATCTCAGGGTATTTCTCACCCACAGCCCTGCTCAGGTAAGTTGTCATTTTCTTGTTCTGTATGACTAAATATGACTTTAACAATTGAAAAGCAATCCAAATCTTATAACGCAGAGCAAGTAATCCTGATCAGAATTCACTTACAATGTGTGTTTCAAATGGGTGTGCTTATAAGCTCACAGTTCCTTTCATTGAGTGCTATGCATAAAGTAATTTTCACTGGATTAATTGGACTGGGTCAGAAGGTAGATGGAGCAATGATCTCTCGATGCAGCCATTCTCCAGCAAGCTTTCCTCTCGACAAATGTCTTGGCTGAATTCTTGTTCTCTCTTTCCCCCCAAAAAAATAAAAACCCACAAAAAACAAAAGGAAAACAAAAACCTCAATATGTGAGTAATTCTTAGTTTACTTTCACGTGTAAAATATAAGCACATATATTTAAAATAGGTGGGTAAAGTGTGTGCATTCATTCATATACGTGGTTTCAAAGCTCGAGTTGCTGCCTGTATTCTGGTTCTACTCTTCTCCCCAGCCTTGGTTCTCACTGACAAGCATCCCACTTAATTATCTCCCCACATCACAGAACCTCTGGACCTGGTATATTTGCTTTCTGGGCCATGCTTAATGAGGGACCCATGGCACCCAACATTTCAGGTTTCACCATGGCGTTGAACAATTTCCACCCAGATGAGGTGACTGTTGCAGGAGGTCCCCAAATTTTCCCCATTATTTCTTCCACCACCTTTCCCTCCCTCTGCTAGAACCACTGGTGGTGGCCTCAGCAGCACCATGACTCCGACCAGTGTCTTCCTCTCTCAGCAGCTCTCTTTTCTCTGGTTCCCCATCCTCTGTGTTACCTGCAAATCCCTTTCAATTTTTTTTAAATATTCAAGGAAGCTTTTCTTGCTGCCAGCCCCTTCCACCAAGGCCCTGATACCACCTCCCACCAGAACATTGACAGCACACCATCCATGGCCATCTGTGGGGAGCCATTCAAGGGACACCAAAGAAAAGTTAAAATTAAATAAAATATATATATATATTCTCCTAGATGCAGCTGTAAAAGTAGAACATTCTCTTTTTACTAAAGGTATGATTCATAATGGCCTCTCCTTCCATGCTTCAGAATCCCTAAACAGATTCAAAGTGATTTGTAATCATTCAAGTCAATCACTGATCATAGGTTCAGAGATTTATGGATCTCAAATTTCAGATTGACCTTTCTCTACTAGAAAGGATCTCGGCTTATTCCCTAGGATCTCGGCTTATTCCCTAGAAAAGGCCAAGGCCTCAGTCTTAGGCCTAGGCCTGACCACTGAATTTTATTTTTTAAATAGGTTTTCAAAACAAAATGTGATTCTGACAAAATTTCATCTGAATTTAACAAATTCCATTTTGAAAACGATCTGAAACAAAATAAGAAATGTCATCTCATTTCCTGTTTCGTTTCTTGGTAGATATAGATCTTTAGATATAGTAATAGTATGAATTAATCTTGTAGTAGACTAGGTATGGTAAAACACTAATCAAAATAAACTGTTCTCTTATAAACTTGTGTCATAAACAGTAAATCAGATATTAGGTCAGAATGTAGTGTACAGCAATATTTACAGTATATTCACTGTGCATCTTGTTAAAACATTTAATCATAGCACTAATAATCCCCACTGTAAAGCTAATCTAAAAGCAAAGCATTTATAAGCTGCCACTCACTAGGTTTCAGAGGATACAATTAGAGTCTTCTTAGTAGGCCTGATACTTTTAAGGGGCCAACAAATAAAATGCTGTATCATATGAGCTTTACAGACTGTATCTGGCATCTAACGACAGGACCTATGTGACCTTGAAAGCTCTGGTACTCCTGGTTTTTTTCCTGATCCTCCAGAAGGGCTCACAACTTAATGAAGTTCTAGTTTTCATCAGGATCAAAAGGGGCAGTAAAACTCTGCCCAAGGCATAGAGTCAAATTACAATTGTTATACCCATTTTACCTGCTAAGAATGCAGCAGTAAGCGCAGCACTGTCATGCAATGGTCCCCAAACCCCTTTTGAAAATAAGTCCCTTTGTATTATTGTGGTGCAGTTTGTATTATGTGAACCTCCTGCTTGCCAACTGAATCTGATTTAGTGTTTCTAGTTTTATGGTTTAGAAGAAACAGGCATTAACACTTTTTGTTTAATGCTTTTCTAATTTTTTTTTTTGCTATAGCTTTCAGTATTACCGTGGAATGTTGTTCTATTAACTAAATTCACAGCATGTTCTCCCCCCTCCCCCAGTGGCCAGTGAATCATGCTAAGTAGTTGATATTTGATGCATTGCTATGATATAAATACATGAAAATTACTTCATACTAATGCAAACACCTTGTCACAGTCAATTATGTGCTAAACAGTCATTTCAATTTTTCTTATGTTGATGCTTAGTGGATTATTGTAACTCTGTTTCAAAAAGTCATTCATATTTTTGGCAGACCTGCAATGACACATTCTGGTTACAGAAGACAAGCAGTAATAATCATTTTATTCACTGAGAACCGAATACTCTGTTAATGGCTGTGCAACAGGCTTATCTAAGCAGACAAAGTGACTGCTTTTCATGTCTGTTCAATTAGAGATAATAGTCGGAGGCATTAATCACACATATTTGCAACAAAACTTTCCTTAGCAAAAGACACCCTGCGAATGATATGGTCCAATGCACATCCGCCTGTTAAGGTTGCTATGGCTATATAGTGTGGCCATTCTGAAAGACAAGCTACAATTGAAGCTGAGACAATGGGTGGATTTTCATATTTATTGGGGTGGGCTTTCATTTTGGCACAGCAAACTCAATGACAATGACCCTCGCCTGACCTTGCTTTTTTTTATTTGGCCAAAGTCTGCCAGCAGATTCTTTTTCCTAGAATTGATAAGAGTGCATCCAGTGTGCATTAAGATAGTTATAAACCTTTTTTTTTTTCTCCATAGGAAAAAAAGAACATTTAAATATCATAAGGCATTTCATTTTCTTAAGCTTCTAATGATATTAGAATACTATTCACTTTGGACTTTTGCAGGAATGTTTAAAACTAATATGTACCAGAAAAATGGATAAACATAATCAAAACAGCTCCCTGTAAATTATGCAGTATGATTAGAATGAGAATACTTTAGCACAGTTGCATTTAAGGAAATATTATGCCCCAATCCCTAAGAGAATTAATGTAAATCATTTTTCCAAAAGATGAAAGAGAAATATGTTTTAGATATTATTCATCATTTTCGTAGGACAAGCTAATAATGTAGTTATGCTGAGATGATAATTTGTGTTACAAAAAGAGTTACAGTGGAATAAACATACAAACTTGCCTCAGAAAACTGTCCCAGGATAAAATCTGTGGCAATCTTGAAAGCATGCAAGGACTGAGTTTTTGGCATATTGCCTCATCATCTTATTTTCACATGACCCTCTCTCATTTACCCACTGTATACAAATGTTCATCTCTTGGTAGTGAAAAATGGAGGACCGAGTGGACCTTGTGTCCGCGAGGTCTAGGTAATGTGGGCCCAGGCCGACTCAGCAGCATGCCGTTAGGAGGGGGAAGGGGGGGGGGGAGAGTGAGGAAGGACTTGGCGAGGGGGGGGGCGAGTAGGGGTTAGGAGCAGCGTTCGTGGCGTCAAGGGATTGGGGGAATTTGAAGGCGCGAGGGAGAGGGGGGCGGGGGGGTGTCCTGATTGGCGGGAGGAATTTGAAAGTTACTGTTCGGGGAAGCGGGGAGTTAGTCGGGGGATCGCGCGGCGGCGAGGCAAGTTCAGCGGGAAGCTGCTAGTTTCTAGCGCTATTGCGGTGGACTTGCCTTGTGTTTTTCTGGAGCTTGTCGGCGGATGGGAGCAGCGGGCAAGCTGATGGCAGTCGAAGGAGACGGTGATTTATCGTGGTTGGTCGATTCCGAGGAGGCGGCCTGGTTACCGGTGGAAGGAGAGGAGGATGAGGAGGACGAGCGGGTCGGCCCGATGCGGGTGAGGCACGTTGAGGCGCATGCAGGAGAGGAAGTAGAGGCGGTCCGTCGAGCAAAGGGGGGGGGGGGCGGAGCCCCGGGCGGCGATCCAGGTCCCGGCTCAGGGCGGCCCTCGGAGGCGCCTGTTCGGCAACATGAGACAAGGGAAGGCAGGGCGCATAGCGCTGGGAGGGCGCGGGGTAGAGGGCGCGGGAGCCTAAGGCGAGAAGCGATTCCGCCCGAGGTGACGAGCGATGTTAACCCAGCGCGGAGAGCGGGAGTACAGCGCTCGGGGGGCGGGACGTGTCGGCGTTTTGTGGCACGCGCTGCAGGGGATTTAGGGCGGCGAGCAGAGGCCGTGTCAGCTGCGGATGAAGTGCTGAGAGCGGGTTTTCCAGGGGGTCGTTGCCTCAGAGGCATGCAAGTAAGAGGGAAGAATGGAGGGAGTACCAGGGGGAATCGGGGACAGGGGGCGGGATCTCGGAAAGGGCGGGGATTGGGAGCTAGTCTAGCAAGAGGAGGGCTCCCAAGAGTGCTGTGTTCTGTGACAGGGGTTTCAGAAAGGGGTATAGCTGGAAGGGGTTCGCGAGGCAGGTGTGGAGGACTGTGAAAAGGAGTGAGAGCTGGGAGGTCGGTAGTGATGGGGGTTGGGAATAGGGGAAGAGGAAAGTCTGCTTCTAATGCGCGGCTGCCAGATAAGGAGTGGTGGCAGTCTGGTCTTGAGGGTGATCGGGGTGAGTTGGAAGGTGACAAATTGGGTGGGGGTGACTGGGAGTTGGAAGGGTCTGGGGGGGAGGGGGAATGGGATGTTGTACCTGTTATGGGGCCGGTCCCCTCCTTGGCTGTGGTGTCTTCACAGACGTCGCGCGAGGTGGACGAGGTTGAGATGCCAGGACCATCACGACAAGAAGCGTGGCGAAATATAGAGCCAGCAGTGGATCCGCAGCGAATTCGTGGGAGAGCGGATGTGGCAAGAGAGGCGGGGTTGGAGGCGGAGCTGCCAGGTGAGTTCGTGATTTTTCCGCGGTATGATAAAACGGTTGTGGCTCGGAAGACGGGTGGTGGAGGACGTGGGGCAGGTTTGGCGCAGGGCGGAGAAATAGATTTGGGTGCGGTGCTGCCGGAGAGTAGAGAGTCGGGGGAGGGGGTGGGAAATCGGGGAGGGGCAGCAAAGAAGGGAAAGACCAAAAAACGGAAGAGACGAGACAGGTCTAGCTCCTCGGATTCTTCTTCATCTTCGTCTTCGTCGTCTTCTTCGTCGGCGAGTTCAGTGACCGGGGGAACATTGCAACCTAGTGGTGTTTCTGGAGGCGGGGCAGCACCTGGGGCCCCAGCGCTCGTGGCTTTAACGGAATTATGGGAAGAGGTCCCAAAATCTTTGCGTAAACGGATTAGGCACAGGCGTTTTATAGACATATTTAAACTTTTGGAGGGCAGGCGAGGGAAGCGAAGGAGTAAAAAGAAGCGGGAAAGAAATGAGCGTTTCCCGGGGGCGCAACCGAAGGTGGCGCGTAACATCCACAATTGGATGAGGGCTTTTCTGCGGCTAGCGAGTGTCGTAAGCCGTAAGGATCCTGCACAGTATGGACCATTGTTGGCTTATGCCGATGCTATTTTGGCAGCCAGTAAAACCTACGACGGATGGTCGTGGTTAAATTACGATGAACGTTTCCGTGACAGAATGGAGGAAAACAAATTCATGTCTTGGGGCTCCCAGGACGTGGGTTTATGGCTGACACAAATGGCGGCAAAAGGGGTGACGAGTGGTATAAGTCAGGGAGGCGGCCTGAGCGGAGGAGTCGGGCGGCCCTTTCGGAGGGAAACTCTTGGGGGAGGTTCCGGAAAGGGTGCGGCAGGACGGAATGACGTGTGTTGGAGATTCAATCGGTCCAATTGCATGTTTCCTGACTGCAAATTTCGTCACGCCTGCTCCTCATGTGGAGCAGCTCACCCAGTTTCCAGATGTCTTAAGCGACAAGGGGAGGGTCCTGCTTCGATCCCAGGATCCAAGGGTCCTGGAAAACAGGGAGTGTGATAGGGTTTTTACCCCTATCAAGGTCCGGGCTATGCGACCTTGGTTGAAGTTATATCCTAGAAAAAGAGAGGCGGAGCTTTTGTTGAAAGGTTTCACAGTTGGTTTTGTTATTCCTTTTGAGGGTGAGGGTTTGGTGGGGGGGGGAGGCAATTGCCCGTCGGTTCGGCGTTTAATGGGGGTAGTACGAGCAAAATTACAGGAGGAGATTGAGTTAGGCAGGATCGCGGGTCCTTTCAAAGAGAGTCCGTTGCCAGGTTTGATATTGTCGCCATTGGCAGTCATCCCCAAGAAGGAAGTAGGTAAATTTCGTTTGATACATAATTTGTCCTTTCCTGAGGGGAGGTCAGTAAATGACGGGATCCCGAGATCAGAGTGTACAGTTCGGTATGCATCATTTGATTCGGCTGTGCGGCTAGTGAGTAGTTGCGGTACAGGGGCCTTGATGGCTAAGGCGGATATTGAGGCGGCCTTTCGCTTGCTTCCGGTGCATCCGGACAGTTTTCATCTTTTGGGATTTCGCTTTGAGCATGCCTTCTATTTCGATAAGTGTATGCCTATGGGTTGCTCTATAGCATGTGCTTATTTCGAAGCCTTTAGTTCTTTTGTGCATTGGGCAGTGCGGCAAAGGGCGAAATCGAATAAGTTGGTTCATTATCTAGATGATTTCTTGTTTGTAGGGGCAGCGAGCTCAGGTGAGTGTGAGCAGTTGGTGGATAGTTTTCACAATGTGGCTCAGGATTTTGGCATACCTTTGTCGGTGGGCAAGTCAGAGGGGCCGTGTACCACTATGACGTTTTTGGGCATTGAACTGGATTCGGTGGCCAGGGTGTCTCGTCTGCTGGCAGATAAGGTGGAGCGCCTTCGGGGGTTGGTCCGAGAAGCGATAGGGCGCCCCAAATTAACTTTGCGTGAATTGCAATCCATAGTGGGCAGTTTGAACTTTGCGTGCAGAGTAATTCCAATGGGGAGGGTATTTTTGCGTAGATTGTCGTATGCTACTAGTGGCGTCAAGAAGTCCTTCCATCATGTCCGAGTGTCTAAGGCCATGCGAGAAGACTTGGGTATCTGGGATGGATTTTTGAACGAATTTAACGGTGTGGCTTTCTGGCAAGAGGAGCCTTTGTCGAATCACGAGTTGGAATTGTTTACGGACGCGGCGGGATCCGCAGGTTTTGGTGCGTACTTTCAAGGATCCTGGTGTGCTGCCCCGTGGCCAGTGGATTGGGTAGCAACGGGAATCACCAAAAATATTACCTTTTTGGAATTGTTTCCCATTGTAGTGGCGGTGCATATTTGGGGTTTCCAGCTACGAGGTAAGAGAGTGGTGTTCTGGTGCGACAACCTGGGGGTGGTTGAGGTCATCAATAAAAGGGCAGCGCGATGTATTAGAGTTTCCGAGTTATTGCGGGAGTTGTTTTTGCGTTGCATGTCCTTAAATGTGACTTTATGGGCTAGACATGTGCCAGGTGTGTCTAATGGTGTGGCCGATTCTCTTTCTCGTTTCAAGTGGGAAGTTTTCCGAGAATTGGCACCCGAGGCGAAGGTTTGTGGAGATCCGGTGCCGTCTTCCCTCTGGAGATTTGGTACCCAGAAGCTTGGAGTATGCTGCGAGCTTCATTAGCTCCGTCCACATGGGCAGGTTATCTAGGAGGGGCGCGTAGAGTGACGGCTTTCCTGTGGTCCTGGGGATGGAAAGGAGGACCGGTTTCGGATGATGCTTTGGTTCGGTTTATCGAATATGCGAGAAGCATTGGGTGTTCAAGGGCGGCGGTAGGTCGACAGATAGCGGGGTTCTCGTTTTTGATGAGAGCACATGGATGGGGCTCCCCATCGGGACGATTTATTGTACGGCGCTTGCTGGCGGGATGGTCCAGAGGGTTGGTACGAAGGGGGGATCCGCGTTTGCCGATCACGCACGATATATTACTGCAGCTTTGGGGAGTGCTGGAGTCGGTGTGTGCATCGAGTTATGAAACGGCTTTGTTTCGTCTGGCTTTTGTGTGGGCCTTTTTTGGCGCGTTGCGCATCAGTGAATTAGTGACGCGAGCGGCGGGTCGCCGAGATTACCCGGGTTTGTTGGCAGCGAATGTGGTTGTTACTAATCGGTCCGTGGTGTTAGGCATTCCACGGTCCAAGACAGATCAAAAAGGTCGTGGCTCGTCGGTGCTACTTACAAGGGTACCTGGCTTGTTGACGTGCCCGGTTGCTAATGCAGTACACTATTGTGGATTGCGGAGGAGGGGAGATGCCCAGTTCTTGGTTCATGAGACGGGCAGACCGTTAACGAGGTATCAGTTTGAAGTAGTGCTGCGGCGAGCATTGGCGGTCATTGGTTTGGACAGGCGACGTTTCGGTACGCATTCATTCCGGATCGGGGCAGCCACGTCAGCAGCTAACGCGGGTCTGTCGGGTGGAGTTATTCAGAGGATTGGCCGTTGGAGATCGAGTGCTTATCGCGGTTACATTCGCCCGGGGGCAGGGTGTGACTGACTGGTGACTAACTTCTGTTTCTTTTTAGGTGCAGGGGCGGAGACCATGGAGGTGTGGATCATCAGGCACTCCTATACTCATTGGGCGCACAGACACGCCTGCGGGAGGCCTTATGGTCCCCACTTGGACTTGCAAAGCAGAGGGGTGCGGGTCCATTGGTTGGGGCATCGCGGCATGCTATGGGATGAGTTACTTCCTTGTGTTCTGAGAGAGCGGAAGCAGCTCGGGGCACCTAGAGTGATAGTGATTCATCTTGGGGGAAATGACTGGGGTCGGATGACTGGTAGGCACTTTATCGACATAGTGAGAAAAGATTTGATGTCCGTGTCGATACTGTTGCCCACTGCTATTCTTTGTTGGTCTGATATAATCATCAGACCGGCAAAAGGGGATAATACTCTGTGGCGTAGAAGCAGATCAAAAGCGAACCAACAGATTGGCTCTTGGTTGGCTCGGTTGGGAGGTCGGCATATCCGGCACTATTGGTCTTGGGGCAAATTGGAGGGTTTGTTTAGGGAGGATGGGGTTCATTTATCCTTTTTGGGTATGGACTTGTTTTTGAATGCTATTCAGGAGGTGCTGGAAGCATTGTTTCCCAGGTAAACCAGACCGCATCTTTGGGGGTCACGGACATGGAATGTCCGTGCCTGTGGTGCTTGGCCCGAGCCATAAGTGTTATTGTATGGTTATGTCATGACGGATTTCAGATATGAAAAGGATGGTTGACAATGGGGCTGTTGTCAGGGTGTGACCCCTTGCTGGAGAGAGGTGGGGGCCACTTGGCCAGACTCCCTACTGAAGGGTGTAGGGGTCCACACGGGCTGACTCCTTGCAGGCTGTCGGCGGGAGTGGGAGCCCAGAGTGTGGAGCCAGAAACATCGAGCCGAGTGGCTGGTTGAGGCTATCCTGCTGGAAAGAGGCGGATAGGTTTGGGGTGGAGGTTGACAAGTCTGAAATCCGTATAGGCATATATATATATTTGAATGACTTGTATAATATAGGGGCTCGGGTCAGAGGTATTAAAGCTGCGGCCTTGTTTTACCCAATACCTTGTCTGGAGTTTTATTGGAATGGATGGGAGTTGATAAGGAGTGAGGTCCTGGATGCCCATATTATGGAGGACCGAGTGGACCTTGTGTCCGCGAGGTCTAGGTAATGTGGGCCCAGGCCGACTCAGCAGCATGCCGTTAGGAGGGGGAAGGGGGGGGGGGGAGAGTGAGGAAGGACTTGGCGAGGGGGGGGGGGGGGGGGGGGGCGAGTAGGGGTTAGGAGCAGCGTTCGTGGCGTCAAGGGATTGGGGGAATTTGAAGGCGCGAGGGAGAGGGGGGCGGGGGGGCGTCCTGATTGGCGGGAGGAATTTGAAAGTTACTGTTCGGGGAAGCGGGGAGTTAGTCGGGGGATCGCGCGGCGGCGAGGCAAGTTCAGCGGGAAGCTGCTACCCTCCCACCCGTCCCGTTTTTAAGTAGACTGTTCTGTTTATTGTAATGTTGGCATTTGTCGCAGTTGCGGGGGGGGGAATTGTGATGGCGCTTTGCCCGAGCCATAAGTGTTATTGTATGGTTATGTCATGACGGATTTCAGATATGAAAAGGATGGTTGACAATGGGGCTGTTGTCAGGGTGTGACCCCTTGCTGGAGAGAGGCGGGGGCCACTTGGCCAGACTCCCTACTGAAGGGTGTAGGGGTCCACACGGGCTGACTCCTTGCAGGCTGTCGGCGGGAGTGGGAGCCCGGAGTGTGGAGCCAGAAACATCGAGCCGAGTGGCTGGTTGAGGCTATCCTGCCGGAAAGATGCGGATAGGTTTGGGGTGGAGGTTGACAAGTCTGAAATCCGTATAGGCATATATATATATTTGAATGACTTGTATAATATAGGGGCTCGGGTCAGAGGTATTAAAGCTGCGGCCTTGTTTTACCCAATACCTTGTCTGGAGTTTTATTGGAATGGATGGGAGTTGATAAGGAGTGAGGTCCTGGATGCCCATATTAAGGTAGAATGCCTCTCCAACTACTCTCTGGTCTCCAGGATGCCGTATGGAAAAGTAACCTGCTTCCTCCCTTCCTCCAATGGTCTATGAACATTGATTCTCTCATGTTCTGGACCCCGAATCAATTCTACAGAGAGCTAGAATAATGTGAATGCCTTGTTGGTTCACTTGAAAGCATGGAAATAAAAGTTAACAAACCAGAAAATGTAGTAATAAGAGGTGACTCTTATTGGACAAGCTATATTTCTTGACTGGCTTTTGGAAGCAGACCTTAGGAAGGAAGTGTCAGTTCCTGATGGGTAGTCAAGACATGTATTACATTAGTCAAATAAAAAGGTATTAGCTCATATCATTGTGTGTTTGTTATTCTTTATTTCTGCCCAAAGAGAGAGAAATTCAATATTTTTCTCAAGCTCAGGTCTTTGGCAAAGTAAAACTGGGCCATTAGGCCTGACACATTAGCAGAGCCTATTAAAATCTCATCGAGGCATAAACAGTCAGAAATGCATTGAGGAAAAAAAGGAAATGTGAGAGTTCCTTTTTATGAAAACATCCTGGTGATAGGAAAAAGCACTGGAGCTCAGCTGAAAATCCTGGAGAACTTCCTGTCTGTGAATGTATTCTTTTTAACGTATCAGATCTGACAGCCTACACAGAAAATAACCCATTTAAAAAGACTGTCAAAAGCTGCCGTTGATCACACACACAAAATTATAAAAGACTTTGCAGCAAACAGTAAAATTTGCAGAGCTATAAATGCTTCTCTGCATTGGGTAGTTACACTGTTATGTCCTTTGTTAGAATATGCTATAATTATTTCACACTGTCATAAATTATGGGATGGTGATAAAAGATCTATTATCTTTCTGTACTTGTCTCTAAATGGAAGACACATTCTTTTTTTTTATTCTTTGAATCCAGGGCAGGCATTTTAAACAGTTCTTTTCTTTTGTTTGTTTTATTTTGAAATGCTGATGAAGCATGAATGTAGAAGATTCATGTTGTCAAGCTCAACATGTTGAATTACCTTTTGCTGGAAGACTTATTTGAGTCTTTCAAGATTACAAGCTTATAAATAAAGAATAATAATGGGTTATCTTCTGCTAAAAGCAGTAATTCCATTGGGAGTTCTGGTGACATCACTAGGTCAAATAATATATGACACTCCAACAAATCTCATGATGAGCTTTCTCCATTTTGCCCAGTTACTTATATGTATTCTTATTTTTATTATATATAGTTCTTCCTAAGATTTCTTGCTGATTGGGATCTATTGTACCTTTAAGCCTCTGCACAGGCAAGACTCCCTCCCGCTACCTACTTACAAATGAATAACAGCAGGAGAAAAATGCAGCAGAATGCCACTGTCAATCAAGGCACCATAATAGTAACAATACTATACCACATGCTGTATGGCCAAGAGGACCAACTGCTAATACATATATCAAGAACTACTGCTTCTTTAACACATCCACACTAGTGAAGCTAAGGACAAAAAGTATGATTGCAAAGTTAATCCCTGTCATATATTGTGACATGTTTAAGGATGTCAAAACAGTTCTAGTTTCATCAAGATGAAAATGTGCTCAGCTGCTAATTATGTGCAATTCTTGTAAGGAGTGAAACTTTGCAAATGTAGTCACTTGAAACTGTGGACTATGTCAGCTGTTTTAGCTTTTTGGCAAGTCACAGCACCTATAACACTGAAAACTACAGCAAGTTGCCAAAAGGTTAAAGTAGCCAGCACTGAAGCATTTAAAATCTTTATAAGTATCTTACTAGAGGCATTACTTTGTTGGCAAAGGCGACTGTCTGTAACATCTGTGTAACCCTGTGGTACATGGTCAACACCAGTCCTTCTAAAGTACATTACTGGATGTATTTTCCAAAGCTTAGTCACTACATAACTACATATGGAGTGAATTTTCAAAGAGGTTTCACACACAAAACGTCTTAAACACAATACACATGTACACACGTTTATTGTATGAACAAGCAATTTTCAGACCATGAACAGTAAGTGTGAACTCATATAATCACACAGAAAAGTGAATGCATACAAAGTGGGCGTATTCGGGCTGTGTCAGGGCATGGTTTAGATGTTCACACGTACTTTGGTATTTTATAACAAATACCTGCATGTAGGTCATCAACAGTACGTGAATGCTTTTACACCTGCTATTTAACCCACCAAATTCAAACCTTCATTGTCTTTTTGGTCGTGGTGTTTGGCGTTCTGGCTTCTGGTGGTGAGCAGAGGAGAGCTTGCTAGGAGTATATGGAGAGTATGTGGGATACTAATTGGGAAAGTGTTGCCCTTGCCCAAAAGTTTTCTTGGTGTGTCATGTTGTTTTATTTTAAGGTCTGTCTTTATATCTGATCCAAGATTTGCTTTCATTGTTTGGGAGACTTTAAATAGATTTGGCTGGATTACTGAGTGTGTCTGTGTCTCTGTGTGACTGTGTGAGTGATGGGCAAATTGGGGTAGTCTGGGGTGTGTGCATGTGTGTGTGTGTGTGTGTGTGTGTGTGTGGTGCAATGACAAACAAAATGAGTAGTATATAAACCTGTGTATATTCAGGGAGCATTGTTTGAGGAGGGAGAGAGAGAGAGAAGAGCAGAGGAGGAAGAGGAAGAGGTACCCCTTAAAGACAGTAAACAGGAACAGTTTCCAGTTTCTGGATTTATCGGAGGAGCAAGTCTTGTTCAGGTTCAGGTTCCATAAGGAAACCTTACTATACCCTATGCAAGCAGTTAGAGGAGGACCTGTGCCCTTTCACTCAGAGAGGCCCTGTTTTGCCAGAACACCTCATGGTCACAACGACCCTGGCTTTTTTTTTTTGCCAATGGCACCTTCCAGACACCATTAGTCACAACAGGAATAATCCAATCAGTCAGGTCCCTATATAAAGATCAACTTCTGGCAGCATTTCTTAGCAAATCACATCAGTATATATATATTTCACATAGCATACAGCAACAACCCCAAATTATGTTTAATTTCTACCAAATTGCATGTTTCCCCTCTGTTTTAAAGGCTATCAATTGCACACATGTATCTATAAGATCACCTGAAGGCAACAAGGCCAAATTCCTCAATCAGATGTGCTTCCACTCCCTTAACATGCAGGTGGTCTCCAATGCCAGAGGGATCATCATGATGAGTGCCCAGATTTCCAGGGTCATGTCACAATGCATACAATCACCGCAATCAATTCAACAAGTCTGCAAGTAATCTCTGCCCTTTTCTCTCCTTCTGCTTTTTAGTGGTCTTACTGCTTTGCCCCAGGAGGCCCACTCCAGCCTTTACTATAGGCCAAACTCACAGCAAACCTGCTGGGAATATCTCATTATCATATCTGCCTTCTCGTCAACACGTGATAGAGGATATATGCTTAACACCTGGTACAAGATATTGTGGCACACCAATATATTGTGACAGATGAATGCTACAACAGGGCCCACAGGAGGACCAGGGCAATCAATGAGAGAACTTTTGGCTTACCCAGAACACATTTTCACCACCTGGACAGATCAGGGGATTGCCTTCTTTCCACCCAATAAAGGTCTGCGACATCCTTCTAGACTGCTGCATGCTATATAAACTATCCAAAACCCAAGACCTTCTTTTTCCACAGGGAGACTAATGATGAAGATTAGGAGGAGCAAATGGCATGCGAGAGGAGGAATGGGAGGAGATACAGAGCCATACTCACCATCAGGCTCTATATGAAAGGAACACTGATAAAAAAGAAATTTTCAAGGTGACAGTGCATTTATTAACTAGAGAATGGAGATATATGTCCTTAGGGCATACATTATTTATTCTGAGATGTTCTATCCTTTTGGGGAGGGAGGACTCAAGTATCTTTGACGGGCCTGGTCTTGTGCTTCTGTGAAGGAGCATTCAATCTATGCTGAGGGTGCAATCAGAGGCCATGAACACAGAAGGAGGGCACCAGAGAAAAGAGAGGCTCCTGATAGCTTAGGAGTGGGGGTTGGGGTACAGAGGAAGATGGACTGGTAGCTCTAATGTGCAAACATCATTAGAAGGGATGGAAGATGAGGACATTCTATTAGCAGCAGAGACAGTTGGACTTGAAGGCATCTGTGTGTCCAATGGGGGGGGGGGGGGAGGAGCCATCTGTAGCAGTGATGGAGTCGTTTTTGAAGGAGACATCTATTGTGCTATTGGGAATGCAGGGGGAGCCTCAAACCTTACTGGTGGCATAATAGCTGGGGGAGATTGAAACTATGATGGTGGTATTGTTACGGTTTGTGGACCATTGGACCGGCCTGCAGATGATGAAGAAATGCTGAGGAGAAGTCCGCAGAAGATGTAGTAGCTGGGAGGTGGCACGGAGCCAGAAGACCAACCAGGAGCTTCACCACTGGAAGCTTGAGGTCCCCCTGGGAGGACCCGAGCCACTTGGACATAGGTGCAGTCTCCCGGAGAGGAAAGTCCAAGGTGGAATCCAGATGTCACAGTGGAGGCAGAGAAGCAGAATGTATGGGTGGTCCGAAGGTGAGGGTTGGCAGCAGACAGGAACTCCAAAAGATGTACTGAAGTCAGGAACCAGGAAGACAGGCTGAGAGGATCAGGACAAGGCTGGATCAGGAACAAAGGCTGGAACTACAACTCGACGACTCCAGGGAGTGAACCTCATTGCAAGGCACTGGCTTGAAGCTGCAGCTGGGTTTAAATAATGTGCCGGCATCTGACATCCTCCGGGAGGCCGGCCAATGTTTCCCTCCACTGTCCCTTTAAATTAAATCCCATAAATACTGGAGCCGGACGACGATATTTGTCGGCAAACCTCTTAGCTGTGGCAGCAGCGTGCTGTAGTCTCACTTGAATTGAGTCCCAGAGACCATGAAGTTGTTGAGCCGACATCTGGGCTGCCGGAGATGGTACAATTACAAGCAGTAGTAAAGGTAACTTGGGTTGTCTCCTATAAACAAGCTGGAAGGGAGATGTCCTTGTGGCCGAATGGGTGTGATTATTGTAAGAAAATTCGGCCGAATGGGTGTGATTATTGTAAGAAAATTCGGCCCATGGTAGTAGGGACACCCAATTATTTTGTCTTTCTGTCACAAAAGCTCGAAAGAAAGCTTTTAGGGAGTGATTAATGTGCTCTGCTTGTCCATTACTCTGGGGGTGGAATGCGGAGGCGAAATCTAGGTGAACTCCAAATTTTTTGCACAGAGCCCTCCACTATCTTGCTGTAAACTGTGGACCTTTATCAGAAACAATGTGAAGTGGCAGTCCATGAACTCGAAAGATATGTTGCGTAAAAAGCTGAGCCAACTCTGGCGCTGAAGGAAACTTGAATAGCAGAACAAAATGAGCCATCTTGGAGAATTGATCCACAGTGACCCAAATGACTGTCTTTCCTTTGGATAATGGAAGATCTACTACAAAGTCCATGGATATGTGTGTCCATGGCTCCACTGGAATTGATAATGGTTGCAGAAGTCCCCAAGGATGACCCGATAGGGGCTTCTGTTTGGCACAATTCGGACAGGAGCTTACGTTCATTCGGACGTCTTGTGCCATGTGAGGCTACCAGTAATACTGGGAAAGGAGTTCTAACGTCTTTACCCTACCAGGGTGGCCAGCTGTGAGAGAGTCATGTGCCCATGAAAGACCTTTTTTCCTTAGATGACTGGAAACCACAGTTTTGCCTGTGGGGACTTTACTAGATCTAAGATGTACTGAGAAGGGTTAGCCAATTCTTCAGGCTCTGTAGTATGAGATAATGCATCAGCCATATATTCTTAGTTGCAGGTCTATAACGCAGTGAGAAATGGAAGCGGCTGAAGAATAGTGACCAGCGGACCTGTCTGGGGTTCAGACATTGAGCTCGGCATAAGAATTCCAAATTCTTGTGATCTATATATACCACAATGGGGTGTAGAGCCCCCTCCAACCAAATGCCAACTTGATCGCTAGGAGTTTCTTGTCCCCAATGCCATAGTTCCTCTCTGCTGTGGAAAATCTTTGAGAGAAGTAAGAGCAAGGAAGCAACTTCCTCTTGCTGGAAACTTGACTGAGGACTGCACTCACTGCAAGATCAGATGCGTCCACTTCCACAACGAAAGGTCATTGAGGGTCTGGATGATGTAAGCAAGTGCCCTCCAGGAAGGCCTTCTTCAAGTCCTCAAACGCAGTACAGGCCGCCAAAGGCCATTCTTTGGCATCAGCTCCTTTCTTGGTGAGAGCTGTGAGGAGTGCAACTCTTTGTGAGTTGTTGAGGAATAAACTGCCTATAAAAGTTCGCAAACCTGAGAAAACGCTGGAGGGCTTTAATTCCCACAGGCCGAGGCCATTCCTTAATGGTGGACACCTTGTCTGGGTCCATATGGAATCTAGAAAATGAAACTATGTAGCCCAGGAATGGGAGTGACTCCTGCTCAAGCAAGCACTTCTCCAACTTTGGAAAGAGATGATTGTCCTTCAGGATCTATAAGAACTGTCTCATGTGCTGTCGATGGGTGGACATGTCCTTGGAGTAAATCAAGTCATCATCTAAATAAACAATCACAGATGTATGTAACATCTCTCGGAGTACCTCATTCATCAGGTTTTGTAAGACTGCTGGGGCATTACATAGCCCAAAGGGCATAACAAGATATTCGCAGTGTCCGTCCCGGGTATTGAAGGTGGTCTTCCACTCATTCCTGGGACGGATTCGCAAAGATTGTAAGCCCCACGGAGATCGAGCTTGGTGAAAACCTTGGCCCCCCTGTAGCTGGTCAAGTAGTTCAGGAATGAGTGGTAACGGGTTCTGATCCCGTCGTGTGACAGCATGAAGTCCTCTATAGTCAATGCAGGGCCTGAGGGAACCATCCTTCTTTCCAACAAAAAAAAAGCCTGCTCCAGCTGGAGATTTGGAGGGACAGATG
The DNA here is from genome assembly GCF_901001135.1 of Rhinatrema bivittatum. Classification (NCBI taxonomy): domain Eukaryota; kingdom Metazoa; phylum Chordata; class Amphibia; order Gymnophiona; family Rhinatrematidae; genus Rhinatrema; species Rhinatrema bivittatum. The sequence continues at coordinate 366,244,960 of NC_042615.1, forward strand.
AATCCACAGGCTAGGTTTTCCTTGATGTATTTTGACATAGCTTGCGTCTCAGGGAGAGAGAGAGGATAAACCTGCCCCCTGGGCGGTGCTGTACCTAGCAATAACTCAATAGCACAGTCAAATGGCCGGTGCTGGGGTAGAAGTTCCGCCCTCTCTTTGGAAAATACGTCTGCAAAATCTGCATATTGGGAAGGTATTGCAAGTGAAGTGGTCATTAAGGCCATACTGGGCTGAGGTAACGTCGGTAAGCAGGAGGAAAAACAGATCGAACTCCAGGCTGTCACTTGTAGGGTATCCCAATGGATAACGGGTGAGTGATTCTGGAGCCAAGGTAGCCCCAACACGATGGGATGGATGGCTTTCTCTAAGACCAGGAAAGAGATCTCTTCCGTATGAAGAACACGGAGGGTTACTGGAATGGTAGATGCAGAGACACACCCAGGAAGTAATGTGCCCCAAATGGAAGTAATCCATAATAGTGGATCACAAAAAAGAACTGGAATCTATAGCTGTTGTACTAAGTCGGACAGGATAAAGTTCCCTCCCTCTCCAGAGTCAATAAATGCGAGCGTAGAGAAGGTCCCTTCGGGATACTTGAGGGTTACAGGGACCGTACATTGAAGAGCAGGGTTGATGCAGCCTAGGGACAGCTCCCCTATGACACCTAGGCTTTTGCGTTTTCCAAACGCTCTCTACACTAGACCAGGAAGTGGCCCTTGCCATCACAGTACAGGCAGAGGCCCGGTGTTCAACGCCGTCTCCTCTTTTCCAGAGTCAGGGAGCTACGTCCCAGCTGCATGGGTTCATCCATATGAGAATCCGAATGAGGGTTTGATTGAGATTGTGGAGACATCAGAGGCCTGGAGAAGGCTGGAGCCAGAGAGACATGCCTCCGGGGCAATCTCACCTCACGAGCCCTCTGTTGAAGCTGGCAATCTATTCTACCCACCAGATCAACCAGGCTGTTAAGATCATCTGGAAGGTCTCTGGCTGCCAGTTCATCTTTTATGCGAGCAGATAATTCTTCCAGGAAAATGCCGGGTAAGCTGGCCTCTTGCCAGCCCAGCTCTGTGGCAAGAGTGTGAAACTCAATGGCATAGTCTGCCAGTGATTGGGACCCCTGGCGCAGCTGTAAAAGTTCCGTGGTGGCAGTGGAGTGGCGTGCTGGCTCGCCTGCAGTCCAGAAATATCTGCCGGGTCCATGGCCTTGCAAACTGTTACGGTTTGTGGACCCTTGGGCCGGCCTGCGGATGATGATGAAACCCTGAGGAGAAGTCTACAGAAGATGTAGTGGCCGGGAGGTAGCACAGAGCCAGGACATCAACCAGGAGCTTCACCACTGGAAGCTTGAGGTCCCCTCGGGAGGAGCCGGTGAGGACCCCAGCCGCTTGGACTTAGGTGCGGTCTCCGGGAGATGAAAGTCCAAGGTGGAATCTGGATGTCGCAGTGGAGGCAGAGAAGCAGAAAGTATGGGTGGTCCGAAGGTCAGGGCTGGCAGCAGACAGGAACTCCAAAAGACGTACCGAGGTAAGGAACCAGGAAGACAGGCCAAGAGGATCAGGACAAGGCTGGAACAGGAGCAAAGGCTGGATCAGGAACAAAGGCTGGATCAGGAACAAAGGCTGGAACTGCAACTCGATGACTCTAGGTAGCAAACCTCATTGCAAGGCACTGGCTTGAAGCTGCAGCTGGGTTTAAATACCCTGCCGGCATCTGACATCTTCCGGGAGGCCGGCCGATGTTTCCCGCCACTGTCCCTTTAAATTAATCCCTTTGTGCGCACGCATCTAAGGGGCAGGGACTGAGAGAACAGCTTGGCGGCATCTCCCTCGTGGGGACGCCACCGCCGGGAAGGCCTAGCAAGGCCCGGGGAGGACCAGAGGATACTGCGGCGTGTGGAGAGGCCCGCAGGAGATAAGAGCCCGGTCGCAGAACCCACGACTGGGATTGCAACAGGTATAATTGTAGGGAAAGGCAGAATCCAAGAGACATGTGGCTGCCAGTGACTGATCAATGTTGGCTGTGGCTGCTATCAAGACATGCACAGAAACAAGTCCCTCAAAACACAGCAAATACCAAACAGTTCCTGCTACATGTTTAATTCCATGCAGCTCATATTGAGGCATTTCCTTCATGCCCTGCATTTCCTGAAATTCAACATGGAGTTATGCTAATATATAATTTTGTACAAGTATGTGGCTTTCTGCAGGAGTGAATGCACATGCTTATCTGCACCTGATAAATAGCTTTTCTCTTCCTCTCCCATGCATATTTCCTATATACAAAATGATCAGAAAAATGTGGATGGCTATTAGTGGGGATAGGCTCATGCTCCAACAGTGCCTCGTTCCGATCCTCATTTCCTTCCTTGACCATTTCCTCCTAATATCTGGCATCTGCAGGATCCTCAGACCTCTCCTCTTCTGACTTGCTTGCTTCCTCAGGATGTTCTACAAGCATTGTATGACAGTGTCTAGGCCTTGACTGACCACTGGGGTCATGACCATCCAAGTCATGGTGTTCTTCCTCACCTGCAAGAAGTTAAAAGTACATACAATGGCAGGAAATGATGTCATCTGGGTGAGCAGAAGCCAGAAAATGAGCTCCTCCATCAAGTGGCCTAATCTGGAAGACATCTTAGGCATCCATTGGCAATAATTAGATTTACTTATTGGTGAGATCCTCTGCCATTGACTATGTTAGTGAAGAAAACAATATATTGATTTTCACAAGTTTTCTTATGCAAAACTCTTCTCCTTGCAAAGGCGAAGCTGGAATGATGGTGGATGCCTTTTGTAGGCTGAAGCAGGAACTCTCACGATGACATCAGCAGGTGGAGCCAGGAGGGCCACTCCCTCACTGGCCATTGAAATCCAGGAAGAAGGTGTGGCCCAGCGCCTAAGGAGATGAAGCAGGAGTAGCAGCAGGAGCCTGGACAGCGGTCCTGCTGAGGAAGTAGGAATCAGAGATGGGCCGTGCAGGCCCCGTCACTGAAACGGCAGCATCTTGCCGCTGAAGCAGGAAGCTGCAGGAGTTGGGCAGGGCCACAGGCAGGCCCCAGCGTGGGAGGCCGCTCCATGCCGCTGTGAAGGGGAACTCCTTGGCAGCCTCCTGACCGGAAGAAGGAGAGGCCTCTAGCGTCTGTGGCTCCTGCCACGTGAGGGCAGACCCCCAGGCCTGCTAGAAGATGGCAGCCTTTGGGCCGCAAATGAAGACCAGTACGACTCCGTGCTGTGAGGAAGGACCCTGGCATGGCTCTTGCCGTGCTGGCAAGATGGAAGCCTCCTGTCACTTCCAGGAACCCCGACACGGCTCCTGCCATGCCGGAGATGACATCGGGGATCGGGCCAGCCAGCCTGAAGAAAAGGTAAGAGCTTGCTCGCGGCCCTGCTGCGAGCAGGATCGCAACAGTACCCTCCCTTCAAAAGGGGTCTCCTCCCATCCTCAGGAGATTGAAGATCCAGGAATATAGATGATGCAGGTGCCTCCTGCAGGTCATGGAAAGAAAAGAAGAAAATCCTAGAGAGAAAAAAATCCCCAAAAAATTCTTCTTGAGACCAGAAGGAAAGTCCAAGACGAGACCCGGGACAAGGACAGTCCCACTGGGCACATGGCCTTTGCAATCTGTTGCCTGCCCAGTGTGGTACAAGATGTGTGCCCTTGCGGTGAAACGTCCATACCCTGAGCCTCGACCAAACCTGCACACTTCCTTGAGACCACCAATGCAATGGTGGTCTCTAAATGGTCTTCCGACCGTTCCAAGCCCTTTCAGACTACTGCTAGGGAGCGCTGGGAAGCAGCAGGTCAGACAGAGGACATCTGACACAGGACAAGACTCAAACGTAGGGAATAGACGAAGACCTAGGCTTGGAAGTAGACAAAGACTCAGGCTTGGAAGTAGACGAAGACTTGGACGACGAAGAGTCAGGTGTTGAGGAAGACGAAGACTTGGAAGTAGATGAAGACACTAAGGCCAGTACTGAAGGGCCCCCTCCACAGCCAACCAAGGCCAGGGACGGACCACACCTAGGACTGACAAGACAGAATTCATTTGAGGACACAGGCAGACTCGGGCTTGGAGATGTTATTATTTGTGATAATTGTCGGTGGATCCTTGGGCTGGTGGCAGATGACCATGTCCCCGTGGGAAGATCCCGAGAGGGACCACCGGTCAGGCCCAGAGTTGGGAGACAGACACACACTAGTTCTTTTATTAAACTGTTTTAAAGAACCACCAGAGGTGGCAGTAGTGAGCTGGAAGAGCCTGGATGAGCTGTAGTCCCTCAGGCACTGGAACAGCTATTCCAGGATGGCTGAGCTGTAGAGAAACTGAGATAGTGAGTAGGCAGAGTATGCAGAGTTCAGGAACAGAACCTTGATGGTAACATACAATAGTCTCCTGGAACAGCCCAGGACTAGAATGAAGTAGGCCCTATATGCATTACCTTGCACTTATCTACATTCAATTTCATCTGCAACTTGGATGCCCAATTTTCCAGTCTTACAAGGTCTTCCTGCAATTTATCACAATCCACTTGTGATTTAATTACTCTGAATGATTTTGTATCATCTGCAAATTTGATTACCTCACTCATCGTATTCCTTTCCAGATCATTTATAGATATATTGAAAAGTACGTGTCCCAATACAGATCCCTGAGGCACTCCACTGCCCACTCCCTTCCACTGAGAAAATTGTCCATTTAATCCTACTCTCTGTTTCCTGTCTTTTAGCCAGTTTGTAATCCACAAAAGGACATCACCAACTATCCCATGACTTTTTACTTTTCCTAGAAGCCTCTCATAAGGAACTTTGTCAAATGCCTTCTGAAAATCCAAATACACTACATCTACCGGTTCACCTTTATCTACATGTTTATTAACTCCTTTAAAAAAGTGAAGCATATTTGTGAGACAAGGCTTGCCTTGGGTAAAGCCATGCTGGCTTTGTTCCATTAAACCATGTCTTTCTATATGTTCTGTGATTTTGATATTTAGAACATTTTCCACTATTTTTCCTGGCACTGAAGTCAGGCTAACTGGTCTGTAGTTTCCCGGATGACACCTAGAGCCCTTTTTAAATAGTGGGGTTACATTAGCCACCCTCCAGCCTTCAGGTACAATGGATGATTTTAATGATAGGTTACAAATTTTTACTAATAGGTCTGAAATTTCATTTTTTTAGTTCCTTCATAACCCTGGGGTGTATACCATCTAGTCCAGGTGATTTACTAGTTTATCAATCAGGCCTACCACATATTCTAGGTTCACGGTGATTTGGTTCAGTCTATCTGAATCATTACCCATGAAAATCTTCCCTAGAATGGGTATCTCCCCAACATCCTCTTCAGTAACACTGAAGCAAAGAAATTGTTTAATCTTTCCGCGATGGCTTCATCTTCTCAACTAGTAATGTTGAGTTCCATGCTATGAGTCAGCATGTAGGAAAAGGACCTCAGAATCCTAGTGAATAATAGGGATGTGAATCGTTTTTTGACGATTTAAAATATCGTCCAATATATTTTAAATCGTCAAAAATCGTTAGGGCCACGATACAATACCAATTCCCCCGATTTATCGTCAAAAAATCGTAAATCGGGGGAAGGGGGAGGGCAGGAAAACCGGCACACTAAAACACCCTAAAACCCACCCCCGACCCTTTAAATTAAATCCCCCACCCTCCCGACCCCCCCCCCCCAAATGCCTTAAATTACCTGGGGGTCCAGCGGCACACTAAAACACGGCACACTAAAACCCCCTAAAACCGACCCCGACCCTTTAAATTAAATCCCCCACCCTCCCAAACCCCCCCCCCAAATGCCTTAAATTACCTGGGGGTCCGTAGCGGCGGTCCGTAGCTTAAATTACCTCCGTAGCCTTAAATTACCTCCGTAGCAGTGGTCCGTAGCTAAATCGGGGGAAGGGGGAGAGCAGGAAAACCGGCACACTAAATCGTGTAGTCTTCAGCCGGCGCCATTTTGCAAAATGGCCACCGCAAAATGGCGGCGGCCATAGACCAAAACGATTCGACGCAGGAGGTCGTTCTGGACCCCCGCTGGACTTTTGGCAAGTCTTGTGGGGGTCAGGAGGCCCCCCCAAGCTGGCCAAAAGTTCCTGGGGGTCCAGCGGGGGTCCGGGAGCGATCTCCTGCCGCGAATCGTTTTCCGTACGGAAAATAGCGCCGGCAGGAGATCGACTGCAGGAGGTCGTTCAGCGAGGGTTCCGGACCCCCGCTGAATGACCTCCTGCAGTCGATCTCCTGCCGGCGCCATTTTCCGTACGGAAAACGATTCGCAGCAGGAGATCGCTCCCGGACCCCCGCTGGACCCCCAGGAACTTTTGGCCAGCTTGGGGGGCCTCCTGACCCCCACAAGACTTGCCAAAAGTCCAGCGGGGATCCGGAACGACCTCCTGCGTCGAATCGTTTTGGTCTATGGCCGCCGCCATTTTGCGGTGGCCATTTTGCAAAATGGCGCCGGCTGAAGACTACACGATTTAGTGTGCCGGTTTTCCTGCTCTCCCCCTTCCCCAGATTTAGCTACGGACCGCCGCTACGGAGGTAATTTAAGGCTACGGAGGTAATTTAAGCTACGGACCGCAGCTACGGACCCCCAGGTAATTTAAGGCATTTGGGGGGGGGGGTTCGGGAGGGTGGGGGATTTAATTTAAAGGGTCGGGGTGGGTTTTAGGGGGTTTTAGTGTGCCGGCTCACGATTTTAACGATTTTCACGATACTTTACACACCCAAACGGCAACAATACGATTCCCTCCCCCTCCCAGCCGAAATCGATCGTTAAGACGATCGAGGACACGATTCACATCTCTAGTGAATAATAGGGATGTGAATCATTTTTTGACGATTTAAAATATCGTCCGATATATTTTAAATCGTCAAAAATCATTAGGGCCACGATACAATACCAATTCCCCCGATTTATCGTCAAAAAATCATAAATCGGGGGAAGGGGGAGGGCAGGAAAACTGGCACACTAAAACACACTAAAACCCACACCCGACCCTTTAAATTAAATCCCCCACCCTCCCGAACCCCCCCCCAAATGCCTTAAATTACCTGGGGGTCCAGCGGCAGTCCGGAACGGCCTCCTGCAATTGAATCGTGTTGTCTTCAGCCGGCGCCATTCTGCGCCGCCATTTTGCAAAATGGCGGCGGCCATAGACCAACACGATTCGACTGTAGGAGGTCGTTCCAGACCCCCACTGGACTTTTGGCAAGTCTTGTGGGGGTCAGGAGGCCCCCCCAAGCTGGCCAAAAGTCCCTGGGGGTCCAGCGGGGGTCCGGGAGCGATCTCCTGCCGCGAATCGTTTTCCGTATGGAAAATGGCGCCGGCAGGAAATCGACTGCAGGCGGTCGTTCAACAGGGGTTCCGGACCCCGGCTGAACAACCTCCTGCAGTCGATCTCCTGCCGGTGCCATTTTCCGTACGGAAAACGATTCGCGGCAGGAGATCGCTCCTGGACCCCCGCTGGACCCCCAGGGACTTTTGGCCAGCTTGGGGGGGCCTCCTGACCCCCACAAGACTTGCCAAAAGTCCAGCGGGGGTCCAGAACGACCTCCTGCAGTCGAATCGTGTTGGTCTATGGCCGCCGCCATTTTGCGCCGCCATTTTGCAAAATGGCGGCGCAGAATGGCGCCGGCTGAAGACAACACGATTGAATTGCAGGAGACCGTTCCGGACCACCGCTGGACCCCCAGGTAATTTAAGGCATTTGGGGGGGTTCGGGAGGGTGGGGGATTTAATTTAAAGGGTCGGGGGTGGGTTTTAGGGGGTTTTAGTGTGCCGGTTCACGATTTTAATGATTTTCACGATACTCTAAACACCCAAACGGCGACAATACGATTCCCTCCCCCTCCCAGCCAAAATCGATCGTTAAGACGATCGAGGACACGATTCACATCTCTAGTGAATAATACCTTGAAATTTTCATCTTAGTGTGTGGAAGTGGTGAAAAAGGAGAATAGAATGCTAGGAATTATTTAAAAAGGAATAGAAAAAGAATCTGAGAATATCATAATGCCTTTATATAGATTCAACTGAATACCTTGAGTATTGAGTGCAGTTCTGGTCACCCCATCTTAAAAAGAGATATAGTGAACCTAGAAAGGGCACAAAGAAGGGCAACACAAATGACAAAGGGGATGGAAAAGCTGTTTAGCTTAGTAAAGAAATGACTGAGAAAGGACATGATTGAGTTTTATAAAACCATGAGTGGGGGGTGGAATGGGTAAATAGGGAATGGTTATTTACTCTGTCATAGAATGGGACACTCCATGAAACTAGCATCCAGCAGATTTTAAACAAATTGTAGGAAATATTGTGTAGCACACAATATAGTTATGGAATTCATTGCCAGAAGATGTGGTCAAGGCAATTAACATACCCATGTATGCACTAAGCCACAAAGTTTTATCACAGGTGGGGATCCATCTATTTCAATGGGAGTGTCACCAATTCACCATGACCCCCTACTCCCCCCCCAAAAAAAAGCATTGTGTCTGAATTTTCAAGAAGGCTCATCACCCAGTAAAAATATGCTAGCAGTACATTTATTATGAGCTATCGTAAGGCTTGTGGATGACCTGCAAGGCACAGCAGATACTAACATAAGAAACTTGCTGGACAGACTGGATGGGCCATTTGGTCCTTTTCTACCATCATTACTATGTTACTATATGTTTCTTCTTTTAGTATATTCTTATATTATTATGCTTGCCTCCTTCTACAGCAATGGCAGGGAATTATCAGAGCCTGCATCCTGAGGTTCTGGGGGAGAGCAGGAAGGAATCCCTATGGTCAATGGAAAGGAAAGGACAGCTGGAGGTTCAGGTGTCGATAGGAGCTAATAGCAGGCATCAAGTTGGAATTGAAAAACTGTGAGGGAGAAGTGATCAGTCTTGAGGAATGCATATCTGTGCTCAGGGACTAAGATCTGTAGAGTCTGTGCACTCTGCAGGACTTAGTCAAGCATTGTGGCAGGGAGCTTACATCAGGTCATGCATGCAAATCCTTCGGGAGAGGGATTGTGGTTCTTCTATGCGTTGGAGAATAGAAGGGGAGCCAAGAATCAGATAGCATGCCTGCTGTCTTCAGGCAGGGCTCTGCTCACTGATCCAGAGAATTTCCAGTCCAGAGCTGTGGAATTCTACTCAATTCTACTCAATGTTCTTCTCTCCATATCTCACCAACCCAAATACCTAGAGGATTTTATGGGAGGGGCTTCATATTGTCAATTCGGGAGACACAGGATGGCTGGGCATCTCAATCTAGCTGAGCTAACTGTATCCCTAAGCTCAATGCTTTACAATAAATCTTTGGGCATTGACATGCAGCCTGTGGCATTCTTTCATCACTTCTAGAGTGAGCTAGGTCCCACTAGAGTAGGCTAGAGTCCACTAGAGTGAGCTGTGAGTTCTAGAAGAAACTCTCTTTCAGTGGTGCAGTATTACCTCTAATATATAAGAACATAAGAAATTGCCATACTGGGTCAGACCAAGGGTCCATCAAGCCTAGCATCCTCTTTTCAACAGTGGCTTATCCAAGCTACAAGTACCTGGCAAGAACCCAAACTAAGTAGATCCCATGCTACTTATGCAATTAATAGCAGTGGTTATTCTCTAAGACAACTTGATTAATAGCAGTTAATGTACTTCTCCTCCAAGAACTTATCCTAACCTTTTTTAAACCCAGTTACCCTAACTGTCATAACCACAGGTTCTGGCAACAAATTACAGAGCTTAATTGTGCATAGAGTGAAAAAAAAATTCTCCAATTAGTTTTAAATGTGCTATTTGCTAACTGCCCCCTAGTCCTTCTATTATCTGAAACAGTAAATAACCAATTCAAATTTACGCATTCTAGACCACTCATGATTTTAAAGACTACTATCATATCCCCCTTCAGCCGTCTCTTCTCCAAGCTGAACATCCCTAACCTCTTTAGCCTTTCCTCATAGGGGAGCAGTTCCATCCTCTTTATCATTTTGGTCACCATTCTCTGTACCTTCTCAATCATAACTATATCTTTTTAGAGATGCGGCGCCCAGAATTATACACAGTACTAAAGGTGTGGTCTCACCATGGAGTGATACAGAGGCATAATGACATATTTCATTTTATTTACCATTCCCTTTCTAATAATTCCTAACATTCTGTTTGCTTTTTTGACTGCTGCAGCACAGAGCACACTGAGCTGACAATTTCAATGCATTATCCACTATGATGCCTAGATCATTTCCCTGGGTGGTAGCTCCTAATATGAAACCTAACTTTGTGTAACTACAGCATGGATTATTTTTTCCTAAATGCATCACCTTGCACTTGTTCACATTAAATTTAATCTGCCATTTGAATGCCCAATCTTACAGTCTTGCAAGGTCCTCCTGCAATTTATCACAATCCACTTGTGATTTAACTACTCTGAATAATTTTGTATCATCTGCAAATTTGATTACCTCACTCATCATATTCCTTTCCAGATCATTCATAAATATTAGGGATGTGTGAAGGAAAAATTTTGTTTTGATTCATTTTTTCATTTCGCCAGGAGCCAAATTCATTGCATTAGTTTCATATGGGGAAAAACCATTTTGTTGATTAGTTTTATTCATTTCCGTTTGCCATTATAGTCAATGGGGTAAGTATTTGCAGCCCATTTTTGGCTGCAGAATTGAGGTTTTCTTATCAATTCTGATGAAACATCTGGGGAGCAATCATCAGAACGAGAAAAGAGCTCCAAGGTACTTAGACTGTGGCAATGTAGCACCAAAGTGGCATGAATAGCCTAAGGCACTGTAAAGGGGCAAAGGGGTTCCAGGAGTGGCAAGAGTGCTTTAACAGAGGTGCAAAGCAGCAGCGAGAGTGTCAAAAACACACCACAACTTCAAAAGAGAGCACCAATAACAGTTGCATGAACCCTCGAAGGCAGCACGACAGGCAAAGTGGCAAGTCAATTGGCATCAACATCCTACAGCACAATGAAGGGGGAACATAGCAAGTAGAAAGAGTGTCAGAAAAAAAACACAAGGTGCCGATAAAGGAATTAAAGCAGCAGAAAGACTAGCACCAACACACTGAGGAACCATGATAGTGTCAAGAACACCACAAGGAGTAGAGTGAGTCCTATGGTGAATGGCAGCAAGGTAGAGTGGCAGAAAGTTGATAGGGGCAAGTCAGGCTGGCAGAATGGAGATAGTCTGATCCCTGTAGTTTTGATAGGGGCAAGACACACTAGCAGAGCTGAGGTAGTCAGGTCCCTGTGGTTTTGATAGTGGCAAGACAAGCTGGCCCCAGGGAGAGTTCCTTTACATTTGTGCAGGAAAGGGCTCCCTAGAATGGGTTCGCCTCTAGAATGGATTGGTTTAGATGGCATCTAGTGAGCTCTTGGCCTCTCACTGGTCTTTTAAAATCTAGTGAACATAGTAGATATACAAAAGAGAATTTTGAAGGCCAAGGCGGAGGAGGTTTCCATGTGAACAGCGGTTCAACGTGGGTCAGTGGAGTCACCCGGGGAGAGTGGGTCACCCGGGGAGAGTTCCCTTTCCTTTGTGCAGGAAAGGGCTCCCTTGAATGGGTTATTGGCCCCTAGAGTGGAGCACGAGCCTTCAAATCGTGGCGAGTCGACCGTGGAGGAGATTTCCTAGTGAACAGCGGTCCAACATGGGTCGGCGGGAGTTAAGAGATAGAATGGCTACACTCGGGGAGAGTTCCCTTTCCATTGCGCAGGAAAGGGCTCCCTAGAATGGGTTTTTGGCACCTAGAATGGAGCATGAGCCTTCAAAGCATGGCGAGTCGATGTGGAGGAGGTTTCCATGTGACCAGCAGTTCAACATGGGTCAATGGGTACTAAGAGATAGGCTGGTTACAACCAGGGAGAGTTCCCGTTCCTTTGCGCAGGAAAGGGCTCCCTGAAATAGGTTGGCCCCTAGAGTGGAGCACAATAGAGATGAGCTTTGTTTTTCACTACCGGGTCATTTTTTGAGTCGGACGCTTCGGGGTAAATTTGGTTTTCCTCGGTTAGTTTTTTTGAAAAACTAAACGGGGAAAACCGAAACCGGCCCAAAAAATGACGGGAAAACGAAGCTAAAAAAACCCCACCCCAAGCATTAAAACGTACTATAAAACATTAAATAACCCAGTATTATCTGAGCTCCATGCGTTCTTGCCTGCGGCAACAAGGTCAGGAATTTCTTCCTTTTCCTCTGAGTTTCTTTCGAAACATCTGGATACATCCAGATTTTTTGATTCAAATATAACTCCGACCTATGTTGTAGGAATCTTTTCATTATTATATCTCTTTCCATTGATGACATAAACTTAACCATCAGAGTGCCTCTTCCTTCCACTTGATGTTGTTGTGAGGTCTCCAGAAACTCCGTTATATTTAATCTATCTCCTTCCATTTCCATCTGATTTTCTGTATTTTCTTTAAGTGCTGATACAAAATATGCTTTGTTTATAGCCGGTAGATCTTCATTTGGCATTTTCAGTATATTTTTTAAATAACTTTTAAATTGCTCCTTAGAGGAGACCAACTTACATTTTGGAAAGTTTATTATTCTAATATTCACATTTCTCAGTTCATTCTCTAATACTTCCATTCTTCTGTTCATGATTACTTCTCCTTTAATTATGGAATTTTGAACTTCCTCTACTTTCTTTATTTTCCCTTCAATGTAAGTTATTCTTTCTGTTTGACCAGCCATAACCTTTTTCACATTCGATATCAATTCCTGGGTTATCTTAAATCCTTCCGATATTGTCATTAGAGAATTTTGCAACGTTGATATTGCAAACCACAATGATTCTAAGGTAATATTTTGAGGCCTTTCTAGTGGTTTTAAAACAGGAAAGGGTACCGATTGCAAGACAATATTTATATCATCTGTACCTCTAGATATTTCCGTTGGTATCTCCAGGATAGATCCCCCTCTTCTTTCGGGGGGTTCCTCTCCTCCCAGCGGGGTGGACGCCATTACACCACCCTCTGTTGCAGGGACCACGGTCTCCCCTGAAAAGAGCGCCTCAGGTAAGCTCACCCCATCAGACGACATCCGTTGTCGGAGTGGCTCCGCACTTTAAGCTTGTGTCCTTGCTGGGGGGGGGGGGTCAGCGGTGCTCCAGGACTGAGTGCTTTTCGCCCGCTAGCGGCAACGGCTGCTCACTCGTGAGGGGCTGACCAATGGTGCCGATAGCCCCTGTGACATAGTATTGCAAAGGCTATCGGCGCCATTTTGATTACTGGCAGCCGACTGCCCGAGGGCAGGAGATAGCTCTGGGACCCCCGCTGGACCCCCAGGGACTTCTGGCAAGTCATGGGGGGGTCAGGAGGCCCTCCCAAGCAGGCCAAAAGTCCCTGGGGATCCAGCGGGGGTCCAGGAGCGATCTCATCATCAGCTGCCAGTAATCAAAATGGCACCGATAGCCTTTGCCCATACTATGTCACAGGGGCTACCGGCGCCATTGGTCAGCCCCTGTCACATGGCAGGAGCACAAGATGGTGCTGATGGCCATGTGACAGGGACTGACCAATGGCGCCAGTAGCCCCTGTGACATAGGTCAGAGGCTATCGGCGCCATTTCGAGCGAGGCAGGCACGCCGGGCATGGAGGGGCAAATCGCTCACGGGACCCCGCTGGACCAATTTCGGTGAAATTGCCTAATTCGTGATAAACGATTGCACATCTCTAGAACACAAGCCTTCAAAGAATGGCGAGTTGACATGAAGAAGGTTTCCATGTGAACAGCGGTACAACATGGCTCGGGACACATTAAGAGATAGGCTGGCTACACCCGGGAAGAGTTCCCTTTCCTTTGCGCAGGAAAGGGCTCCCTAAAATGGGTTGTTGGGACCTAGAGTGGAGCACGAGCATTCAAAGCATGGCGAGTCGACATGGAGAAGATTTCCTTGTGAACAGCGGTTCTGGTTCAACATAGGTCAACGGGTACTAAGAGATAGGCTGGCTACACCCAGGGAGAGTTCCCTTTCCTTTGCACAGGAAAGGGCTCCGTAGAATGGGTTGGCCCCTAGAGTGGGGTGTTTCCGTTGGCGTCTAGTGAATACCCAGAAGCTATTAACTGCTTATGCATGTCAGTTTATTTATTTATTTATTTAAAAACTTTTAATATACCGACATTCATAGGGCACATCATGCCAGTTTACAATCAACTCAAGGAAGTAGAAAATTACAATGAACAGGGAACGGGGTAGGGGAGCAGGCAAGAAAGGGAGAGAGGGGGGCCAAGAACGAGCAAAGAGAAAGAGAAAAACAGAAATAGGAAGGAGAGTGAAGAGCAACTATATTAACAATCATGAGTTATTAACAACATTTTAAAAGATTACATTATCAACAATTCCTTATAGTACGTCATCAAGTGCAGGGAACATAGAATGGCTGTATTAGGAGAGTGCGGCATACAACATGGGGGACGACTACTGAAAGGCAGGGGCGGAATTCTAGGTTTGGTTAGCATCTGGGTAGTCCTGCATGAAGAGCCATATCTTGATGCCTTTTTTGAAATTGTGTAAGGAGGGTTCAAGACGGAGATATGTGGGGAGTGAATTCCAGAGGGTAGGGCCAACAATGGTAAATGCTCTTTCTCTGGTGAGGGAAAGGTGTGCGGTTTTGAGGGGTGGAGTGTGAAGGGTACCCGCTAGGGTGGCTCTAGCAGGGTGATTAGAGGAGTGGAACTGTGGCATTTCCTTGAGCCATGTAGGATTATTTTTGTGGAACGCATTATGAAGGATGGTAACAGTTTTATATTGAATACGGAAGGGGGTGGGAAGCCAGTGCAGATCCTTTAGTATGGGGGTGATGTGTTCTATTTTGCGGGTGTCAGTAATGATTCTTGCCATGGCATTCTACAGGATTTGTAAGGGTTTAATGGTGGAGTATGGAAGGCCTAGAAGAAGGGAATTGCAGTAATCCAATTTAGATAGGATGGTGGTCTGCAGGACTAGATGGAAATCCTGGGCATGAAGGAGTGGCTTCAGTTTTTTGAGAATGTGGAGTTTGTAGTATCCCCCTTTTAGTAGCAATTTAATGTGGGGTTTAAAGTTAAGGTGTTGATCTAATGCGACACCTAAGCCTTTGAAAGAAGGCAAGGGTGGGTGGGTTAGGGTGGAGAAAAAGAAGGAGGAAGGAGATGTGAGTTGTGGTTGATTAGAGATGATGAGGATTTCTGTTTTTGCTGCATTGAGTATGAGGTGGAGGTTGGCTAAGAGGGCGTAAAGGTCACCACATTTAGCGTAAAGGTCATCCCCAGCCTATACAACCAGTGTTGCAGTCGCATCCAAGCACTGCTACCTAAGGCAGAGGGGAATGTGCATTTCACCTGCGATATCTGGACTGCCATGAATGCTGCACATGCTTACCTCTCCCTGACAGCACACTGGTGGGACCTGGCTGAGGCAGGGGAAGGCAGCAGCTCTATTAGTGAACAAGTATCAGGGTGGAGGTGGGCTTTACTAGGGATGTGCAGAGCAAAATTTTATGTTCATATTTTTTATGTCCGAAAGGGGGTCCCACTTGCGGCCAATATGGACATAAAAAAAATCCAATGAGTTGGGTATATGTACATATGTGCAAAAAAAAAATTAAACCCCCTCACCCTCCTTAATCCCCCCCCCAGACTTACCACAACTCCCTGGTGATCGAGCGAGGAGTGAGGACGTCATTTCTGCAATCCTTGGCGAGAAGCATGTGACGTCGGTGGCACGTCGAGTGACGCGGCGTCACGTGATTCCCGGCTCGTTCGCGCCGGACGGCTCGTTCGGCCCAAAAAGAACTTTTGGCCAGCTTGAGGGGGTCAGGAGGGCCCCCCCAAGCTGGCCAAAAGTTCTTTTTGGGCCGAACGAGCCGTCCGGCGCGAACGAGCCGGGAATCACGTGGCGCCGCGTCACTCAGACGCGACGTCACGTGATTCCCGGCAAGTTCGCGCCGGATGGCTCGTTCGGCCCAAAAAGAACTTTTGGCCAGCTTGGGGGGGCCTCCTGACCCCCTCAAGCTGGCCAAAAGTTCTTTTTGGGCCGAACGAGCCGTCCGGCGCGAACTTGCCGGGAATCACGTGACGTCGGCGTCACGTGATTCCCGGCTTGTTCGCGCCGAACGAGCCGTCCGGCGCGAACTTGCCGGGAATCACGTGACGTCGCGTCTGAGTGACGCGGCGCCACGTGATTCCCGGCTCGTTCGCGCCGGACGGCTCGTTCGGCCCAAAAAGAACTTTGGCCAGCTTGGGGGGGTCAGGAGGCCCCCCAAGCTGGCCAAAAGTTCTTTTTGGGCCGAACGAGCCGTCCGGCGCGAACGAGCCGGGAATCACGTGACGCCGGCGTCACTCGACGTGACGCCGACGTCACATGCTTCTCGCCAAGGATTGCAGAAATGGCGTCCTCACTCCTCGCTCCATCACCAGGGAGTTGTGGTAAGTCGGGGGGGGGGGATTAAGGAGGGTGAGGGGGTTTATATTTTTATTTTGGCTCAACAATCGCGATTTCCAACATATCGAACATATCTATGTTCGATATGTGGGAAATCCGATCGTTTATGTCGAATCAATTTTTTAAGTAAAAAAAAATATGAGTTGCGTTTTACTAATGCGGTCAATCCGAATGCACACCCCTAGGCTTTACTGAACACCCACCTGATGGACAAGGCCCATACCTCAGTCAATATTCTAGCATGCATCAGACAGATGCTGGCGGGCTGTCAGCTACACCAGTGAGACAGGAATCTTCAGGCAGGGTTCTTTCTCACAGACAATGGTGCAAAGATGGTAAAGGCAATATGTGACGGGCGCTTTCAGAACATCCAATGTTTTGCACACACTCTGCACCTGGTAGTGAAGTCAGCTCTGGAGTCGAAATTCAAGCACCAAGAGAATGAATACCTGCAGAACTTAATACACAAATGCAGGAACATAGCAGCACACTTCCACAGAAGTGTGGAGGCAGGGCGCGTTCTCTGACAAAATCAGACTGATTTGGAGATACCTCACAAGCGTCTCAATCAAGACATTGGCACCCGGTGAAATTCCACCTATATGATGCTGCAGAGGTTAGTGGAGCAGCAGACATCCCTTTGTGAACTTTCTGCGGAAATGGACTTAGGTGTGCAGTCCCCTAAAGCATCATGATTGGTTAGCCCTGAGTCAGCTGGTATAAATCCTGCAGCCCTTCAAGGATACCACAGAGGAGCTGAGTTCCAGAAATTCCACCTTGGCTGACATCTCTATAGTTAATTTTCTGGAGAAAAATGTGGAGGGCTTTAAACAGGAAGAGGAATGACAGCAGAGATGCTGCATTGTCTGGACATTTTGCAGAAGCAGGTGCAAGAGAGATTAAGACCTTTAATAAAAGATCACACATACATGCTTGCCACAGTCTGTGATCCCCGTGTGAAAGGGAAACTTGCCCTACAGTCTGATTGTCTCACATTTGTGAAGGCCCTGCTGTTAGTAAAAGTCTGTGAACAGGAGCGCCATAGGGAGAGACAGATTAGGCATGAAGCAGAGGACGAAACAGCGGGCACTTCAGAAAGTAGTGGAAGCCCAAGCAGGAGCAGCACTCTGTCAGCAACAGCTAATACTTCCTCCACCAATTTAGTACACCAAATCAATGTTGCCCCTAAAAAAACCATCTGTTCTGGAACAGGCTAGACCGAAAGCAGCTGGCAAGAAAGACTCTCAGCCCACCCAAGCAAAGGAGACACCAGGACAAATGTCAGTGATACGGTATCTCACAAAGCCCATAGAGGACATGCAGACAGATCCACTGCCATATTGGGCACACAAGTCCACTGTCTGGCCACACCTAACCAAAGTGGCTCAGCAATATCTCTCATGTTCACCAACCACCATTTTGCTCAGTGAATGTGTATTTTCAATTACAGGGGATATCATGAGCCCTCATAGCTCAAGGCTGGTACCAAAGTTGATGGAAATGCTAGTGTTTTTGAAAATAAACATGCCTTTGCTTGGGGTTCCAGATTTTCCCTGTGAATGGCAAGATGAATATAAGCAAGTTAAAGCCTTGCAGCAGCTCCATCTGCCTCATATGCTCCAGATAATATCAGCACATGTACCTAACCTCAACCGCTGTGCCTGTCTGTCCACTGCCCAGCCCTTATGTCACTACAAGGGCCTGACCCCAAATGCTGTGCCTGCCCATCCAGCCCTTATGTCACTACAAGGGCCTGACCTCAAACATTGTGCCTGTCTTGCCACTGTCCAGCCCTTACGTCACTACAAGGGCCTGACCTGAAACGCTTTGCCTGCCTGTCCAGCCCTTACATCACTACAAGGGTCTGACCTCAAACGCTGTGCTGCCCATCCAGCCCTTACGTCACTACAAGGGCCTGACCTCAAACGCTGTCTCTGCCCATCCAGCCCTTTCGTCACTATAAGGGCCTGACCTCAAATGCTGTGCTTGTCAGTCCAGCCCTTACATTTCTATAAGGGCCTGACCTCAAATGCTGTGCCTGTCTGTCCAGCCCTTACATCACTACAAGGGCCTGACCTCAAATGCTGTGCCTGTCCAGCCTGAACTCAAATGCTGTGCCTGATTGTCAAGCCCTTACGTCACGACAAGGGCCTGACCTCAAACACTGTGCTGTCTGTCCAGCCCTTATGTCACTACAAGGGCCTGCCTGAAATGCTGTGCCTGCCTGTCCAGCCCTTACGTCATTACAAGGGCCTGACCTCAAATGCTGTGCCTGTCTATCCAGGCCTTACGTCACTACAAGGGACTGACCTCAAACACTGTGCCTGTCTGAGTTTAGTTGTAGTATTTCTAATTTCATGTATTTGTGCATCCCTTCTTTCCAGAATATTCTTTTTCCTGTTTTGCAACATTTGGAATGTAAGAACATAAGCTGACTTAAGATGGTATTTGGAGCTTGCATATTTCATATGCACAATAGTTTTCATGACCTTCATAATATGGGCCATTTTCCCTAAATCTTTCTTAGATGCCAACATTAATGTCTCTAGTACTATAGAAAATTGGTGGTAGTTGCACTCTAGTACATCCTCTATGTTCCCATAGTTTACAGAGGCACTGTGTAGGGTACAAAGTCAACATAGGTTGATATTGTAGATTTGGACTTGAGTAGCAGTGTTCTTATTTCTGAGAGCTCTATAAGTTCCTTTGTCATCAGCTGAAGTACATAAGTACAGTTAATAGCTTCTGGGTATTCATAAATAATCTCTAGCTCAGTTCTTGCTTCTCAAATGGCAGTCTCTATTGCTCTAAAAGCATACTCTGTTGAATTATCTTTAACAAATGAAAAAGATGCCATTTTCTTCTGGCAGTGAACCATTTCAGAAAGAAGTGACAGATCAAACCACAACATACCTGAACAAAGGAAAGAGGACTCTCCCCGGATGTAGCCTATCTCTTAGTACCTGCTGACCCATGTTGAACCAGAAATGCTATTGACATGAAACCTTCTCCATGTCGCCACACTTGAAAGCTCGGGCCCCACTCTAGGGGCCAACTGATTTCAGGGAGCCCTTTCCTGTGCAAAAGAAAGGGAACTCTCCCCGAGTGTCGCCTATCTCTTAACACCTGCTGACCCATGTTGAACCGCTGTTCACATGGAAACCTCCTCTGCCTCGACCTTCAAAATTCTCATTTGTATATCTGCTACGTCCACCAGATTTTTAAAGACCAGCGAGAGCTCACTAGATGCCAATGGAAACACTGCACTCTAGGGGCAAGCCCATTCTAGGGAGACCTTTCCTGCACAAAGGAAAGGGAACTCTCCCTGGGGCCAGCCTGTCTTGCCCCTATCATAACCACAGGGACCTGACTACCTCAGCTCTTCCAGCCTGTCTTGCCCCTATCAAAACTACAGGGACCAGACTACCTCCGCTCTGCCAGCCTGTGTTGCCCCTATCCGTTTCTGCCACTCTGCATTGCTGCCATACACCAGACGACTCACTCTACTCCTTGTGGTGTTCTTGCCACTATCATGGTTCATCAGTGTGTTGGTGATAGTCTTTCTGCTACTTTGTCCCTTTATCGGTGCCTTGTGTTTTTTTCTGACACTCTTTCTGCTTGCTATGTTCCCTCTTCATTGTGCTGTAGGATGTTGATGCCACTTGTCTTGCCACTTTGCCTATCATGCTGCCTTCGAGGGTTCATGCAACTGTTATCGGTGCTCTCTTTTGAAGCTGTGGTGTGTTTTTGACATTCTCACTGCTGCTTTGCACCTCTGTTAAAGCACTCTTGCCACTCCTGGGGACTTGGACTGTCTGATAAATCCCTTCTTGATATTGTCCCGCATATATTCAGCCATAGCCTGAGTCTCTGGGATGGATAAGGGATAAACTCTTCCATGAGGCGGAGTGGTTCCAGGGACTAAATTAATGGCACAGTCAAATTCTCGATGCAGAAGCAAAATATCAGCTGCTTTCTTGGAAAATACATCTGCATACTGATTGTAGTAATCCCTCCAGGACAAAGATACATAAAAAGCTACTGGAAGAGGTTGTTCCCTTAAGGCAGGTTTCATGACATGCAGAACCCCAATGAGTTAATTTTAAAGTGGTCCAGTCGAACTGGGGGTTATGGCGTTGCAACCAGGAATACCGAGAACGACTGGGTAGATGGCTTTCTGGATGACATAAAGCGAAAGTTGTTCCATGTGGTTTGGTGCAATGAAGCAATCCAGAGGAACTGTTTGGTGTGTAATTCTCCCAGGCAAGGGGTCTCCGTGGATAGAGGAGATAGTCAGCGGTCTTGGGCACGGACGGATAGGAATGAGCAGTTGTTTCACGATATCTTACAAGATTAAATTTCCTCCGGCCCCAGAATCTACTAGAGCCAGTGTGGTGAATTTCTGACCTTCGAGGCAAAAGGTAACAGGCACGGAAAGTGGAAGGGCTGGCGAAGTGATGCCTAGGGTTACTCTCCCGGAGGTCCCTAAACTTTGTAATTTCCTGGGACGTAAAGGTCAGCCGGCAATGAAATGGCCCAAACTTCCACAATATAGACAAAGGCCGGAGAGGCCCAAGTCAATGCCTTGCCTTCTAAAAGGAACAAGATGTAAGTCGTCTTCATCAAATCATCTGGAAAAAGGTCAGCTTGAAGATGGAAGTGCATGTTGCATTGGTAGAGAAACCCCAGGCACAGACGAGGTTCGCTGGAGTAACGTGGCGGAGCAGATAGCGGAATTACCGGACGAGGGTTTGTCTGTATTACTGATGCTGTCGATGCTGGTAGAGGACTGGCTTGAGCTGCAACTACTGCATCTATGTGAGCGTGGAGTCAACCTATGGAAAATGCCAAGGACTCCGATATCTGCTGTTGCTCCATCATCTGTTGGGTGAAACCTGGAATGGATTGCAGACCTGAGGCCTCTACCAGGTCCATGGCCTTGGTATTCTTTTTTTTTTATTATTATCTATTTATTAAGTTCAAAAATTTACATAGGCATTGAATACATACCATAAATTTCAGATAGAGAGTTACATTCTAAGCAAAAAGATATAAACAATAACCCTAAAGTATATCAAAATGAAAAAAGGATATCACCATATACGTTATCCAGAGCAAATATTTGTTTGCAATTACTTCTTCAATCTATCTGATCTCACTAAGCAATTGGGAGAAGCAAAAGTAAAATTAATAAGAGCAGAATACAAGTAAATTCTAGAAGAAAAAAGAGAGTAATAGGGTTTTTAAACTACTCCAGTACTACTAGTCGAAGTCAGTGAAGGTTCTGTTTTTGTATTCAGGAGAATTTCTAACTGATCAGGCTCTGTAAACATGTATCTATTATTTCCAAAATTCAAAAATCATTTACAAGGAAATTTTACCATTATTTTAGCACCCAATTGTCGAGCTCTAGGACATAATGAAAGAAACTTCTTCCTTCGCACTTGAGTTTCTTTGGTGATATCTGGAAAAATCCAGATTTTACCACCAAGATAAGGCTTACTTCTATTTCTAAAGAATCTTTTCAGAACCATATCTCTGTCCTCAGATAATACAAACTTTACCAAAAGCATCCCTCTTTTTTCGATTTGTTCTTCTTGGGTTGTTTCAAGAAATCCTGTGAGATCTTCCAGTGGAGAAGGTGTCTCTATACGACTACTTCCCTCTTGAGGGTCCCCCACCTCTCCATCGTTTTCTCTTTTCTTTTGGGGCTCATTTATAAAGTATATTTTTGTATTTTAGGTAATTCTCCATTAGGTATTAATAGTAGTTCCTGGAAATATTTCTTAAGTTGTTCCTGAGGCGAGATTAGTTTACATTTGGGGTAATTAATTACCCTTAAGTTGTTGTATCTTAAGTTGTTTTCCAAGGATTCCATTTTTTTTCTCTAGCCTGGAGTCTCTTTGTATTAAGTCTGTTTGTATCTGTTTGCATTGATTTACTTGTGCATCCAATTCTTGTAGTTTGGTTGAATTAGATAGAACAGCTGGATTCACAACATTAAACTGTTCTTGAAACCCTTTTACCATCACAGTTAATTTATTTATTGCACTATCAAGTGTTGCAATCCCGTTCCAAAGTGAGTCTAATGTTACCTTTTCGGGTTTGTTTAAGATCCTGATCTCTGTAGAATTCACTATTATGCCCCTCTGCAACAATTCTAAAAGATCCAGCTCCGTCTGTTCCCTTCCAGCAGCGGTGATCAACGGCAGATAACTGCCTACTCCGCTCAGCACGCCAATGTCTGGCTCTCTCAGGGCGGCTGAGGTCCTCTCACCCTGAGGCTGCCCGGCTCCGCCTGCTAGAAAACCCCCCTCGATCATCTCCTCCATTAGCTGCAACTTCGGTAGCTCAGGATTCACTGGTTCCAGCGTGTCTCCTCGGGCAGGGTAGGAAGGGGTAGCCGGCACGCCAGGGCTCAAAGATGTTTCGTCGATAGAGATAGAGCTCTGCTCCTGCTCTAATCTCACTGCCGACTCTCCTGGCGATGCCCCCGTCATGCCAAAGAACTCCCGTATCATCGTTTGAATGGAGGTAGGTTCTAGGGGGGTCGAGGTACCCTCCCTCACCTTACCTTTTCTTTTAGTATGTGGCATTTCTTCTGCTGCACTGCGGTAGTTTCAGCTGTAATATATATTTCCAAACGGTTCAAAGCAGGAGCTCAGATAAACGTGACTGCTCTCTTGGACGCCCATGGCCTTGGTATTCTGTTATGGATCTGGCAGTGGACCCTTGGTCCGAAGTAGAGTTAGCGCTACCTAGGAAAGTAAACCCTCTTAGGTCCCTACCGTTGGAAGGTGAGGCCTGATGATGTAGACGTGGAATGAAGACTTCACCCTGGAAGCTCTTGATTCCCCCAGGAGGAACCCGTAGGAACCCGGCCACTGGGACTTAGGAGACTCCCTGAAGACCGAAGAAGATCTGGATGCAGGCGCCTCCTGCAGATCGTGTAATCCAGATAACTGGTGCCTCCAGCAGGTCAAAGTCAATTCAAGTGTAGATATCTGGAGATTGGTCCGAAGCCTGTCTGAGGGTCGAAGCCAGAAGAATGGTCAGAAGCCAGTCCAGGGGTCGAAGCCAGAGGAATGGTCAAAAGACGGTCCAGGTGTCGAAGCCAGAGGAATGGTCAGAAGCCAGTCCGAGGGTCGAAGCCAGAAGAATGGTTGGAAGCCGGTCCAGGGGTCAAAGCCAGAGGAATGGTCGGAAGCCGGTCCGAGGGTCGAAGCCAGAAGAATCCATCCAACAAGAGGAGAAACAGGAACAAGGACCAAGAAGAATAGGAACCAGGCGAGCAGGCAGCGGAACAAGAACTCGAGGCATAGGAACTTACAGGACCAAGAGCCAAGATACCAAGGCAAGGTCTGAGGAGCAGACCTTGCCTTAAATACAGGAAACCAGGAAGAATTCCTAAAGAGAAGCCATGACCATTTCCTGTCATAGTCCCTTTAAATGACTTCAGCAGCCGTGCGCGCAGCTCTAGGAGACACGATGGGGGCTAAGTCAGCAGAAGCAGTGGCCATCTTGGAAGCGGCACAGCCGCGAAGAAACTTCAGTGACGGCTGCCGGCTCCCGCGGGCGTCCCAAGGGGAGCCCGACGCCGCGGGTAAGTGTCTGGTCCTGGTCGCAGACCGCCGCAGCCAGCGGCCGTAACAACAGAATGTTAGGTATTATTAAGAAGGGAATGGTTAACAAAATAGAAAATGTCATAATGCCTCTGTATCGAGCCATGGTGAGACCGCACCTTGAATACTGAGTACAATTCTGGTCGCCGCATCTCAAAAAAGATATAGATGCGATGGAGCAGGTACAGAGAAAGGCAACCAAAATGATAAAGGGGATGGAACAGCTCCCCTATGAGGAAAGGCTGAAGATGTTATGCCTGTTCAGCTTGAAGAAGAGATGGCTGAGGGGGGATATGATAGAGGTCTTTAAAATCATGAGAGGTCTTGAACAAGTAGATGAGAATCAGTTATGTACACTTTCGGATAATAGAAGGAATAGGGGGCACGCCATGAAGTTAGCAAATAGCACATTTAAGACTAATTGGAGAAAATTCTTTTTCACTCAATGCACAATTAAGCTCTTAAATTTGTTGCCTGAGGATGTGGTTAGTGCAGTTAGTGTAGCTGAGTTTAAAAGAGGTTTGGATAAGTTCTTGGAGGAGAAATCCATGAACTGCTATTAATCAAGTTGACTTAGGGAATGGCCTCTGCTATTACTGGTATCAGTGGCATGAGATCTTCTTAGTGTTTGGGTATTTGCCAGGTTCTTGTGGCCTGGTTTGGCCTCTGTTGGAAACGGGATGCTGGGCTTGATGGACCCTTGGTCTGACATAGCATGGCAATTTCTTATGTTCTTATGTTCTTAAAGTACCAAAATAGAAGCAAATGTCATAAACAACAGTGGCAAGAACATTGAAATGCACCTAAAGAAGGGCAAATGCACAGGCAACAGTGCCATAGACAGTCTGAGGCACCAAAAGAGAAAATTAGCACCAACAGAGGCAAGAACACTCAAAGTTATCAAAAAAGTGACAAAGGACACCAACAATAGTGGAATTATAAGACCAAGGCACCAAAAGAGAAGCAAGGTGGCACCAAGAGTGGTATCAAAAACCCCAAGACAAAGTGATGGGTAAGGCTGCAAGCAAAGTAACATAAAAAGCACAAGACAATGTGAGAGGGGTAAGATGGAACCAGTAGCTCTCAATGGGACAATGAAAAGGCCACGAGCAGGTTGGGCAGTAATAGTGGCAGAACAATATAGCAGAGATCTGATCCAGGAGAGAGGCAGAGCACAGGGAGCATGCTGAGTAACAGAGGAATGAATGGCAATGAGCAATAATACAGCAATGTGCTGAAAGCAAAAATCGTGAGCATTGGTTCACTGCAGCTGTGCATTCAGTCCTCCCAATGGTTTACAAAGTGACATTCATAGTTCTAGTTCAACAAACAATGATTTGTGACAGAGGTCTTATTCATAGACAGGCATTAATATTTATCAAGTGAAATTTCTGGTACATATTAATAATAGATCTGGTACTTAAGGCAAAATGTATTTAATATAAATTGACTCAAAATGATAGTTTTCACATCTTATTCAGTGGGTTGTTTTGAGAATCTTCCATTCTCTCGTTTGATTTATTCTTCATGGTTCGATTATTACCTTGTGTCCTTCTTGACTTTGTGGCTCATTCAGAAGTTTTAAGTTAATTTATAATTCTATTTGAATAGCCATGTTTTTAGCTCTCCTTTAAATTTCTTTCTATCTGAAAGGGTACATAACATATCAGGCAGAGAATTCTAGAGCTTTGGACCGGCTATTGAAAACACACAATCTCTTGTTTGCATCAGATGTGTCCATATTGTAGGGATAATCAATAGTCCTTTATTTTGATATCTTAGTGTTCATTGTGGATTGTATGGTTGTAGTGTCACTCCTAACTGTTGCACCCATTGGTCGCAGATGGCTGCAACCTTTCCTGCCCACCTCTCTTTTTCCTGCTACAATGATTCTCAAGGCCATGGCGGCCTCAGCCTGTAAACGCCATCTTCCTCAGCGACCCCAGTATGGAGTGGGTGATCCCGTCCGCCATCTTGAGTCGGGAATTACTTAGGGCACATGCGCACGTGCCAGGCCCTCTCTTAGTGACGTCATTGCGTCCCCTCTGCATGACGTCACCCGCTTGATGTATTTAACCCAGCCAGCCTAAGCTTCCTACGAGTTAGCAAAGACCTCCTTCCTGCTTATTTCACTCCATTCGGAGATGGAGATGCTTCACTTCACTACTTCCTGAACTAGAATGCCTTAGGTACCCGCTCCTTGGGGGCCTTGTTACGTTCTGGCTATCCGCTCCTCAAAGGGTCTTCCTGCCTGAAGATTCCCACCTTCCTGATTCAGGACATTGTGAATTCAGCCTAGTAAATACTTCCTTCTTCTGCTTCTACCTCCTAGCTGAAGGATCCACCAGCATACCACATGCCTTGGGCCACTACCGTGCTCTTTCCAGCTACCCTTCTACACTCCGGAGTATGTACCATTACCTACTTTGCTCTGCTGACCTTATGCACCTCTCTGAACTTCTACCTGCTGATCCTCAGCATACCCCACTCTGCAAGCCACTACCGGATCCCTCCAGAGAGTTGCCATCAGGAGAAGACTTCCCTGGCATACCCCACTCTGCGGGCCACTACCGGGGATATCTGTATTGAGCTGCTTTACCACTTTGGACAGTATCTTCTCTCCATGCTGTGGGTATTTCCCACGATTCCAGTACAATAAAGTCTGTCTCAACTGTGTCCTTCTCTACTCTTCTTCCCTGTGGGTGGAACCAACTCTCATTACAGTCCAAGGTCCACAACCACACCAGATTATAACACTAACAAGCCGGTGTCATTGGAAACTAAGCAGAGAATTAGCAAACATAAAAGTAGTATTTGAATATCCAAAGAAAATGCCTCCTCATAGCTCATTAGAATTCAGCTATACATGTGGTTGAAGATGTTACACTTTTTTGTTATTAAACAGTTATTTGATACACGAGGATGGGATATTTCCTGCAGGCTACGCCAATGGGAACAGCATTTTATTTATAATTGGCATAACCTAGTACCGCTTGGCCATAATAGTGAGATAGAGTAGTCAGCATTCATGTGATTTTCTGTTCTATTCTTTGATTGGGTTGATGAATTTAAATATAAGGGTGTCGATACATGAGCAATGTAAACATTACAACGCCATTGGTGGTAGCGATCTTGGTTGTGTTTATGGGAATGTAAATGAGGTAGCGGTTTTCCTGATTGGTGTGGATAAACTGTAAGTAATTGTTAAATTTTTTATTATGATGCATTTCAGTTTATTTAAAAGAACGAACAATGCATTCCTTGTTTTTTGATTGCTTCATAGATGTGATGAGAAAGAAAATATTGATGAATTGGACCTTTTTGGTATAAAGCTGATGATTCAGATGCACATGCACAGTGCAGATTCATGAGATCTTTCTGGTAAGGATTATGTATATAGAATTGATTTGGAAGATCTGCTATACTGAATGTATCCAATATCACTTCTGTTCATATTCGGGAAACTTTTGAAGATATAGGCCGTACAGAACTTCTTCAAATCATATCAAAAAAGGAAACCATCCACTTATCCATTATCATCCTGTTCCACTGCATTGCTTGTGTAAACACCACAAGTGCAGAAAATTTTCTTGAAAGTCTAGAGATTTCCAACAAATCAATTTAATCATTCAGTATACGGCAACTCCACTTTATTACATAAAATTCTTTAAAGGGTCCCCCGACATGGACCCCGTGTTTTGCGCTCCATGTGAAGTGATACAGTTTAGAACAGCGATTGGTGCCATAATAATCACTGTCCCTCCCAACACAGCCTGTTGGTGAAACACGGGGTCCGTGTCGAGGGATCCTTTAAAGAACTTTATGTAATTCAGTGGAGTTGCCGTATACTGAATGATTGATTTGTTGGAACTCTCCAGACCTTCAAGAAACTTTTCTGCACTTGTGGTGTTTACACTTAGATTGCTGAGTGCAGTACATGCTCCAGCATGTTGTGGACTCCACTCCACAACATAATAAGGATGATATTGCCCCACCTATTGCTCTTATTGTTAAGTCTTGTTTATCCTCAGGATCTTTTCCTGATTCATTAAAAACTGCTATAATTATTCCAATACCAAAGAACTCCACAAACACAAATCCTGTTTAGAATAATTTTTGTCCTATTTCTGCCCTGCCAGTTCTCCCTAAAATTATTGAATCTGTAGTCTTAAAACAACTTACGGATTATCTTGAGCAACATTCCATTCTTGATCAGTATCAATTTGGATTTAGACCAAATCACAGCTCAGAAATGCTTCTTTTATCCAGTACTGATATCATACACCATGGTGTTGACTCTGGTACTTTTTATGTTTCTATCTTTCTTCATCTTTCTGCCACCTTCGATACTATTAATCATGAAATTCTGCTCTCTCGACTCTCTAATATTGGTCTATCTGGATTAGTTTACCACTGGTTCAAATTTTACTTGCTTGATCAAATTCAACAAATTCATTTCTTCCTGGTTTCCATTATATACTGATGTACCCCAAGGGTCATCTCTCTCCACAGCTCTGTTCAATATATAGCTATCTCCAATATGTCAATTACTCTCCATACTAGGAGTCTCAAATCATTTATACACAGGCAATATTAATTTCTTTTTCCCTACATGGCAGGATTAGAATTCCACTTTAAAATTCATCACTCTCTGTTTATCTTCAATAAAAGCATGGCTATTTCACAACAAATTGACCCTTAGATTCATCAAAAAGTCTTAATAATGCAGTGATAAGGAAAAGGGGTGTGTTTAGGGAAATTTTGGAGTTACTGCACCACATGGTAACTTAGTGTGATGAACCCTACTTTTTGCATCCTGCACTGGAGAAAGAGAGAAAGAGAGAGAGAGAGAGAGAGATGGAGAGAAAGAAGAGGGAGAGAGAGACTATCTGCAATATGCTCATAGTAATTAAATCTCTATAGGACGGCCACCTAAAAGGTAAAGGTGAAGTGTTAGGGGTGGTTTAGGGTTTAGGGGCCAGTTTCACATGTAGCATGAGACATATAAACAGCACAGTACATCTTGGTGAAGATTTGACATCATTTGGAATAAGGAAAGTCTCATAAAGATGAAATTTTGTACTAATTTCTATCACTCATGCTTGATGGTAGAGATGTGAATCAGTTGATCGATCGTCTTAACGATCGATTTCGGCTGGGGGGGGGAGGGAATCGGATCGTCGCGGTTTTGTTTTTTTAAATATCGTGTAAATCGTAAATCGGGGGAGGGCGGGAAAACCGGCACACTAAAACATACCTAAAACCCACCCCAACCCTTTAAAATAAATCCCCCACCCTCCCGAACCCCCCCAAAATGTCTTAAATTACCTGGGGTCCAGTGGGGGGGTCCCGTTGTGATCTTCCACTCTCAGGCCACGGGTGCGTTGATAGAAATGGCGCCGGCGCTACCTTTGCCCTGTCATATGACAGGGCAAAGGTAGCGCCGGCGCCATTTTGCTTCCTGTCCCCCGACGTCACGAGCGTAGGAGATCGCTCCCGGACTCCCGCTGGACCCCCAGGGACTTTTGGCCAGCTTGGGGGGCCTCCTGACCCCCACAAGACTTGCCAAAAGTCCAGCAGGGGTCCGGGAACGACCTCCTGCCCTCGAATCGTGTTGCCGTACGGCCGGCGCCATTTTGCAAAATGGCGCCGGCTTTCTTCTACTTTGCATTTATACACCCCTTCATGTAATCTCAGATCACAAAATCAATTACTTTCTCACGTCCCATCTCCAAGATCCGCTAGACTAGCAATTACTCTTGAACGTTCATTTTCAATTGCAGGACCCATTACGTGGAACACCATCCCCCTCCCACTAAGGCAGCTTTCTGATCCTAAGGAATTTAAGAAAACACTGAAATATTATCTTTCTAGACAAGCTTTCAAAGATCTATGTATATTGCAGTCCTAGACATATATTAGTTTTATTTTTGTTTTGTATCTTTTACATGACATGTTTTATTTTATATGGACTCTTTTAATAGATTAGGGGTGAGGTAGGGGGTGCCCTACACACCAGGGATTGTATTTTATTAGAAGTGCTGGGGGTATATCTTGATACTAAGGGGTCCTTTTCATTATTAAGGGGAGGGTTTGGGAAAAGGAAGTGGCTGCCGCCGTGCACCTGGACACATTTTTTATTTCTTTTGGGGGGTCAGTTCAGCCTGGTGGTAGGGGACAAGGGTCTCTGAAGACCCTGGGATCATTTTTGTGATAGTTTTAGGGACTGTTTCTGCCATTTTGGCCCTTTAACTTCCCTGTGGGACCATCAGTCACCTGCATTAGTGACCTGATGCTATCTCAGAAAAATAACTACTCCTCTCTCAAGCGAGCTAAAAGTAAGCTGCATTATTTTATTACCATAGGATTACTTATGCGTGAACTGCTTTCCATGCATTACACAATTTAATGCATACAAATGCATTCAGAGCAGAATATTTCTGTATAAGTAGCAAACCTTGTGTTCTATCCTGTGATTTCACATGATAGTACTGCAATATGGTGATATTGTGCAATATACAGCATTTAACATGCATTACATGCTGTGTATCTCATGATACTGCCTTATTGCAGCTTAGTAAATCCACCGAGATGTGCATTAGTTTATCACAAATTAGGCAATTTCAACAGAATTGCCTAATTCATCGTGATTCGGGGGGCTCGAACCCCGACACGGATTTTCCCCGAACTTCAGGGAAAATTCATTTTTGGGGTTAGTACAGGGGATATAGGCACATTTATTAAAAAAAAAAACCAAACCACCCCAACCCTTCAATTTTACTTTAATACAACCCCCCCCCCCCCCCACCATCCCGATCCCTCACCAAGACTTACTAAAAGCCCTGGTGGTCCAGTGGGGTCCCGTGAGCGATATCTCCCTCCGGGCTGTCGGGCCTGCTCCAAATCAAAATGGCGCCAATGGCCCTTTGCCCTTACGATGTCACAGGGGCTACCAGTACCATTGGTCGGCCCCTGTCACATGGTAAGAGCAATGGACGGCTGGCGTCCCTGTGACATCGTAAGGTCAAAGGGCCATTGGCACCATT
The DNA here is from genome assembly GCF_901001135.1 of Rhinatrema bivittatum. NCBI lineage: Eukaryota > Metazoa > Chordata > Amphibia > Gymnophiona > Rhinatrematidae > Rhinatrema > Rhinatrema bivittatum. Next base: position 366,276,077 of record NC_042615.1, read on the forward strand.
TTGATTTGTGGCAGGCCCAACAGCTCGATGACCCGGATGGAGAGGTAGATCGCGGGATCCCGCTGGACCACCACGGCTTTAAGTAAGATCTGGGGAGGGATCAGGATGGTGTTTTAAAGTAAATTTGAGGGGTGGGGGGAGGGGGTTCCGTTTCGTTTTTTTTTTCTCTTCATTTCCAGGTTCGGGTTCCGGCTTTGGGTTTATCAAAAAACGATATGTGGGAAAACTCGTTTTCCCACGAATCGCCCGAACTGAAACCCAACCTGACCCAGAAAAATGACTCTCATCTCATAGTGAACATTATTTATTGACAAAAAATAAATAAATAAAAACTCCACCTGTTCTTGACAGCTGGGCAGCCCACAAGTATACCCTCCCACTCACACAGAATTAGACCTGTGTTGCAGAGACACATACTGTATCAAGTGCAACAAGTACAAAAAGCCTTCTCTATATTAAACACTGAAGAAGTTCTTGAGAAAAAGATTGAAATGCTACCTGAAAAGAGAGAAGAAACCCAATGCATACAGAAATTCCAGATCAGTAACCAAAAGAAAAAGCTCATTGTGATGGATGACTCTGTCATCAGTGGCACAACTGCAAAGGGAAAGAGTGAAGTGAATAACAAAACTCAACTAAAGTCTCAAAAGGAGTCCAGGAAAAGCAGTAACCTTAACGAGAAAAGCTGGAAAGCTATGACCACAAATGCTCATAATTTGGGCAATAAAATCCCAGATCTGCAAGCCCTAATGGTGGAGGCAGACTTGGACGCTGTTGCTATCACAGAGACGTGGTTCACGGAATCTCATGATTGGGATATGGCAATACCAGGCAATAACTTGTTAAGGAAGGACAGAGTGGATAGGAAAGGGGGAGGTGTGGCTCTTTATGTCAGAAACAATATCCAAGCATCTGAGCTGCAAGGAAGATGGGGCAATGAAGAAGCACTATGGGCCGACCTAAAAAAAGATGATGGGGCATCCATTTATATTGGAGTAGTTTACAGGCCTCCAAACCAAAAGGAAGAGCATGTCAGAGATCTGGTTGAAGACATCCAAAAGATGGGAAATAGAGGAGACGTGGTGATCATTGGGGACTTTAATCTGCCGGATGTAGACTGCAGAATCCCTTCTGCAGAATCGAACAATAGTGGAGAAATAGTGGATGCCCTGCAAGGGGCTTTGTTCAAACAAATGGTAATGGAACTCACGCGAGAGGGAGCTATACTCGATTTAGTGCTCACAAATGGAGATAATGTCTCTGATGTCCAGGTGGGCGCCCACCTCAGCACCAGTGATCATCAAATGGTATGGTTTCATATCACACACAGGATACGTAGAAGAAGCACAAAGACCCGAGTTTTGCAATTCAAAAACACGGACTTTGATGAAATGGGGAAGTACCTGGAGGAAGAACTAAAAGACTGGGAGAACGAGAAAGATGTGGATCAACAGTGGACCAATCTAAAAGGAGCAATCATCAAGGCAACTAATCTATATGTCAGAAAAGTAAAGAAAAGCAAAAGGAAAATGAAACCTATCTGGTTCTCAAACGAGGTGGCTGACAAAATAAAAGCTAAAAGAACATCATTCAAGAAATATAAAGGATCCCAAAGGGAGGAGCACAAAGAAGAATATATGGTACAACTGAGAGAGATGAAGAAAGTAATCAAGATGGCAAAAAGTGAAGCGGAAGAAAGAATTGCCAAAGAGATAAAGAGAGGTGACAAAACATTTTTCAGATACATCAGAGAAAGGAGAAACGTTCAAAGTGGTATAGTGAAATTGAAAGGTGAAAAGGATCAATGTGTAGAAAGAGACAAAGAAATGGCAGAAATATTAAACAAATACTTCAGTTCGGTGTTCACTAAAGAGGACCCAGGAGAAGGACCGTCACTAGTTAGCAAGAAACTGGAGGGGATTAGAGTAGATGTAACTCCGTTTTCAGTGGAAAATGTGTGGGAAGAGCTGGGGAAACTGAAAGTGGACAAAGCCATGGGGCCCGATGAGGTTCATCCCAGGATACTGAGGGAGCTCAGAAATGTGCTGGCAGGACCGCTGTGTGATCTGTTCAATAGGAGTAGTGCCAAGTGATTGGAGAAAAGTGGTGGTGGTCCCGCTTCACAAGAGTGGGAGCAGAGAGGAGGCTGGTAACTATAGGCTGGTTAGCCTCACCTCATTGGTGGGAAAAGTGATGGAGATGCTGCTGAAAGAGAGAATAGTGAACTATCTACAGTCGGTAGAATTGCTGGACCAGAGGCAGTATGGATTCACCAGGGGAAGATCCTGTCAGACAAATCTGATTGACTTTTTCGACTGGGTGACTAGGGAGTTAGATCAAAGAAGAGTGCTCGACATCATCTACTTGGATTTCAGCAAGGCTTTTGATAAGGTCCCGCACGGGAGGCTGGTGAATAAAATGAGAAGCTTAGGAGTGAGTGCCGAGGTGTTGGCCTGGAATGCAAACTGGTTGACGGACAGAAGACAATGTGTGATGATAAATGGAACTTACTCTGAAGAGAGAGCAGTGTTAAGCGGAGTGCCGCAAGGATCGGTGTTGGGACCATTCCTGTTCAATATCTATGTGAGTGATATAGCGGATGGGATAGAAGGTAAGGTTTGTCTGTTTGCAGATGACACTAAGATCTGCAACAGGGTGGACACGCCGGAAGGATTGGAGAGAATGAGACGAGATTTAAAGAAGCTGGAAGAGTGGTCGAAGATATGGCAGCTGAGATTCAATGCCAAGAAGTGCAGAGTCATGCATATGAGGTGTGGAAATCCGGAAGAACTGTATTCGATGGGGGATGAAGGGCTGATGTGCATGGAGCAGGAGAGAGACCTTAGGGTGATAGTGTCTAACAATCTGAAGTTGTCAAAACAATGTGACAAGGCGATAGCTAAAGCCAGAAGAATGCTGGGCTGCATAGAGAGAGGAATATCGAGTAAGAAAAGGGAAGTGATGATCCCCTTGTACAGGTTCTTAGTGAGGCCTCACCTGGAGTACTGTGCTCAGTTCTGGATACCATATCTCCAAAGGGACAGAGACAGGATGGAGGCGGTCCAGAGAAGGGTGACCAAAAAGGTGGATGGTCTTCATCGAATGACTTATGAGGAGAGATTGAAGAATCTAAATATGTACACCTTGGAGGAAAGGAGGAGCAGAGGTGATATGATACAGACTTTCAGATACTTGAAAGGTTTTAATGATCCAAAGATAACGACAAACCTTTTCCATTGGAAAAAAATCAGCAGAACCAGGGGTCACGATTTAAAACTCCAGGGAGGAAGACTCAGAACCAATGTCAGGAAGTATTTCTTCACGGAGAGGGTGGTGGATGCCTAGAATGACCTTCCGGAGGAAGTGGTGAAGACCAAAACTGTAAGGGACTTCAAAGGGGCGTGGGATAAACACTGTGGATCCATAAAGTCTAGAGGATGTGAATGAAGAGTGGGTGGCTCACGGGAACGACGGCTACTACCTGGTGATAATACCCTTATTCAATAAACATACACACAGTTAATGCGACTCCAACATTGCTCTAAGCTTCAGCGGCAATGAGAAAATGTGGAAAAAAGGTTTTGCATTCACAAAAACATGGGGAGTAGCTTGCTTGTTACGGCGGTTACTACCCCAAACCAAATAAGCCTGATATTTCATTTTCAATGCATATCCAGCATAGCTCTCTGCTTCAATGGCAGGGGAGAAAGTCTGATGCTTCACACATATCCAGTAAAGCTCTCTGCTTCAACGGCAGGGGAGCTAGACTAATACTTCACTTTCAATGCATAGCCAGCATGGCTCTCTGCTTCAATGACGGGGGAGGGGGGGTGGAATGAAGAAAGGTGGATCTATATTCAGGCAACAACCAACAAGGACTGAATTACATAGTCTGGATAAACAGATAAGCATGGGTGTAGGCTGCTTATTGCAGTGGTTAATACCCCTAACTAATTAAGCTATTTCACTTAGATGCAGTTCCAACACTGCTGTCTACATTAATGGTGGGGGCGGAAGAGAAATAGAATAAAAAAGGTTACTAAGAGCCAAGAGAAACAGATAAGTATGTGAGAGAAAAAAAAAGTGTGAAAGCTTGCTGGGCAGACTGGATGGGCTGTTTGGTCTTCTTCTGCTGTTATTTCTATGTTTCTATGTTTCCAAAATGAAACAAGAAACAAAACATTTCTGTAAAACAAAAAAAAAAATGAAGTTGAAAAGAATGAGTGTGCACTCACTAGAAGGGGTGGTAGTCTACAAACATTTCTTTTAGTTTTCATTTTTTGATCTGGGAGTGGGCCATTTTGGGTCCACTCCCGGTTCTTTTTTTTTTTTTTTTTTCATTTCTGCAATTTGTTCTTTAAAAAAAAAACCAAACCCGAGAGCCTCTATAGTGGATCCCACTATAATAGAATCAATAAACCATCATTAGGAATACACAAATATAAACTGAAATCTGATGTCCGGTATTGCTTACAATGAGTAATAACCACTTTCAGTCAGAACTCAATCAAAAGACAAGTTCTACCTTGCTCTATTAAAAGCAGTTAATAGCTCTTTTTTTATTTTTGATTTCTTATGCAAATAAAATACAAAACCCTTTATTCTTAAAAATATTTCAAAGTACTTGTCCTAAGTATATAGTCCTCCCAATGGGAATTTTTTGAATATAGCAGCTCTATTACTACGTAAAAAAAAAACCTTATCTTACTTGCTTATCCATTTATTGCTGTCATTATTAAACTTCAAAACGAACAAAAGACATGCCCGCCCAACACTGGCAGTGCTCTGATGTGTTGCTATTGTGTCAGGGGCCAAAGGTCTAAATGAAACATACAAAATATAATGAGTAATAAACACATAACCAGAAAAATAAGCATAATCTTGTTGTACTTACTAATAGTAATGTTCCCATGTCTTCAAACTGCCGCCTCGCCATCGGACGATGTTGGACTTTAAGTCAACCCATTTAAATGGCTGCCGGCCAATCCCTGTCCGTCATGTCCTCATATCTTGATGGACAGGGATTGGATAACTTCAGATTTGATATGAGGATGAGTTGGACAACAGAAAGGATCTTAATAATTTAAATCCCAGTATATTGCTACCCGATAGTGAAATAGATGTGCAGGACACTGGTATCTCTATCATTGAGGATGTGATTGAGGACTTAATTTTGGATTAATTTGGGCCAGATCTTCTGGATTGTGAACTGGAAAAGATCATTAACATGTACCCATAGAACAAGGCCGAGTGATCCTGATTTTTTGAGATTCTCTGGAGGATTACACATCATGGTACTCCAGGGGGATATACATTGGAAAGTCTGCTTGATACTGTAATCAACATTGTATACCGACAAACATTTTTTTTCCTGTGTATCTGGAAATACATCATTTTAGTAGGTGGCATTGAGGATAGGGAGAGACAGTGATTGGCCGGTAACCATTTAAATGGGTTGATGTAACGTCCAATGCCGTCTGATTGCTAGAAGGCAGTTTAAAGATGTGGGAACATTACTATTAGTAAGTACAAGATTATGCTAATTTTACTGGTTCTGGGTTTATTACTCATTATGGGCCAGATCTTAAAATCTACACGCAGCGCACATGTTATAAAATCTGGGCTCGGCACGCGCAAGTGGGTGCACACATGTGCACCTTGCGAGCGCCGAACCCAAGAGGAGCCCCGATGGCTTTCCCCATTCCCTCCAAGGCCACTCCAAAATCGGAGCGGCCTTGGAGGGAACATTTTTTTTGATTCCCCCCCACACCTTTTATTTATTTTATTTATTTATTTGCATTTCTTATATACCGGCATTCGCGATACCGACCTCCCCATCACCGACCTCCCTCTCAGCTTACAAACTAGCTCTTCACATATACAAGAGCACAACATTAAAAACAAAAAGGGACTACTATGCTCACAAAATACATCACCTAATATTCGATTCAAAAGCCCTCTTTACTTATGTCTCGAATTTAACTCAACCCAATTCTCCGGACATTCCACTCAACCAAGCGCACGAAAAAGCTGAGGAGCTGGCCATCTTCTTCAGTAACAAAATTTCCAACCTACAATCATTACTAAAACCAAATACCCTAGCTCCATTCAGCTCATACCGCCATCACTCCAAAAACACTACTATACAAGCCTTCGAACCCATTGCTACATCAGAGACCAAGTTAATATTGAAGAAAATGAAACCTTCATCTCATCCATTTGACCAGATCCCTTCCAAACTACTGCTACTAATACCAGATACCAGATACCATTTCCAAAACCTTGACTGACATTATCAACTGTTCCTTAGCACAAGGAACTTATCCAGATGACCTGAAAATTGCTTCTATCAAACCTCTATTAAAAAAACCTAATCTAAATCCTAAAGATCCCTCCAACTTCCGTCCAATATCCAACCTCCCTTTTATAGCCAAGGTTACGGAAAAATTAGTCAACACCAGATTATCAGAATACCTCGAAGACCACAATATATTATTCCCCACTCAATACGGCTTTCGAAAATCCTTAAGTACAGAATCTCTTCTCATATCTCTGACAGATTACCTCATCATGGGCCTCGATAAAGGTCACGCCTATCTGCTGATACTCCTCGACCTATCGGCCGCCTTTGATACCGTGAATCACTCCCTTCTCATAAATCAACTAGCGAACATCGGAATTACAGGCTCTGCTCTTGCCTGGTTCAAATCATTTTTGGGAAACAGAGGATACAAAGTCAAAATACACAACAAAGAATCTCAGTTCTATCCTTCCACGATAGGAGTTCCACAGGGCTCCTCTCTTTCCCCCACGCTCTTTAACATTTACCTCCTACCCCTTTGTCAACTATTAACCAATCTGAACCTCAAATACTTTCTATATGCAGATGACGTCCAGATTGTCATCCCTATCAAAGAATCCCTTGCTAAAACCATCAAATTCTGGGAAATCTGCCTTCAAAATATTGACAACCTCCTCTCCAGGCTAAATCTAATCTTAAATTCCGCAAAAACAGAACTCCTCATAATTTCACCCGAAAACAGTAACCTCACCGCAAATCCACCAACCGGCTTTCAAACTTCACAAGTAAGAGACCTAGGAGCCATCATTGATAATCGACTAAATCTAAAATCATTTATTAATCAAACCACGAAGGACTGCTTTCATAAGCTGCACGTCTTAAAAGAATTAAACCACTTTTCCATTTCCACGATTACAGAACAGTCTTGCAATCAATAATCTTCTCGAAGTTAGATTATTGCAATTCTATTCTATTAGGTCTCCCGTCTTCCCATACTAAACCTCTTCAGATGGTTCAGAACACGGCAGCCAGAATTTTGACAAACACAAGAAGAAGAGACCACATATCTCCGATCCTCAAAGACTTACATTGGCTGCCAGTGCACTATAGAATTTTATATAAATCCATTACCACCATATACAAAGCATTCCATCAACTCTCTCCGCTTAACCTCCAAATCCCATTTAAAAAACATACCTCCACCAGACCTATCAGAGAGTCCTACAGAGATTCACTACAGGTTCCTCCTGCCAAAACCTTTCACCATATGACTCTTAGAGACAGGGCCTTCTCTACTGCAGGACCGACTTTGTGGAACTCCATCCCACCAGAACTGAGACAGGAACCCTGTCTTCCTACATTTAGAAAAAGACTTAAAACCTGGTTATTTATGAAAGCCTTTCCAGATACCAACTGAACTTACTTTCAATTCAAGCAACTCAACTCCGTCAGAGTAATCAACAACCTTGGACAACTCCTTAATGTATTTTTCTTTTTCTAATTTGGCAGGTTTTATTACCTGGGCTATTTCTTTTTTAGCTCATTGTTAATTTCTCTTTCACCTTCTCTTCAATCCAAGTTGCATTATGTCCCTGTTTTATTGTAACTGCTATTTTCCTATTCTATCACATGTTAATGTTAAGTGTTTTAAGTATTTATCCTTCTGTCATACCCTGTTTATTGTAAACCGGCCCTTCCCCTATCTATGCACCCCCCGGCCCTACCTAAATCCCTCGCTCGAACCTCTGGCACGGCCGCTGTGCCGGAGGACTTGGGAACACCCCGGCCCCGCCTCCATGCCCCGGCCCCGCCTCCATGCCCTGGCCCCGCCTCCATGCCCCTGGCCCCGCCTACGGACCGCCCCATACCACCACCATGCCCCCAGTCCCACCCCTAATCCGCCCATTTCCGAAAGCCCCGGGACATACGCGCGTCCTGGAGCTTGCGCGCACCGCCGAGCCTATGCAAAATAGGCTTGGCGCGTGCAGGGGCAGATTTTCTAGGGTTACGCACGGAGCATTTGAAAATCTGCCCCTACATTTTGTATGTTTCATTTAGTCCTTTGGCCCCTGACACAGATACAATACGTTGAAACACTGCCAGTGTTGGGTGGGCATGTCTTTGGTTCATTTTAAAGTATAATACAGCTACAAGTGGACAAGCAAGCATGATATGTTTTTGATACATATTAATAGAACTGCTATACTCCAAAAATTCCGATCATGAGGACTAGATATTTAGGACAAGTACTTTGAAATATTTTTAAGAATAAAGGGTTTTGTATTTTATTTTCATAAGAAAACAAAAATAAAAAATGAGCTATTAGTTGCTTTCAATAGAGCAAAGTGGTACTTGTCTTATGACTGAGTTCCAACCTAAAGCGGTTATTACTCATTATAAGCAATATCGGATATCAGATTTCGCCTTAGATTTGTGTATCCCTAATGCTGGTTTATTGCTTTATTGCTTTCTTTTTTAACCCAGAACCTGCCTGATCCCTTCCCATTTATTTCAAAACAGAAACACCCCACCAACTGACATTCTGTCCACCTTCGTATCCTCCTCAGGACTCACCAAAAGCACCTGGTGGTTTAGCAGGGGTCAGGACTGACCTTCCGCTCCTGAGCTGCTAGTCAAAAAGCTGCTAGCTGCCCTTTGACCCTACCATGTGACAGGGACTGCCCAACGGTACTGGTTCCGGGAACAGGAGGTTGCTCCCAGGCTCCCCCCCCCCAAGTGCTTTTGATAAGTCCTGGGGGGTCAGGATGGTGTTTGGGGGAGCAGCTGGTGGGGGAGGTCTCTATCCTCTAATAAATGGGAAGCATTGGGGTGGGTTTTGAAGTTTTGGGTTTATTTTTAACTTGCTTTTTTTTACTCCCCAAAAAATAATAGGAAAAATCACACGTTTTTTTAAATTCCCAAAATGCAACAAAATAGGAAATATTGCTGTTATTTCCTATTTCGTTGCAAATGAATGCTCATCCCTACTCCCTAATACTCACTCCATTGTACTGAAGCCTAGGGAACAGAATCCCTGGCCCCACACTTACTCATTGTGATTCTCGGACACAGGGCTGGAAGGGGATCTTGAACTTTTCACTATGACAAAGGAATCTATGTACACTGAATACTGGCCAGTTTTCCAGCAGTTACTATAATAGCAGACAGATAGGTGTTATTTTTTTATTGTGTCTCTTTTTCCAACAAAACTATGCCTTTTAATTTTTTAAAAAGGACAAAGGGCCATATCCTAACAGTTCACACAAACACAGTGAGGACAGTATTAGTATTTAGACAGAAGAGAAGAAAGGTTTTTAAGCTCATCATGTTCTTTTCTTTAGGGCATGTGTAACTCCATGAGTTTTAGTTAGTTATTCAAGTCAAGCATTCAGTTTTTTGTCCATTTTTAACTCATAATTTTTGTCCATTTTTAACTCATAATTTTTAACTCAAGGACTAACAGTAAAATTCAGTTTTATTGTATTAATTCTCACCGGAATCATGTTGTCATCATGTTCTTCCCACTCCCCATGTTTGTTTCTCATTTATAATCCCATTTTTCCACATCCCCCATCCTTCTCATGTTTGTAACTTCTGGGAAGCCACCTGAACTTGTCCTTAATGTCTCCTCCATCAGATTAATGGCTTAAATTAATTAAATGACTATCATGTTCTTTCTCTTATGTTAAACTTTATTGGTTGATTATAGTTACAATAGTTATATTTTGGTATAGGGAAACCTGATTAATGTAAAGCTTAAAGCTGCTAATTGTTTACATGTTCTTTAAAACGGTTAATTGTAAAATCTGTTACTAATTTATTTTTTGACTTTAATTTTTGTATAAACGGTTTAATGTAAAGCCTGTTGATAAAATTAATGTTGTCTGTAAACCGAGGTGATGTATTTCTATACATACCACAGTATATAAGAATCTCGAAATAAATAAATAAATAAATAAATAATAGGCTTTCCAGTTTACCTGATTTATTCTTCTTGTTCCAGCACTTGGGTCCATTTTAACCACCCCTCTATGCCATCATTCTCTGGAATCATTTCTCTTCTTGTACATGAAAAAATTCTCATAGCATTCTGTGCAAGAAATCTCTGTGAGTCATCACTAAAATAGTAGTTCTAGAATATTCAGGATAGCCCTAGACTAATCTGTAATAAATGAGTATATGTGTTTTTAAATTATGTGAGTGGTGTAACCCTTGGTTACTAATTATGTGGTATATTACAGTCTTCACAACGAAGTGTGAAACGATGGGCAAACACACTAATATGAACACAATCCAACAGGTGTGTTTCAAAATCATTTGCAAAGGTCCATGTAAAACAAACCAGAAGAAACAATTTAAACAGGAAAAGTTCATTAATTCCAAAATGCCAAATCTTTATTGAAATGTCATACATAATATACAGTAGAATAAAAACATATTTAATAGACATCATAGAACCAAACACAAAGATTATCATCAAAATGTCATGGTTTTGTTTGCAGGATATACTGAGCATGCTTAAGTCTGTGAGTGCAGGTTCTGAGGCATCATGCCAAATGATTAGGTGAAAAAGATTGAACTGGTTGAAATATATAATGATAATCTGCAGAGAATGATGGAAGTGATCTAACTGGGAGGATCAAGAAATGTGATTGCATAACGCCAATATCTATGGAAATCATGTGCAAATAAAGTAAGTTGGTTTTGAAAAATATCTAATCTTTTGTCAGTTTGGACATTGCTTTATTGAGTTACACAAACTAGATAGGATAGCAACCTCGTAGTCTCATAATATAACCTAGTGGCATGTTCATCTCTGAATGGAGAGTGGCAAATAAATAGGTCATGACTAAAAGTGGGTAACAGTTGTGGCAATCTGGCTACACTGTTGCAATTCTGGCCATTGCACAGCCTCCTCTCTACCAGAGGACCCCTTTGAGTTCAGCTCCAAACTATCAACATGTTCTTGGTCCTTCATCTATGCCTGCTGCACTACTTCCACTCTACCAGGGGATCCCCATCAGCACACCCCTCAGGCTGACCAAACTCTTCTCTCTGTCTTGCACCACACCCACACTGCAGCCTTGTTTAGTCCTGTCTCTCCCAGGCCTCCTTGCTTCAGCATGAAGTCCTTTTTGGCTCCCTGCTTTAACCACTCTAGCTCTATGGCCTTCTAAGGCCTTTCTTTTTATCTCTGCATGGCCTCTGGGCCTACTGACTCTAGTTTCCTTGAGCCTTGTTCCTTGGCCTTATTTTTCTTGGTTTCTTTGGCTGTCCTGTGTCCATCCAGCCTTCTGTTCCCAACCTTGTTCTGTGGCCTATGGGCCTTCTGACACTTCCCTGATTTGTCACCTACCTTAGGCCTCTCTGTTTCCTGATTTGGCCTTGCTGAGGCTTCCTTAGCTTCTTCCTGTTTTTTGGCCTTGCCTGCCTTGCCCCTTGTTCTGCTACCTTTGGGCATTCTATGTTCCATGTTCTGTATAGTCCTTGTCCTAGTTTGTCCTGTCCTGTTCTAGTCTGTCTTGCCCTTGTCCCATCACCAGTGTTCCAGTTCCACACTTACCTGCATCCAGCATCACGCTTACCTTTACTCCGTTCCTGTGTACCAGTACCAACCTTACTAGCACTTAGCTCCAGAGTTCCAATTCCATGTTTTCCTCCATCTAGTTCCCACTATGTTTCTGTGGTTCCAGTTCCACCCTTACTAGCACTCAGTTCTTTGTTCCAGTGCTCCAGCGCAACCTGCACCTTGTTCTAGTGCTCCAGCCTAGCCTACACCTTATTTAGTGCTCCAGCCCAGTCTGCACCTTGTTCGGGCAGACTGGGCTTATTTAGTGCTCCAGCCTCACCGGACCATCTACACTCTGTTTCAGTCCTGAGCCTCTCCAGGAGATGGTGACTACAATATCCCCTCTCCAGCTGCCCTTCATTCACAACATACACATGGGTTAAGAGGCCCATGTGTAGCCTGTATAGCAACCATACAGGATTCTGAGCAGTTCCAGGGAGCCTAGTTCAAAATAAATAACATCCACTCTGTTACGTTCCCAACCTAGTATGAGGAATTTCATCCACCCCAGTCTTCTAGTCTGGGGACCTCAACCAGCTGAATTTCTCCCTGAACAACTGAAATTCTGCATTCTGTCATGAGTCTGGTACATCTTAATGTACTTAGTGGGGGATATTGATTATGGTTACTGATAATGTTTAATATAATGGAAGTTACTAATCTTCATTGTGACAATGTCTGTGGAAGGGGTCTTTACATATTTTTTTTATCTATAATACGGATGTGAATCGTGTCCTCGATCGTCTTAACGATCGATTTCGGCTGGGAGGGGGAGGGAATCGTATTGTTGCCGTTTGGGGGGGTAAAATATCGTGAAAAATCGTTAAAAATCGTTAAAAATCGAAAAATCGAAAAATCGAAAAACCGGCACATTAAAACCCCCTAAAACCCACCCCCGACCCTTTAAATTAAATCCCCCACCAAATAACTTAAATACCTGTGGGTCCAGCGGCGGTCCGGAACGGCAGCGGTCCGGAACGGGCTCCTGCTCTGAATCTTGTCGTCTTCAGCCGGCGCCATTTTCCAAAATGGCGCCGAAAAATGGCGGTGGCCATAGACGAAAAAGATTGGACGGCAGGAGGTCCTTCCGGACCCCCGCTGGACTTTTGGCAAGTCTCGTGGGGGTCAGGAGGCCCCCCACAAGCTGGCCAAAAGTTCCTGGAGGTCCAGCGGGGGTCAGGGAGCGATTTCCCGCCGCGAATCGTTTTCGTACGGAAAATGGCGCCGGCAGGAGATCGACTGCAGGAGGTCGTTCAGCGAGGCGCCGGAACCCTCGCTGAACGACCTCCTGCAGTCGATCTCCTGCCGGCGCCATTTTCCGTACGAAAACGATTCGCGGCGGGAAATCGCTCCCTGACCCCCGCTGGACCTCCAGGAACTTTTGGCCAGCTTGTGGGGGGCCTCCTGACCCCCACGAGACTTGCCAAAAGTCCAGTGGGGGTCAGGAAGGACCTCCTGCCGTCCAATCTTTTTCGTCTATGGCCGCCGCCATTTTCGGCGCCATTTTGGAAAATGGCGCCGGCTGAAGACGACAAGATTCAGAGCAGGAGCCCGTTCCGGACCGCTGCCGTTCCGGACCGCCGCTGGACCCGCAGGTTATTTAAGTTATTTGGGGGGGGGTTCGGGAGGGTGGGGGATTTAATTTAAAGGGTCGGGGGTGGGTTTTAGGGGGTTTTAGTGTGCCGGCTCACGATTCTAACGATTTATAACGATAAATCGTTAGAATCTGTATTGTATTGTGTTCCATAACGGTTTAAGACGATATTAAAATTATCGGACGATAATTTTAATCGTCCTAAAACGATTCACATCCCTAATCTATAAATAAACACTGCATCTTTTGGAATCCCAACTATGATTGTACGTCTGGACTTTTTACAAAGTGACAATCTGGGAAAAGAAAGCATCTGAAGGGTTCTCAGAGCCAGTTTTCTAAGCAGTACAGCATAGAAGAGCTAACTTCCATCTACACAGAGATCTGATCCACACTTATCAATGAGAAAATGAATCTCCATGTCCACTAAACAATCTGCTTAATCAAAACAATTAGAAACCATAACCTGTAATTGTGGCGTATCCCTATCCTGAGATTATACTACTATTTCTGCTTGCTTTTTGGAATAGCTGGTTCCACCTTATATCCCATGGAAAGAAAACTATTTCTATGGCCACCATTATTTAAATCAAAGATATTAAACACCTGAAAGACTGGTTTCCCTTATTGCCCCCAATTCCTTATGGCAGTTCAGGGCAAGATCTTGGGGAAAAAGTTAGAAAATTAAGTAACAATTCAACAGTACTTTAGCATTAATTGATATATATATATATATATATATATATATATATATATATATATATATATATATATATATATATGCATGAAGGGAGACACCTTGGTCTTCGTTAGATGGCCCTAGCTCTCTACCCTTGCATTTAGTCAACTAGAAGGGATACACCAGTCCCTAAGGCTGCTCCCTCTAAGGTTGTCTGGGTGGTATTATCCTAATCTGGTAAGGGATAGTTGAGGCAGTGTAGCTTTGATTTAAATGATGGAAGAAGTTTTTATGTGCTCTCCACAACAGGCCCTCAGTCTAGCACAGCAAAGGAGAGACATAATCCTGCCAACTATTGGTTCTGAAGACTGGAAGGATGAAGGAAAAGAGAGGTTTTGTCCACTTTTGAATACCTTTGATATTTTTGACTATCCAGACTTGTACCTACTAGGAGGCAGAGATCCCTGTTACACGTGCCGTCTGTGGTAGAACCACGGCACGGCCCCCTCACCTTTCCACACTGACTCCAGCTTCTGGTTCCTTCTCGCTGGTGGCAGTGGGCCATCAGTTCCATCCTCAGGACTCCCCCGGTGCTTCCGGCTTGGCCACAGTCCACGGCGTTCCTGGTCCTGCTACCACTGCTTGTCAGGCCTCTCTGCATGGCCCGCGGAGAGATGCTGCTACTCTCTCCATGCCCCTTCCTAGGCGCTTGCACGAGCACCATTGATTCTTAAGTAGGGACCACGGCAGGAACCTAGCCGCAGGCCTGCATGATGACATCAACTTAACTACAGTATTTAAGCTCAGGCTCCACTCCCTAGCATTGCCTTTGCAACAGATCTCCTCGCTAGTCTAGTACTCGTTGCCTCCTAGAGATTCATCTCATCCCTGCCGTTGTTCCTGGTTCCTGTCTCCTTGTTCCTACCTTGCTTCATTCATCAGATTGACTACATGGACTTTGACTTTGCTTTGCCTGACTTTGCTATTGACTCTCTCCAAGCCCGAACCTCTGCTTCGCCTGACCACGCCATTGACTCTCTTCAAGCCTGGACCTCTGCTTTGCCTGACTACACTCTTGACTATCTCTGTGATCAGACCTCAGCTTTGCTTGCCACTGCCTTCAGATTGCCACCAGCCCTAACTCAAGCCTGCCCTTGGACACCTCTCCAGCTTATTCCCTGGATGTGGTTTCTTCAGCCTTCGGCCTGCTTTTGCTCGAGTGCCCTCTGTCTGCCTCCGTTCCATTGGCGCCCGAGTTTCTAGGACCTTATCCAGTCCAGAGTAAGACTATACTATCTCTCATCTGCTGTCTCTGGGCTGAACCAACTCTTGCTTCGACTACACACAGAGGCCCACCTAAGTCCTGCCAGCCCTGGCACCCAAAGGCTCAACCTGTGGGGAACGAGGACTGGTATAGGAGAAGCTCCAGCGGCCTCTGTCTATCAGCCCGCTCCGCCTGCCAACGGTGGGGACCCATAGGTCCTTACCTATGGGTTGTGTCAACCCCATCTCGGCCCAAGGGACTATCTTCCGGTGCAACAATCCCTTCTCCAGGAATGCAGGAGGAATCTGTACACCTTTTTCATCCAGCCAAGAGGAGGTTTCAGAGATCACAGAAAAATTCTAGTGTTGTTTAACAAAGACTGTGTTCTACCACCTTTTGGAAAGGAATTATTTTTTCTGTCCCCTTCCTTGCCCAAGACAAGATCTGTTATGGGAAAAGACCTTTCCCCAAGAAAGGTCCCGTGAAACAGAATTGGAGAGAAGAGATGAAAGCACTGAGAGACCCCCCAATCGAAGTTTCCACCCCAGGTTGCAGGACCACAGACAGGCTGGAGATCGGGACATGCACTGTGGACCTCAGGTACTTGGGAACCAGGGGCCATATACACTGATAGGATACCCCGGCCATGTTGGGATACCTACTCTTCTCCAATGGAGGATACAAGGATCTCAACTCCCCACTCTGAGGGACACTTACACAGGAAAAGAACTTCTAAAATCCTGTACTCTAAAGATGCTACTAAACCTGGAAGTAAATGTACCTTAAGTTAGGTCTACATCTTGATTGCTTTATTACAAATCCTAGCAGAATATTATTTGAACACCAAACCAGTGAGTCCTGCCTGGTCTGTTCCAGCACCTGCCTCAAACAGCTATGGTATCACACACATACACACATAGAAGGTTTCCAGTGCCTGGTCTCGGAAAGTTAGCCTTCTGCCCACAGAAAAGAATCCACCCCTTGGAGGTAGAAGAGTTGGGGAAAGGATAGAGGAGATAGCCCAGTCTAACACATTCTTTTATGGACCTTTGGAATCAAATTCCCCAAAAAAGGATTTATGCATATTACATAATTTAATTTTTATTTGAATGTATCAACATTATTCAGTCATTTTTCCATTCTTTTAATCTGCCTATGCATTTTATTTTGTTGGGGAAGCTTTTGGGTGGCAGAAAAGAGATCATAGTAATCAGTGTGGGGAAAGGCGGAGGAGGATCAAGAATGCAAAGAGAGGAATGTGTGAATAGCAAGGGGAAGGCATCATGGGATGGGAGGATTGGAGAATCAGGAAGGGATGATCGTGGATGAGAGAGAAGAGAGGGAAGAGAGGGGGAAGAAGGAGAAGGAATGGAAGGAAGAGGGGCTCTGGAACAGGTGGAGGGGAAGGAGAGGGAAGCAGAGGTTCAATTTTCTTCCATTCCCTCCACATCTGGAGTAGATCCCTGTTTCTTAGACACACTCTGCTATAGATCCTCTCTCTCTCTCACTCTCTCTCTCTTTCTCTCTCTCTCTTCTTTCTATGTGTGTGTGAGTGCTCTCACTTTCACACACACACACACACACACATACAAATACACAGCTCTATCTGCCCCTTTCTGACCTATCCCCTCCCAATTACTAACCAGCACCAATTTCCCCTCACTCCCTTCCCCCAGAATATCTCCCATCTTCCCTACCCAGGTCTACCCCCCCTCCACCTCCCTGTTGATTTACTTCCCCCCTTCTCTGCTCCCTCCAAATTAATTATCTCTGCCCTTCCAAGGCAACCTTCTCCAAGGGGAACATGCATAAATTGGGAAAAGCAGTCCTTTATTTCCTTTAAAAATTCCTGGCTTCAGAATGAATTGATTTCCAGGTCCCAATTTGTCTCAGCACAAACTCTTAAATTAGCAGAGTGACATTAACCAAGAAAATCCTACATTAAACCAAAACTTCTTCTTTTAGTTGGTTTATTGCAAAAAGTACAACTTTATCAGAATTCTAAAAAAAACAAGATTGCTTCCCGCATCTCACACAGGCAGCACATTATGGGGTAAATTTTAAAAGGATTGCATGGACACCCATGTGCGCGCAGTTCCCAGCATGCATACATGGACATGCCAATTTTATATCCAAGTGTGCATGTGCGCGTGGGTTCCAACTCGCTTGCGCAAAGGGAGGGGGGGTATTTTGTTTACCAGCGTGTGGTGATGCAATCAGGCCGTCCCCAGTTCCCTCCCAGTCCAATCCAATTAAGAAGCAGACTGGTAGGAAACTTCCCTAACCCCCTAATTATCCTTCTTCTCTTTTAAGCTCTCCTCCCTGACCCCTAAACCCCACCTACTTACCTGATTTGTTTTTTGTTTCGGAACTTACCTGCTCAACGGAGCAACAGTAAGTTCCACACCAGTGGGCTGCAGGCACGCATTTCACCGGGACAGCACCTAATGCTGCTGTTCCGGGCCTGCCCCCACCCACCCCCACCCCGCCCATATCCTGCCCCTGGCCCACTCCTTTTCAAAAACTTGGCTCTTCTGCGCTACAAGGAGATTCATGTGTGGCCAGGCCATTTTTAAAATGTGCTCGGTCCGGCCATGCACATATTTCCCACTATTTCATGCACAGGGGATTTAAATTCCCCCATATATACTTTTGATTTTTTACTATACACTTACACAGCCAATCAATACATTATTACCCATTTCTTTGCAGCATAATCTCATGACATCATTACCTCTTAGAGCCAATCAGGCAGGAGGTTTTTTCCTTCATATAAAGATATATTTTGCATTGGAGTGGACAGTTGGCCTGGTACAGGATTGGTACAGCCCTCTGATCGGACCCAGAGAGTGCCACCAGGAGGCGGAGCACAGGAGGAGACAGAGGCTAGCTGGAGCTTCACCAATAGCAACCTGGGGATCCCTCAGGCTGAGCCCTTGGTTACCCGGCCCACCTGGTCTTAGGTGGGCCTCGCAGGGGCTCCAAGAGAGAAAGTTCAAAGGAGTGCCCACCACGAACAAGGGTGCATGGTCGGTGTTCAGACAGGGAAGTCCAGAGGTCGCCGGAGGCCGAAAGAGAGTGTCTGAGTGTATGGCGAGGATCAAAGCCAGAGTATTTGTATAGAATGGTCAGCCAGGCAGGGTCGGTAACAGAGGTCAATCCAGGGTCAGGTCAAGCAGAAAGTCAAGCTCCAAGTGGCAGTCAAGGGTAGGAGTTCCAGGCAGAGGTCATGTCAGGCAGCAATCAGAGAATAGACGGAGTTCCAGGCAGAGGTCTGGTCAGGCAGCAATCAAGAGACTAGTCAGAGTTCCAGCAATCAAAAGAGTAGTTGAAGAACAGGCATAGGATAGTGCCGTGAGATCAGTCCAAAGGGTACTACCAGGAATGGAGAGACGTAGGACTAGGAGACGCTGGATCAGGAGTCACTGGAGACGCTGGGACAGGAGACACTGGAGATGCTGGAACAGGAGACACAAGAGACGCTGGAATGGAGACGCTGGAACAGAAGACTGGAACAAGAAACACAGGAGCAAGACACTGGAACACAGGGAGGCAAACTAGAGACACCGGAGTATACGACCCGATTGCCAAGGCCCCAAGCTAGGGGCTGGACTGTGGTATATATACCTTGCATGAGTGACGTCAGATAATCTTCCCGTGCTTGGGCCTTTAAATTAGACTGAGCTCCACGCGCATGCACTAGGGGGAGGGGCCGATGCTGAGGAGGACGCCGAGCCCCGGCGCGAGGAGTGCTGCGATGCCGAAGGCCGTGAGGGAGCTGGGGATGCCCGTGGAGGATGCGGTTGGCGTTGGCCAGAGCAGGAGCTCAAGGCCACAATGGTAGAGGGTCGCACCAGGTAAGCAGGCCCGGCCACGGAGCCAATGTGGCCGGGAAGCGCAACAGTACCCCCCCTTCTAGGCCTCCTCTTTACCAGCTTAGGTGTTTCACGATGGAGGTGGTGGAATTCCGCGAGGAGATTTTTAAGAACATAAGAACATTAGAAATTGCCATGCTGGGTCAGACCAAGGGTCCATCAAGCCCAGCATCCTGTTTCCAACAGAGGCCAAACCAGGCCACAAGAACCTGGCAATTACCCAAACGCTAAGAAGATCCCATGCTACTGATGCAATTAATAGCAGTGGCTATTCCCTAAGTAAACTTGATTAATAGCTGTTAATGGGCTTCTCCTCCAAGAACTTATCCAAACCTTTTTTAACCTAGCTACACTAACTGCACTAACCACATCCTCTGGCAACAAATTCCAGAGCTTTATTGTGCATTGAGTGAAAAATAATTTTCTCTGATTAGTCTTAAATGTGCTACTTGCTAACTTCATGGAATGCCCCTAGTCCTTCTATTATTCGAAAGTGTAAATAATTGATTCACATCTACTCGTTCAAGACCTCTCATGATCTTAAAGACCTCTATCATATCCCCCCTCAGCCATCACTTCTCCAAGCTGAACAGCCCTAACCTCTCAGCCTTTCCTCATAGGGGAGCTGTTCCATCCCCTTTATCATTTTGGTTGCCCTTCTCTGTACCTTCTCCATCTCAACTATATCTTTTTTGAGATGCAGCGACCAGAATTATACACAGTATTCACCATGGAGCGATATAGAGGCATTATGACATTTTCCATTTTATTAATCATTCCCTTCCTAATAATTCCTCATTCTGTTTGCTTTTTTGACTGCTGCAGCACACTGAGCTGACAATTTTAAAGTATTATCCACTATGTTGCCTAGATATTTTTCCTGGGTGGTAGCTCCTAATATGGAACCTAACATCGTGTAACTATAGCAAGGGTTATTTTTCCCTATATGCAACTCCTTGCACTTATCCACATTAAATTTCATCTGCCATTTGGATGCCCAGTCTTCCAGTATTGCAAGGTCCTCCTGTAATATATCACAATCCGCTTGTGATTTAACTACTCTGAATAATTTTGTATCATACACAAATTTGATAACCTCACTTGTCGTATTCCTTTCCAGATCATTTATATATATATTGAAAAGTAGGGATGTGCAGAGCAAAAGTTTATGTTCATAAGTCCATAAGTCGAAAGGGGGGGTCAATTTCGGTCAATATGGACATATGGAGAATTCCATAAGTTGAGTCTATGTCCATATGTGCAAATAAAAATTTAAACCCTTCACCCTCCTTAATCCCCCTTCCCCAAGACTTACCAAAACTCCCTGGTGATCCAGCGGGGAGTCAGGACGCCATTTCTGAACTCCTTTGCGAGGAGCACGTGACGTCGGCGTCACGTCGGAGTGACGTGGCGTCACGTGATTCCCCGCGCGTTCGCTCCGGGACCCTCGTTGCACCCAAAAGGAACTTTTGGCCAGCTTGGGGGGGTCAGCCTGCTCGACTACCAGGGAGTTTTGGTAAGTTTTGGGGGGGGGGATTAAGGAGGGTGAGGGGTTTAAATTTTTATTTAGGATCAACAATCGCGATTTTCAACGTATTCAACATAGCTATGTTGAATAAGTTGGAAATCCGATCGTTTTCGCCTCATCACTTTTTTAAGTTAAAAAACAAAAATAAGTTGCGTTTTACATTTAAGTTCAAAACGAATGCACACCCCTATTGAAAAGCACCGTCCAAGTACAGATCCCTGAGGCACTCCACTGTTTACCCTTTTCCACTCAGAAAATTGACCATTTAATCCTACTTTCTGTTTCCTGTCTTTTAACCAGTTTGTAATCCACGAAAGGACATTGCCTCCTATCCCATAACTTTTTAGTTTTCTTAGAAGCCTCTCATGAGGGACTTTGCCAAATGCCTTCTGAAAATCCAAATACACTACATCTACCAGTTCACCTTTATTCACATGTTTATTAACCCCTTCAAAAAAATGAAGCAGATTTGTTAGGCAAGACTTCTCTTGGGTAAATCCATGTTGACTGTGTTCCATTAAACCATGTCTTTCTGTATGCTCTACAATTTTGATCTTGAGAATAGTTTCCA
Source organism: Rhinatrema bivittatum (assembly GCF_901001135.1). Lineage (NCBI taxonomy): Eukaryota > Metazoa > Chordata > Amphibia > Gymnophiona > Rhinatrematidae > Rhinatrema > Rhinatrema bivittatum. The sequence goes on from NC_042615.1 coordinate 366,297,458, forward strand.
CTATTTTTCCCAGCACTGAAATCAGGCTCACTGGTCTATAGTTACCTGGATCGCCCCTGGAGCCTTTTTAAAATATTGGGGTTACATTGGCCACCCTCCAGTCTTCAGGTACAAAGGATGATTTTAATGATAGGATACAAATTTTAACTAATAGGTCAGAAATTTTATTTTTGGTTCCTTCAGTACCCTAGGAGTTTTGTCATAGATGTGATTTTTGTCATAGATGTGATGGGAGGGGTCCCAGGAATTCTCCTCCGGTCCGAAGCCCTCCCACAACAGGAGGTACTCCCAATGGCCTCTGTATCAGTGAATGTTCAAGACTTCTTTGACTAGAAGCACGTCCTCTGGTTCAGCCTCAAGTTGAGTGAAATCGGGAGCCCTTGACAACACCAATGGGACCCCAGTGCCAACACCGCTGCCTATGCCAGGTGTCTCCAGTGGTCACCGTGCTAAACTCCTCAACCCTGACTGGGTTTCCAGCTCCGCATACAGAATTCCAAGATGTATTTTCTAAGCAGAATGCAGACTTCCTACCTCCATTCCAGGAGTTTAATTGTCCCATTGAACTCCTACCAGGTACCATGCCTCCCAAAGGCAGGACATACCCTCTCTTGCTATCAGATACTAAAGCAATGTCTGAGTACATTAAAGAGAATCTAGACAAGGGATTCATAAGACCCTCTGACTCCCCAGCAGGAGCCGGCTTCTTCTTTGTGAAGAAATAGGATGGCAGTCTTCACCCTTGTATTGACTACCATGAGTTCAACGCTGTAATCCGCAAAGATTGATATCCTCTGCCGCTCATCAGCGAACTCTTTGATCATCTCCAAGGAGCCCAGATCTTTACAGCACCAATGGCCCTCAGTACCTGAACTGGCTAAACAATTCCTCAAGCACATTTTCCTTCTTCATGGGCTACCCAAAGAGATCATCTTGGACAGAGGTCCGCAATTTTCCGCCAAGTATTGGAAATCCTTGTGCAAGAAATTTGAAATCACTCTGAATCTGACTTCAGCTTATCACCCCCAGGAGAACGGCCAAGAGGAGAGAACAAACAGATCTTTAAAAATCTTCTTATGTTTTTATGTTAATGGCCAGCAGGATGACTGGGCAGACCTATTACCCTGGGCTGAGTTATCCCACAACACTCATGTCACCTCCACCACAGATATGTCACCCTTCTCCATGGTGTTCGGTCTCCAGCCATGCCTGCCTCTGGCAATACCACTCTCAGTGCCTTCTCCTGCTGCCCAGTCGATGGCCCAGATGATAAGACATCTATGGAACCAAGTTAAGGAAAGGCTGGGCCAGGCCGCCGAGCGAGCTAAGCGCTCTACCAACGCTCATCGTTGTACCGCACCCTTGTTCCAGCCAGGCCAGAAGATCTGGCTAAGCACCAAGCACATCAGGCTGAGACTCCCTTCTCAGTGACTCACCCCCAGGTTTATTGGACCATTTCCAGTAATTCAACGCATTAGTGCTGTGACCTATCACCAATGTCTCCCTGCATCCATGGGCATCCACAACACCTTCCATGTCTCCCTGCTAAAGCCATTGGTGTTGTCAAATTGAGCTCTGTGCACCTGGAGCCATTGAAGTCCAAGGATTACTGGGTGCGTGGAATGCTTCAGGACATATAGTGATATCTCTTCTTCATGGAGGGTTCCCACGGAGAGGCGGAAGTTGATGGTGTGATGAAAGGTGCATCCAGGTAGCTGCTCTCCCTGGATAGAAGCAATCTGAAGCAGTATGTCCAGAGGCTGGAGCAGGATTTGGAGGAGTGTGACGATATCGTCCAGGATGTAATTGCCATGTGCCCCGGTGTCCACAAGAGCTGTGGTGGCAATGGATCGTGGCTCTTGGGAGAGAGACACAGGGAGTAGTAATTGGGAGCCAGTGACCGTAGTGCCCAAGCTTGGGACCCCCGCCAGGCTCAGGCTCTGCAGTTTCCCAGACACACTGGGCATGCTTGTAGAGGTGGCAAGAGCCTCCACAGTATAGGCAAAGGCCTTCCTTCTTATGTAGGGGACAAGCACTGGGGGTTGATTTGCATCGGATCCTCTGAAGAAGGAGGAGATGCCAGTAAGGCCTTTAGCTGAGGATTAGTAGCATGAACTGGGCAAACGGTAGAAGGGCTAGAGGCTCTTACCTCCTGATGCCGTTGACGTATGCGATGATCGATCTAGCCAACCAAGGAGATGATCTCATCTAGAGATGTGGAAATCTCGTGAGCCGCTAACTCATCCTTGAGGGCAGGAGATAAGCCATCCAGATAGATTGCCTGTAGGCAGTCCTCTTGCCATCATAGTTCTGTGGCTAGTGTCCTGAATTCGACCGTGAATTCAGTGAGCGAATGCGAGCCTTGACAGAGATGGAAAAGCTGATGGCCCGCAACCGCCTGTTCGCCGGGGTCCTGGAAGGTCCACTTGAAGACTGAGATGAAGTGAGAAAGATGACAGAGGATGTCATCTGAATGTTCCCAAAGTGGGGAAGCCCATGCCAGGGCCTTCCCCTCAAGGCGTGAGAGGATAAAGGTGATCTTTGTATTTTCACTTGGAAACAGCTCAGACTGTAGGGTGAACTGCATAAAACATTGGTTGAGGAAAGCTTGACAGAGGCGTGGATCCCCATTGAAGCAGGGTGGAGCAGAAAGGGCCAGGGATGCCCGTGAGGGTGCGGGTTGAGCCCAGCCCCAAGAGTTATTTGTGACAGCATCATCTAATTGAGATCGAAGTCTCTCTACGAAAGAAGTCAATGCCTCGATGGTTCGCTGTTGTTCTCGGACATGAGCTGCTAGGCCAGGGATGGCCTGCAAGGCGGGAGACTCCGCCAAGTCCATGGCCTTGGCAACCTGTTGCTCTGGGAGTGGACCCTTGGCCTGGTGCAGGATTGGTACAGCCCTCCGGTTGGACCCAGAGAGTGCCTTCCACCAAGAGGAGGAGCACAGGAGGAGACAAAGGCTAGCTGGAGCTTTACCAATAGCAACCTGGGGTTCTCTCAGGTTGAGCCCTTGGTTACCCAGGCTGCCTGGTCTTAGGTGGGCCTCGCAGAGTCTCTGAGAGAGAAAGTTCAAAGGAGTGCCCACCACAAACAAGGGTGCACAGTCGGTGTTCAGACAGGGAAGTCCAGAGTTCACAGGAGGCCGAAAGAGAACGTCTGAGTGTATGGCGAGGATCAAGGCCAGAGTATTCGTATAGAATGGTCAGCCAGGCAGGGTCAGTAACAATGGTCAATCCGGGCATAGGCAGGTCAAGCAGAAGGTCAAGTTCCAAGTGGTAGTCAAGGGTAGTCTGAGTTCCAGGCAAAGGTCAGGTCAGGCAGCAATCAGAGAGTAGTAAGAGTTCCAGGTAGAGGTCAGGTCAGGCAGCAATCAAGAGAGTAGTTGAAGAACAGGCAAAGGTCAGTACCGTGAGATCAGTCCGAATGGTATTACCAGGAATGGAGAGGCGAAGGAGTAGGAGACGCTGGATCAGGAGACACTGGAGATGATGGGACAGGAGACACTAGAATAGGAGACACAGGAGACACTGGAACAAAGACGCTGGAACAGAAGGCTGGAACAGGAAATACAGGAGTAAGACACTGGAACGCAGGGAGGCAGACTAGAGATACTGGAGTGTATGACCCGATTGCCAAGGCCCCAAGCTAGGGGCCGGGCTGTGGTATATATATTCCTCGCATGAGTGACATCAGATTCGGGCACCGCCCGAGGTCTTCCAGTACTTGGGTCTTTAAATTAGATTGAGCTCCGCGCGCACGTGCTAGGGGGGTGGGGCCAACGCTGAGGAGGACACCAAGCCTCAGCACGAGGAGAGCTGCAATGCTGAAGGCCGTGAGGGAGCCGGGGACGCCTGTGGAGGACACGGTTGGGGTTGACCAGAGTAGGAGCTCGAGGCCGCGCTGGTAGAGGGTCGCGCCAGGTAAGCAGGCCCAGCCACGGAGCCAATGCAACCAGGAAGCACAACAATATACTGAAAAGTAATTAGTATTATTTAAGTTTTAATATGCCCCTTTCCTCCATCTTAGATCTTATCCTCCATTTTAGATCCAAAGAAAGGCTGTCCTTTTGTCATCCATCTTAGATGGAGCATCATGTGATTTGTTTACTCTTTTAACATAAAAACATGTTTATATCCTATGAAAAAGTAAACATTTTCAGTTTCATTATGATCTAGTACCCCAGGTATGGGCTGAAAATATGTCTTGGTGTCAGACATTTATGACTTAATCTTTCATGTCTTAATCACATCATAAGACTATTTAGATGAAAAAACAAATTGCTTAGCTCAGCTATTTGTTCCACACCAATACTCTTTGCAAAATTGGCCTAATAATGAAGACTATAAGACACCAAGAGAGTCTTTTCTAATCCAATTCTGCAAACCTTCCCCCTGGAAACAATTCTGGCTGTTGGAGGAAGAAAGTAGTGACATCTCAAGTTCCATTGTGCCACCCAGGACCTTTCTCAAGGTTTGAACTGCAGAGGACACTATAGTGTGGTATAGTTCAAACCATGACTGGTTCTGCGAGATTGATAAGTTGAAGACTGAGGCATTGGCCCCCTCTTCCTCATAACACCAACCCAAATCAGCAGCAGAAAAAGGGGATTAGATCAATAGGATGCGAGGAGATAAGAGATCTGTCCCCTGTGGTTGAACTTGGTTGAATAGACTCTGGTCAATTGTGTGGAAAGGACTATCTTTTATGGCTCTTGCCATGGCTAAAGCATCACAGAATACCAGGTGCCCTGTTTGTAGCTTCTTTATGTGCTTACTTTCCCTGTTTGCTGCACAGAAGGCAAGAATAATATATTAGAGATTAAGCAGTAGGGGAACTGATAGGCTGTAATTTGTCATTTCTTGGGAGGTGGGGAGTATCAGAAATATTTTTCTATCCAAGCATCCCAAAATATCAATATCAAGAAGATGCTGCATTTATTGATATAGACTGAGAATTTATCCTTAGTCTTTTAATTTTGCTTTTTTAAACAAAATGTGGATACTTAATTTTTTCTAAAATATTGAATATTAATGTGGAGAATGTATTAGATATGCCATAAACACTTATTCACCCAAGTACATAAGAGCCTTTTATTCATCTTAGGAAGCCCTCAGATATAAATCTAGTTGCTGCTTAAGGATGGCTTAAAAATATCACCTTTGGGCTTGCTGCTATATAGATACAGTACATGCAGTAAATGTATCATTTAGAGAGGGAAACAATGATGCCAATATACAGTGAACTGGAGAGTGGAAAAGTTAGGTACATAAACCTATGCCTGTAACTTTATCCGAATATTCAGTAGGACTTAGCACACTTAACTTTGCCGCTGAATATTTCGGATAAAGTCATGTGCAATTTTATCCAGCTAACTTTAGGACCAACTATTTTTCCGACTAGACTTATATGCATCATTTTATCCAGCCAGCAGTGAATATCATCAGTACTGAGCACATAAAAGTTTAACAGCAGCCCGCAACATCCCAATCCCAATTCCCACCTCTTTTTATGCAGGTACATTTTCTGCATAGAAATTACACACACAAAATGTACCTATTAGGGGTGTGCATTCGTTTTGAACTTAAATGGAAAACGCAACTTTTTTTTTTTTAACTTAAAAAAGTGATGAGGCGTAAACGATCGGATTTCCAACTTATTCAACATAGCTATGTTGAATACGTTGAAAATCGCGATTGTTGATCTAAATAAAAATTTAAACCCCTCACCCTCCTTAATCCCCCCCCCCAAGACTTACCAAAACTCCCCAATCTGGCCAAAAGTTCCGTGAGGGTCCGGGAGCGGACGCGTGGGGAATCACGTGACGTCGGCGTCACTCCGAAGTGACGCCGACGTCACGTGGTCCATCGCGGTTCCGCTCCCGGACCCCTCGTTGGGCCCAAAAGGCACTTTTGGCCAGCTTGGGGGGGCCTCCTGACCCCCCCAAGCTGGCCAAAAGTGCCTTTTGGGCCCAACGAGGGTTCCGGGAGCGGACCCGCGGGGAATCACGTGACACCGCGTCACTCCGACGTGCCGCCGACGTCAAGTGATTCCCCTCGGGTTCGCTCCCGGAACCCTCGTTGGGCCCAAAAGGAACTTTTGGCCAGCTTGGGGGGGCCTCCTGACCCCCCCCAAGCTGGCCAAAATTGCCTTTTGGGCCCAACGAGGGGTCCGGGAGCGGACCCGAGGGGAATCACGTGACGCCGCGTCACTCCGACGTGACGCCGACCTCACATGCTCCTTGCAAAGGAGTTCAGAAATGGCGTCCTGACCCGGCTGGACCACCAGGGAGTTTTGGTAAGTCTTGGGGGGGTGGGGAATTAAGGCGGGTGAGGGGTTTAAATTTTTATTTGCACATATGGACATAGACTCAACTTATGGAATTCTCCATATGTCCATATTGACCGCAAATGACCCCCCTTTTCGACTTATGGACTTATGAACTTAAACTTTTGGTCTGCACATCCCTAGTACCTATTGAGTAGAGGGTGGTTGTGGAAATTTCTTCCCTGAAGATTTGTCCTGCTATCTCACAAAGTTAGCAGGTCAAATATTTTAAATATTGACCTCAGTGTTTGCATTACTCCTATTTCCTTTAACCTCTTGTGTGATTCAGATTATTTTATTTTTCCACCAGTAAGTAGAGCAAATAATAAATATATGTGCTAGAGGAGGGATATCCCAGGATCATACTCAGAAGAAGAGTTTATATTATTTGTATATATTCCGATCTCATGGGCAGGGGAAAGGCATGTGGAACAATGCATCACATTCTATCACCTATGATTTTCTGTGTTAGGTGTAACCCATAGGGGTGTGCATTCATTTCCTATGTACTGGTAATCCACAACGTATAGGGCCATATTCATTGTATTCGTGGGAAAGCGAAACATATCGCGATTCCCCATGAATAAAACGAATCTTCGCAAAATTATTCAGTCGTCTAAAGGAGCAAATTTTAACAAACCCCCCACCCTCTTGACCCCCCCCCCAAGACTTACCAAAACTCCCTGGTGGTCCAGCTGGGGGTTCAGGAGCCATTTCCTGCACTCACCCCGGTATTCAAAATGGCACCGATAGCCTTTGCCCTTACTATGTCACAGGGGCTACTGGTGCCATTGGTCAGCTCCTGTCACATGGTAGGAGCAATGGATGTCCAGCACCATCTATTGGGGGTCAGGAGGGTCCCCCAAAACTTGCCAAAAGTCCCTGGTGGTCCAGCGAGGGTCCGGGAGCGATCTCCTGCACTCGGGCCGTAGGCTGCCAGTAATTAAAATGGCACCAATAGCCTTTGCCCTTACTATGTCACAGGGGCTACTGGTGCCATTGGTCAGCTCCTGTCACATGGTAGGAGCAATGGATGTCCAGCACCATCTATTGGGGGTCAGGAGGGTCCCCCAAAACTTGCCAAAAGTCCCTGGTGGTCCAGCGAGGGTCCGGGAGCGATCTCCTGCACTCGGGCCGTAGGCTGCCAGTAATTAAAATGGCACCAATAGCCTTTGCCCTTACTATGTCACAGGGGCTACCGGTGCCTTTGGTCAGCCCCTATCACATGGTAGGAGCACAAGATGGTACCAGCCATCCATTGCTCCTACCATGTGACAGGGGCTGACCAATGGCACCGGTAGCCCCTGTGACATAGTAAGGTCAAAGGCTATCAGCACCATTTTTAATACCGGCAGCCGAGGGTGTGAGTGCAGGAGATTTCTCCCAGACCCCCCGCTGGACAACCAGGAAGTTTTGTTAAGTCTTGGGGGGGTCAGGAGGGTGGGGGTTTGTAGTTAATTCAATTTTAGCCAGGGAACGAATAAGAATTAACGCATGAACGAAACGGGGGACCCCCTTGCCGAATGCAACGTATCTGCCCCTCCCAGCGAATACGAATCCCGATTGCAACGTATGGCATCCTTCTGCACATCCCTAGTAACCCATGCAAATCATTGTTCTTTGGCTGCGCAAGTCACAAAATCATGATCCATAGCCAACATGTTTGTGACTGAATCACCTCTAACTTTACTAATGTGAAGGAAAATCAGTTCCTGTGTGGTATTTTATTATAGTGAAACACGTTTGTAACATATACAAAATATATAAACATATAAAAAACATTAGCATGTTTGTACAATAACACGCAATGAAAAAACAAAGTGCCAAAGTGAACTACATGTTACAGCTTCATTAGCCATGGGTAGTAGAAGGAGATATCCTGTATACTCAGGCCTAATCTGGTATTTGTACAATTCATTATTTTTACTAATTGAAAAATAAAATGCTTCTCCTCTTCCCCTTTTTTTTTCTGTTTTCTTTTCTTCTGGCAGTGACAACCCTTTCAAAATGTAATTCTGTATGTCTTTGACCCAAGATTTGAAGGTATTCAGTGCCTTTCCAAAACTTTTCAAAGCTATTTTCAAGTGACTTTGTCCAAATAATTAGCCAGACCACAGTTGTGCCATTGTACGGTCCATCATGTTGACAGCACATCCACTGTTGAGCTTTTTTTCCTGGCCAGTTGTTTAATACCTGCTTTGTACTTGTACTAGAAGTTATAACTACTGGGAAGTTTAATTGTGGATGTCAGCAGGCTGCTGATTGTGTAACTTGAAAATTAGACAAGGTTCAGTGAACAGGCAAAGTTAAAGGAAATATATAGTGGAAGAAATATGCAGAGCACAGTTATCAATTCTATTTGAGATCAGAATGAACACGATATAAATCAAAAAAGAAGATAATCTCACCAGTCATTGACCTTGGGCCCTTTCCCTATATTCTGTACCTGTAGCAAAACTAGAGGAGATGAGCAAAACGATTTCTTGCATTATAAATATATTTCTAGGAAAAATTACTACTGCATCTAGCTATGGTATTTAAGGCAACAGTAATCACCATGGGCTCATTTCATACCAGTTCATTTGGGCCTCTGGAGAATGAATAGTGGAAATATTCATGTTTAGCTAAATAGCAGTAGTCTTGAAGATATTCACAAGATATCTGTCACAAAATAAAGATCTTCATTATGAAAAAGATATTTGGAGTATTGCAGTGGAGGTGTCACTATAGATGCTCCATGAATGCCCTTCACTTCACTCACAGTCATGCCCATAAACACTTTTTCACCCAAGTACATAAGAGCCTTTTTTAGGAAGCACTCAGATATAAATCTAGTTGCTGCTTAAGGATGGCATAAATCTGAGCCTAAGCACTACTGTAGCCATGCAGCGCTTGTTAATTCTCATAGGAATAAAGTTGACCCTTGTTGAACTTTTTCACAGTTGGGGAAAAGACAGTCTGACTCTCAGCCCTCTTTTCACACTATTCTACCCCAGTAACCTCCTCACCTCAGTGCTACCAGCCAGATAGGACTGCCTAAAGCCCAACTCCTCCAATTCAGCCTGATGCACTATTTCTTTCCCAGTTCTACCATCTCGCTAATCTCACTATTGCCTGGTGCATCTGCTGACTTTAGAATCTATCACTGCCTCAAGTCATCATGTAATGTGCTGTGGTCACCAGTGTGCTTTAACTTCACTTTTGCTCTTGTGGCCCAGCTGTGGCTGCACATGTTTGACCAAAAGAAGCCTCCTGGAGCATTACAGACAGCAACAGCTTTTATTACATAGGATTTTATTATATAGGGTTTTATTATATAGGATTTACCATTCTGATATAGCTTTAATCAAGAAATATGATTGGTTCTTAGGGACATTTTGCCAGTGTGAATTCTGCAGCTACCAATTTCTAAATTAACTGCAACTATTTAAAAAATATACATTTTGGACAGATGTTTAAACAAGCTGCATTAGAATCATTCAATATTATCAGTTGCCATTTTAGATAAGTAACTGATAATAGATTTTGAGAATTTCTTTGGTGGCCGAGATATTATAGAGCATGAAAAAGCAACTGCATTCCATCATATATTCTCCATAATACCTACAAGACAGAGATGTCCAATTAGAGATGAATCAGAGATGAAATACCTATAGTACTGTTTATGAGCACCAAAAATACCAGCTGGTGTCTCAACTAAGTAATCCATAACAAATTTCCAATCTGTCTTTTCTGGACTCATCACTACCTTGCTCACTCTATGTATCCCCCCCCCCCCCAACGCCCCCTTACTCCCACAGTAGCATAATTTCACGATACCTAATTATTTTCAGCAGGAAATGTAATGTAATTTCACAATCTCACAGTATAGTTGGCTCTTAATCAACATTAAATGTTATGCAATTTCACAATCCTATAGCTGTCTATGGTATGTCTTGCAGAGATAACTGCTTCAAAAATGAATTTTGAATAGTTCAAAAAAAAGTCAGGATCTTGAGATAGTTGGTGTCATTAAATTAAAATGAAATATTCTAATAAGTATTGCCATTTTATTTTAAAATAAGATATTTCCTTGAAACACTGATTAGTAGCCAATGTAGCACCAGTTTTATTACCAATATTTTAATAAAACTGAGCTAGTTCTTATGAAAGAAGGTGACCATAAACAGATTATTAATGAGGGCATGCAGAGACAAAATGTGGTGGTCTCAGTCCAGTTCTCAGGTATCCGATTCACTGAAACCACAACTCAGTTTGGCACTAATTAGCGCCATAGCTGGCAGTCTCAGCTGAAAGACCAAATACAGCGCAGGCACGGAGACGGAGAGGGGATGCTCCCCAGCAGTTTTTAGGTGGACTGGCAAAACAGTCCTGGGGGAGCTTCTACAGCAGCTACCCAGGCTCTACCTGTTCTAATGTTCTGTGGATGACTGGAGGACTTTGATTTCCAGTGTTTCAATCTCACCTTCCATCAGTTCGAAAATAAAAATCACTAAACCATGAGAAGAGTAAAATGTAGAACAGTAGCTTAATGGGGTCAAAAGTGACTCAAGATAGCTATGTTTTAGATAGGGGTGAAGTAATGGTGTTTCCAAACAAAAGGAAAGATTTTTCAAGGCAGTGGTCCCTGTGTAAATGTGTTAGGGGTAAGTGTGCTCAAGGAAAAGTTGTGGGGGGGGGGGGGGGGGTTGGTTTTTTTTGCAAATCAGACCTAGATCTGATACAAGTAGAAGAAAAGGAGCATTCAAATGTGTAATGGCAAAGAGACTGCATTTTTATTATAATAATTAGCTCTTTGGATTTTTCATTTGTACAGGATATTCAAATAGTACTTTATAGAAGCAGGACAGAAATTAAAATATTGAATAATCTGCTTTACTTTTCTTGAATTCTTAGTATTAGAATTGAGGAGTGCCTTAGTGCATATACTATGGGGTCTATGCACTAAGACATGCTAAAAATGTTTAGCATGTGCTCATTTTTCCTTTTTTAGCATGCACCCTAAAACAGTACTTCCTGAGCAATGCACTATATTGAAGCCTCATTAGTGTATTCATGTTACTAGCATGAACACACACAAAATCTAGAGCATCCACATGCCAGTAGCATCTGAAAGCTATTTAGCATATGGATAATATGCAGACAAGCACGTACACAGTACACCCTGAACTGAACGTGCTCTTTTCCTCAAGGCTTCAGTATTGTATAAATGAAAGTCTGGCACATGGGGTTAGTTGTCAGTACTGAAGAGAGACGTGGGATAGCACCTGGATCTCAGGAAAGGAGGTGAAAGAAAATCCAAAGGATAAAAAACATGGACCAAATGCACACACCTTTATTGTGCCCTCTCTCTGATTTCCTTCTCTTCTTCCTCTGCTTCTCTCTCCTTTCTTTCCTCTCTTTCTATTCTCTTCTTTCCTTTCCTGTTTTTTCTACTTCTCCATCAGCTCTGTTTATTACTGCAGTCACATCTCTTTTGTTTTGAAACCCACAATTTATTCTGCTAGCTGAGTCCTTAAATAGTTTGAGTTTAAAAAGTTAATGCTTCATCTAATGTAGGCATGCACACTAAATAGCCTGTGAAAAAGAGCATGCAATACTATTTACTGCATGCCCTCCTGACAGGTAGCAATTTTCAAAAGCCTATTTACCTGTGTAAAGTGCATTTACATGTGTAAAGCCCAGTATAAGCGTGTAAATGCTTTTGAAAACCAAGCCCTATGTGTGCACCCTAAATTTTAGTGCCAGTGTCCCTCTATGTTCAAATTTATAATATCCAACAACAGGTGATTTATTAGGTACATACTTTTTTCTCCATCTTTCTCCATAGATAGATATATAGAGGTAGATCTTTAAAAAGTGCGCCGGATTTTATAAGATACGCGCGTAGCCACCCACCTTCCTCTCCCTTCCCCTACCTAACCCACCCCCTGGCCCTACCTAAATCCCCCCCCCCTACCTTTGTTGGGCAAGTTACGCCTGCTTGAAGAAGGTGTAACTTGCGCGTGCCGCCTTGCATCCCCTGGCACAGGCCGCAGTGCCGGGGGACTCGAGACCTCCCTCCCGGCCCGCCCCCGAACCATTGCCATGCCCCCGGACCCACCCCGGACCGCCCCTGACCCCGGACACGCCCCGGACACGCCCCGGACATGCCCCTCCCGCCCCTTTTACGAAGCCCCGGGACTTATGCGCATCCCGGGGCTTTGCGCATGCCGGCGGACTATGCAAAATAGGCGTGCCGGCGCACGAGTGCCCTGCGCGCGTAAATCCAGGAGGATTTACGCGCGCAGGGCTTTTAAAATCTAGCCCATAATGGGTAGATATACCTAAGAAAGGGAAAAAGAGAGTGAACCTAAGAATATAACACAATATGCCAATAAGTTATAAATTTGTAAAGTTTGTGAACTGAAATAGGGAAGGAGAGATAGAATGCCCATACCATACTGTTTGCTTCCAGGGAATATATAATTCTCTATCAGCCTTTAGTTGCAGGCATATTTCTAAAAAACCCACAATCATAGTTTTAAAAGAGAGTGTCAGTCCTCTAAACAACAGGATTAGCAGTGCAATGTAGGTACTTTTTTGAAGGAAATTTATAACAAATAAATGACTGCCCAGAAGGAGCAGCAAGTTTGAAGTACATAGGTGATAAATTGGGAGCCAGAATTATACCATACTACATCTTATTTGACTTATTCAGGCAGTGGTCAGAGCATCAATTGGCCAGACCAGGAGGGCCTATTGATTACATATGATTGTTCCTGCTCTCTTTTCTCCTTTTCTATGCAGTCCACATGCCAGTTATTGGCTTCCAGGCAATCCATCCAACCCAGAGGTAGTGTCATGTTGTTTTCTGCTGTGTTTTTGAAATATTAAATTGTAGACTGTATTTGTATCCTGCTAAATGGAAAATAATAATAGTATAATGCAGTTGTCTAGTGCTTTATTCCAAAGCACTTGAGGCCTAAAACCCAATTATTAGATGCTACATAAATCCTGAGTCTTGTCATTCTTACCATTACCATTACTGGCTATTGAATTCTGCAAGCATGTCCATGGCCGCACAACAATTTTTAGGAGCTGGCATCAGGAAAAATGTAACTACAAGTCAAAACTAAAATAGGATAGCACAAAAAAAACACTGACTGGAGAAATGAAAAGGGTATTTTGCAACTATCTAGTTTGAAAAAGTTATGCTGCATTACTGGAGACCGAGAGCTCTGTATTTCAAGGTCGTTGGTGGAGTACCCAGGGATTGGTACTGGGATCTGTGCTGTTTAGCATATTCATAAATGATCTGGAAAAGGGAATGATAAGTGGTGATCAAATTTGCAGATGACAGAAAATTATTCAAAGTTATTACAAAAAACCCCCAAAAAAACAGCAGATTGAGAAGAACTGCAGAAAGACCTGGTGAAACTAGGAGACTGGTCAACTGAATGGTAGATGCAATTAAATGTGGAAAAGTGCAAAGTGATGCACACAGTGAAAAATAATCCCAAATACTGTGTTCGTATTGGGAATCACTGCCCTGCAAAAGGATTTTAGAATCTTTGTGGACAATACATTGATATCCTTTTCTCATTGCACGATTGAGGTCAAATAGAATGTTAGGAACGATCCAAAAAGGAACGGAGAATAAAATGGAAAATATATAGCCTCTGTATCCAACCATGCTGGAAATGCATCTTGAAAATTATGTGCAGTTCTGTTTGCCCCATCTCAAGAAAGAGGAACTAGAAAAGGTACAAAAAAGATAAATTGGATGGAACATTTTTCCTATGATGAGAAGCTATGTAGGGTAGGGTTCTGCAGCTTGGATAGAAGGCGGCTGAGTGGGGCGACACAATAGAAGTTTATAAAATCTTGAGTGGGGTGGAATGGGTAAATAAAGGGAACACTCCATGAAAATAACAACCAACAGATTTGAAACAGATAGTAGAAAGTACTTCTTCTCTCAAAGCACTCTGAAGCTGTGGAATATGTTGCCAGAGGACCTGATCAAGGCGACTAGCACAGTGAGGTTTCAAAGAGGTTTTGACAAGTTCCTGTAGGAAAAGTCCATAACAAATTATTAGCCAGGTAGACTAAAGAAAGCTATTGCTATCCCTGAGATTGAGTAACAGGAATTAGATTTATTTTATGGGATATGCCAGGTACTTGACATCTAGATGATCTACTGTTGAAGACAGGATGTTGGACTCAGACCCAGCATGGAAATTCTTATGTTCTTAATTTTCTTACACTACTATGCTTCACTTCTAGGAATGATATATTTAATTACTTCAAACTGGACAGGACTAGCCTTATGCTTTTTATTTAAAGATGCATTTTGTATTGGATGTATAATCCCACTCTCATGCCTATGAAGGGGGTACTGGGCAAATTCATTCTTGAGCAAGAGGAAGCTTACTTTTTAGGCCTTTAAAGGCAAGGCATTGAGATCAATAAGGAAATGGAAGTCAATGCATATATGACTTAGAGGTCAATATTCAGCTCTACGTAGCTGGATAAGTACTTATCTGGCTAAGTTGTGGACAGGAGAAGAGTTACTTGTCTGTTAAATTAGAGGGTCATTTATCAATTTGCATTAGGGCCTTATGGTGCATTTTGGGGCCCTTACGTGCGTGATAAGGCCATAATTTGTGCAATAAATACCACATCACAAAATGCGTATGTAAATGTTAAATTAGTATTCAAGTGGAAAGAGTTTGGGAGGAGTAAATGGAAATGAGGGTCTGCTGGCTCAGCATCCGATACAGTAATGCACACTATTGTGGGATGTAACACCAGAAATAACTACACTTATTTTTTCTGTGTTACAATGAAAAAAGTATTTATCATAGCCGAGATCACGGATCACTGGTATTATCGCAGGGATTATCATGCGCGATAAAAAAAGGAATGATAACGGGCATACCTACCAGGCCTTCCTGGCCCAATAAAAACACCTATTCTTACCTGGTCTAGTTTCCTAAAGCCATAATGTTGGTGGCTAGTTTAATTGTTGGGAGATACCGGATGCTTCGGGAGGCTTAGCACCGATGACAACAAGCGGAACAACAACAACCTCAGGAACAGGCAAGGTCTATTCCAAGCCCTCCTAAGGAAGTCTCTGCACTACAGGCAGTGCCATGGTCTTGTAGCATTGGGACTCAGGGTAGAGGATGGCACACAGGCAGCCATGGCAGAGAAGATACAGGGAATGCATCTTTCCTCCACAAACATCCTTGCTGGGCATGTCAGAGGACTATGTGGTTTGCAGGTATCGCCTCAGCTCTCGGGTTATCATGGAATTATCTGAAGAAATCCCAGGGGATTTGGATCTGCAAGGTCCCATGTTGTGACTGGCCTCACCAAACTGTTGGCCACTCTGCATTTCATTGCCAGTGGCTCCTTTGAAATGGCTGAAGGGGTCCTGGGGTGAATGTCCCAAACCGCTTTTTCACGCTGTCTGGACCAGGTCATCACAACAGTCTCTGACCACATTAATTGCTACATAGCATTTCCTAGGGACAGGCAGGATTTGATGGACTTGAAGAAAGGCTTTTATGCCTTTGCACACTTTCCAAATGTTTTGGGAGCTATCGACTGCACTCACGTGACCATCGTTCCATCCTGTGTCAGGGAGGGGATGTTCCGCAACAGAAAGCTCTTCCACTCCATCAATGTGCAAGTGGTCTGTAATGCTTGAATACACATCCGCGATCTGGTGGCCAGGTCCCAAGAGCTGCGCACAATTCCTTTATAATTAGGCAATCGGGTTGGGAATGATATAATAGACGCCAGATGTCCAGATGTGTTTACAATTTTATTGAAGAATGATTATATAAAAGTAGCCCGACTCAGGCCAAGTTTCGCCACGGTGTGGCTGCCTCAGGAGCTATAAAACATGAACACAAAAGAATATATAACAATAAATAATAAGTCAAGTATTTACGAGCACAAATTTAAAAACGACAACATAAAAATGAAATAAATAGTACCTACTAAATGTGGCTGAGATACATATATATTGGCAACATTCAAATTAGACAGTGCAAAGAACAATAATAAAACAGCATACAGATATAATATAGTGTTAAATTTTTTTTTTTTTTAAAGCATTCACTTCAAAAACATCTTTTTTTTAGAAAAAAATGTTTTATAAAAGTGAATGGCACTGACAAAATAAATAATTTGGAATTATTAGGACGTGTATTTAAGTAAATATATGTGAAGAAACTATTATGTGATGTTACCTGTATACATGTTCAGTGTTCAAACATGGTCAACTGTTGGGTTCAAAATTTGACATCTGTAAGAATAATGGATACTAAGTATCCTAAAAATAAGACAACCTACATAATAGTTAAAAGAGACATATATAAAAAGCTCAGTGTGAAATGGAAAAGTGATGCACTTTAACTAAAGGAGTATCTTTTGGTGTGTGTAATTTCTCATATGGTTACTAATTCAACTTGTTGTGATGAATTAAAATCTGACATTGAAGTAAGAAATAAAAACAGCGGAGGTGAGCATAAACAGAACCAGTAATTTTTAACAGTATAAATTTGTTCTTTATATACCAAAAAATAAAAATAAAAAATACCTTTATATGATGCTTGACTGTGTGTGAATTTTTTTTAAAGTATCCTATTTCAGTGAATTGAGGCTTACTGATGCTACAGAAGAAGAAAGAAGTAAATAATATTGCAAAAATTGTAAAGATGTAACATGCTTAAGGGTAGATTTTAAAAAAGAGCGCGATCGCGTACTTTTGTTCGCGCAGCAAGTGCAAACAAAAGTACGCTGGATTTTATAAGATACGCGCATAGCCACGTGTATCTTATAAAATCCTGGATCGGCGCACGCAAGGCTGCCGATTTTGGGCAGCCTGCGCGCGCCGAGCCGCGCAGCCTGCCTCCGTTCCCTCCGAGGCCGCTCCGAAATCGGAGCGGCCTCGGAGGGAACTTTCTTTCGCCCCCCCCCTCACCTTCCCCTCCCTTCCCCTACCTAACCCACCCCCCAGCCCTATCTAAACCCCCCCCTTACCTTTGTCCCTCGATTTACGCCTGCTAGAAACAGACGTAAATCTACGCGAGCCAGCGAACTGCTGGCACGCCATCATCCGACCTGGGAGCTGGCCTGGAGGCCTCGACCACGCCCCCAGGCCGGTGCCACGCCCCCGGTCCCGCCCCCAAAATGCCACGCCCCGCCCCCGAAATGCTGCATCATTCGGCCCTGCCCCCGACACGCCCCCTTAAAAAAAACCCGGGACTTATGTGCGTCCCGGGGCTCTGCGCGCGCCGGCGGCCTATGCAAAATAGGCGCACCGGCACGCGAGGGCCCTGCTCGCATAAATCGGACGGATTTACGCGAGCAGGGCATTTAAAATCCGCCCGTTATAGTGTAGGGGAACAAACTTGCATAGGGTAAATATTGCTCAGCAGCTACTGGTAAAATGACCCATAATTAGATACTAAATTCAAGAAAGGAATTTTTATCCGTGTCAATATTGGTTTGACATTGTGATACATTTAATCATAATTTGATTTAAGTCAGCACAAGTTAACTTATGGGCAATGCAAGAATGTACGCAAACTTATGTTTTACTTAGGACCGGATTCTGATGTGCAATACCTTAAGTAATGTGCTGGTAAAGACTGCTTTATTGATTTTGTTATTTTCATCACAAAAATCATCATAACCGCAGGCTGAAAAATGAAGGGAACAGGAGAGGATTGACTTTAGGAACAAGGGAATGCAAGAAATACTAATTTATTCTCTGGCTTAACTGACATGTAAGAAGGAGGGAACCAGCACGCTGCTGATTTATAGCCTTACTTACTGAAAAGTTTTTAAAGGCAAAAGTGACTATAAAAGCTTATAAAACAAGTCACAAATAATCTAGACAATTAAACCGTTTCAAAAATAAGTAATTAATACACTCCAATCACATTTGAAAAGACAGTAATCTTGAATCCTGAAGCATAATATGTGGTCGCGGTATAGATATGCGTGCTTACTTGGGGAAAGTTTAATTACTTCAAAATGGCACGAGACTTAAACACAGTGCTAGGGGCTCTGGATACCCTGTCTTATGTTAAAATGGGTCTTATAACAAAGGTATGTATTTATGAATTATGAATTTAAAAAAAATTAACAATAATGAAAGTAGAGAGTATAACACTGTAAGTGGCAGATTTTATAAATCTGCGCACACGTGTACTTTTGTTCGCGCACCAGGCGCGAACAAGAGTACACGGGATTTTAATAGGTACACGCGTATCCATTAAAATCTGGGGTCGGCGCGCGCAAGGCTGCCCAAAATCGGCAGCCTGCGCGCGCTGAGCCGCGCAGCCTGCCTCCGTTCCCTCTGAGGCCGCTCCGAAATCAGAGTGGCCTCGGAGGGAACTTTCCTTCCACCCCCCCGAACCTTCCCTTCCCTTCCCCTACCTAACCCACCCACCCCCGGCCCTATCTACCCCCCCCCTACCTTTGTCGGCAAAGTTACGCCTGCTGGAAGCAGGCGTAACTTTGCTCGCGCCGGGCTGGCTGCCACGCTCCATGTTCCGGTCCGGGGGCTGGTCCAGAGGCCGTGGCCATGTCCCCGGAACGCCCCCGGGCCGAAACCACGCCCGTGGCGCCGCCCCCAAAATGCCACATCACTCACGACATGCCCCTGAAACGCCGCGTCACTCCCGACACGCCCTGACACGCCCCTCCATGTGTGTCGGGGGCGTGTCAGGGCGTGTCGGGACTTACGCGCATCCCAGGTCTTGCGTGTGCCGCCAAACCTATGCAAAATAGGCTCGGCGTGCGCAGGGGGGGTTTGGGGTAGGTTTTCGGGGGGTACGCACGTATCTTACGCGCGTACCCCTTTGAAAATCTATCCCTGTAACTGACTTAAAGGTAAAACTACTACTTCGGAGATTAACAAAGAAAAAAGAAGAGAAAAGGGAATCAAACAATACTAAATTCACTAACTTTACTGACAGAGATAAAGAAGGAAAACAAAGGGGAGGGTAGTTACACTGAAGCTTCAGAACTTTGTAGAACTCAGGGGGTCATTTATCAAAGTGCTATATGGCGTTTTCGGATTGCAGAAAGCACCTTTAACGCATGGTGCAATGCAAATTAGGAAAAGGGGAGGAGTTTGGGCTAGGATTTTTGGTCAAGTGGGCTGGCTTCTCAATTTGTGAAGCCATATCACATGGTTTTAATGTGGATTTTAAGTACACCTTTTTTCATTTGCGTTAAGCCATGCGATATGGCTTTATTGCCCTTTGCAATGTTTTTGCAAATATTTTAAGCTGTGGAAGGAAGGAGGGAGGGAGGGAGAGAGAGAGAGAGAGCGAGCGAGCGAAAGAGAGAGAGAGATAGAGGAGAGGAGAGGAGAGAGAGAGAGAGAGAGAGACTAGCTGTAGGCCCTCATACTAGGTAGGTATTTATACCTCTATATGAGGCCCACCTAGTACTCGAGGTGAGGTTTAGGTATTAGTGTAGGGGTTAGGGGCAACTTTGACATTCAGAATGAGATGTACAAACAGAACAGTACACTCTTGTGAAGATTTGATGACCTATCGGAGTGAGGAAACTCACCCAAAGATGAGATTTGTACAGTGTTCTCTCAAACTAGCATGGTGTTACCCAGGTAGAGAATCCATCAAGCTAGGTTGAGAGAACAATGCACAAATCTCATCTTTGGGTGAGTTTCCTCACTCTGAATGTCATCAAATCTTCACAAGAGTGCACTGTTCGGTTCGTATGTCTCACTCTGAATGTCAAAGTGGCCCCTAATACACCAATACTTAAACCTCACCTTGAGTTACTAGGTGGGACTCATATAGACGTGTAAATACCTACCTAATATGCAGGTTTTATCGCTAGGTTCTCTCTCTCTCTCTCTCTCTCTCTCTCTCTCTCTCTCCCCTACCATGTGACAGGGGCTGACCAATGGAATCAGTAGCCCCTGTGACATAGTAAGGTCAAAGGCTATCAGTGCCATTTTGAATATGGGCAGCCGACAGCGTGAGTGCAGGAGATAGCCGCTGGACCACCAGGGAGTTTTGGTAAGTCTTGGGGGGGGGCTCAGGAGGGGGGGGGGGGGGTTGTTTAAATTCATTCCTTTAGACGGCCTCATAATTCGGTGAAGATTCGTTGTATTCGTGGGGAATTGAGATACGTTTCGCGCCAGCCATCCAGTGCTCCTACTATGTGACAGGTTCCGGCCAATGGCACGGATACCCTGTCACATGGTAAGGGCAAAGGCCATCATCGCCATTTTGATTACTGGCAGCCGATGGCCCTAGTGCAGGAGATCGCTCCCGGACCCCCGCTGGACCACCAGGGCTTTTGGCAAGTCTTGGGGGACCCTCCTGACCCCCACAAGACTTACCAAAAGTCCTGCGGGGGTTTGGGAGCGACCTCCTGCACTCAGACTGTCGGCTGCCAGTATTCAAAATGGCGATGATAGCCTTTTCCCTTACTATGCCACAGGGGCTACCGGTGCCATTGGTCAACCCCTGTCACATGGTAGGAGCACAAGATGGCACCGTCCATCCAGTGCTCCTACCATGTGACAGGATCCGGCCAATGGCACAGATACCCTGTCACATGGTAAGGGCAAAGGGCCATCGGCGCCATTTTGATTAGTGGCAGCCGATGGCCCGGGAGCGGGAGGACGGCCCGGAGTGGGAGATCACGGTAGATCGCTCCCGGGACCCCCACTGGACCACCAGGTACCTGTAAAATGTTTTTGGGGGGCTCGGGAGGGTGGGGGGAAGCTAAGGGGTTACTTTTAAAGGGTCGGGGTGGGTTTAGGGGTTATTTTTGTGTGCCGTTTTTCCCGCCCTCCTCCAAAACGATAAAGGACCCCCCATGATCCATATCGTGGGGTTTTCCTATCGTTTTGGGAGAACCCCCGATTTCTGAAGATTTTGAAAATATCGACGATATTTTCAATCGTCCGAAGCCTGATTCACATCCCTACTACAGAGGGAATTACAAACAAGGTTCTAAGAAAAGCACATCACTGCCTGGGCCATAAGGATCAGCTTTCCTCCACAGAAAGGATTCATACCTTGGGGATAAAGGAGGGGAGTGAAGAAAATCTGCATAGACAGCCCCAGAACTATACATTACTTTGTGTGCCCTTGAAAAAAGATGCCACTTCAAAGAATAGTTTTATATAATGTATATCCCTCTGAAGCATTTACTAAATATCAGCTATTCCTTTCTTCAGCTTAAGCAATGAACTAATCATTTTTGTAAATATTCCAATTTAGCCAATTCCCTTCTCAGGAAATAAAGATTTAATATTAAATCGTCATTCTTATAGGAATTAATTGCAATGGAAAATAAATTTCAAATGCAGATCCATCTGAAGGTAAATATCCATGTTTCATTTTCTTTTTATAAGACTAAATTCCAATCTATATAACTATTGAGTCCAAGGGTTCTAAAATATTTAATTTGAAAATCCATCTTTGATCATTTTGAGTCAAAATTAATCCTTTCTGTGAGTGTAGGGGTAAATGATCCAATACAGTACATCAAAGGATTTCAAACTCATGGTTTATCTGTAAACAATGTGGAACTATTGGTGGTGTTAGTTTACCAAACCACAGACAGCTGCAATGGGTCACCAAACACGTCTTTAAAGCTCTTAAAGTCTTACCAACATATATTTTTTGACATGGACAAATAAAAAACAAAAGTGTTTTTACATGTAGTAAAATATTTCAATTTATATTGTTTCATATCAACAGGATTTTCAAAACACTTTGCAGAAATCATTATCTTGCAAAGAGAGCATTGTTCATAAATATAATGACCAACCAAATTACCTCCAGAAATTGTTGTCTGTTTCTTATCCTCACTTTAATAACATTGATGGACAAAATCTTTCTTTAAAGTTTTTGTCTCTTGAATATGCAAATCTCAATTCTTTATTTTCAAAGACAGGTAACAAGGAAGTTAACAACCAATGCCTTCTGATGATTTTAGAAATTTGTTCTGACAACAGTGAATTCCTTAGAACAGAAGGCATTTTATTATTATCCTATAATTGTGTGTCTTTTTGAAAGTTATTATTGATAATCAGATCATGATTACTCTAAATTGTTCATTTGTAGGCTCTTCAGATAAAAGAAATTGATATTATCCTTGAATAAAATTCTCAGAAAGCTGTTTCGATTCTCTCCTATAATCTACAATATTAGAACAGTTCCTTCTAATTGTCAAAAATTGAGACATAGGAAGATTGTCCTGCAAGAAATGTGGATGAGCACTAGAATAATGTAAAAAAGTATTTCTATCTGTTCCCTTCTGAAATACCACTATTGCAAATTCTCCATTTAATTCTCTTATTATAATTAAATCCAAAAAGTATATCTTTAATTGACCGTATTCCAAAGAAAATTGTATCTTGCCATGAATAAAATAAAAAAAGTTCTTCTTTAGCATCATCCCAAATACAAAAAAACATCACCTATGAATCTTCGCCAAATGTTATTCTCTCCACAAAAAAAATAAAATATATATACTCAAGTTGTTTCAAATGATGCCATAAACAAATTAGCCAACGAAGGTGCCATACTAGCTCTCATTGCCATTCCAAATACTTGCAAATATAAAGAATCTTCTAAGAAAAAAAAATTCTTCCAATGCCAAGGATGCCAATTTAATCAGAACATCAATTGATACTGTGAATGGCCTAATTCTGGTATTTAATATTATTGATGATCTCCAATGCTTCATCCTTCAGAATACTGGTATACAATGAGGAAACAACCATCGTGACCATCTAACATTCTTCACACTGTATATCACTTAGCATCTTCATAAAATGTGAACTACCCTGAAGAAATCATGGAATTTGATATATAAAAGGTCGGACATATTTGTCCATATAAATGGACAAAGGCTCCAACAATAATTCTTTATTCAACACTATTGGTTATCCAGGTGGCTTAATCAATGTCTTGTCTTATGTACTTTTGGCAACATGTATAGAGCAATAATTCTAGATTGGCCTTTATTCAAAAATCCATACTCTCTTGGTTTTAAATTTCCTTCTTATAGAGAAAGAATAAAGATTTTGGGGCCCCCTCCCCAATCAACAGCAATCTGTGGATGACTGGAAATCAAAACATCCCAATATGGAGAGCTGTAGAATTTTAATCCTATAATTTTACATTTTGGAGTGTTATTTCATGTGTCTGCTGTTTGAAATATTTGTTTTTTGGGAAATATTAGAAAACATGTGTGAGTTATTGTAATTATTGGATGTTCATTTGCTATTGTCTGCTTGACATATTTATTATTAGGGATGTGAATCGTTTTAGGACGATTAAAATTATCGTCCGATAATTTTAATATCGTCTTAAACCGTTATGGAACACAATACAATAGAGATTCTAACGATTTATCGTTATAAATCGTTAGAATCGTGAGCCGGCACACTAAAACCCCCTAAAACCCACCCCCGACCCTTTAAATTAAATCCCCCACCCTCCCGAACCCCCCCCCCAATGACTTAAATAACCTGCGGGTCCAGCGGCGGTCCGGAACGGCAGCGGTCCGGAACGGGCTCCTGCTACTGAATCTTGTTGTCTTCAGCCGGCGCCATTTTCCAAAATGGCGCCGAAAAATGGCGGCGGCCATAGACGAACATGATTGGACGGCAGGAGGTCCTTCCGGACCCCCGCTGGACTATTGGCAAGTCTTGTGGGGGTCAGGAGGCCCCCCCCAAGCTGGCCAAAAGTTCCTGGAGTTCCAGCGGGGGTCAGGGAGCGATTTCCCGCCGCGAATCGTTTTCCGTACGGAAAATGGCGCCGGCAGGAGATCGACTGCAGGAGGTCGTTCAGCGAGGGTTCCGGCGCCTCGCTGAACAACCTCCTGCAGTCGATCTCCTGCCGGCGCCATTTTCCGTACGAAAACGATTCGTGGCGGGAAATCGCTCCCTGACCCCCGCTGGACCTCCAGGAACTTTTGGCCAGCTTGGGGGGGGGCCTCCTGACCCCCACAAGACTTGCCAAAAGTCCAGCGGGGGTCCGGAAGGACCTCCTGCCGTCCAATCGTGTTCGTCTATGGCCGCCGCCATTTTTCGGTGCCATTTTGGAAAATGGCGCCGGCTGAAGACAACAAGATTCAGTAGCAGGAGCCCGTTCCGGACCGCTGCCGTTCCGGACCGCCGCTGGACCCGCAGGTTATTTAAGTCATTTGGGGGGGGTTCGGGAGGGTGGGGGATTTAATTTAAAGGGTCAGGGGTGGGTTTTAGGGGGTTTTAATGTGCCGGTTTTGCGATTTTACGTTTTTTTGATTTTTCACGATTTTTCACGATATTTTACCCCCCCAAACGGCAACAATACGATTCCCTCCCCCTCCCAGCCGAAATCGATCGTTAAGACAATCGAGGACACGATTCACATCCCTATTTATTATTTTTATTAGTATGGTTTTAATATTATGAATGATGTTTTATACCTATTGACTTTATTACTTAATATTTCATGAGAAATGATGAGGTTTCTGTTTTTCCATTGTTGTACTGGATAATGCAGTTAGGTTTTTGTGGTTTCCAGAGCATGTGTGTGAACGAGAGTGAATGAACCAGTGAGAATGTGTGAGTAAGAGAAAACGAGTGACCCAGTGAGCATATGTGTAAGCAAGAGGACTATTTAAGCCAGTAAGCATGTGTGTAAGCAAGTGCAAGTCAGTGAACATGTGTATGAGTCACAGTTTGTGAGCCAGTCAGTATGTGAGTGAGAGACAATATAGTGGAGTTTGTATGAGAATGAACATGTATGTTAGAGAATGTGTATATATGAAAGAGAGGAGAAAGATTGTGCATACCTCGTTTCCCTGAAGCAGGAAGTTGGGACTTCAGAAACATGGACCGTGTTGGAATAGCAGTCATATCAACCTACATGAGAGGTTTGAACAATGAAGCACAGCATCTTTTTTCACATTTTGATGGATTTTCCTTTCAATTAATGTTTAAGATAAGTACTACATTTTGTGTGCATATGCAAAAGAAAAAACAATTTTACAATTTTGAATAGTAATGTGGGGAGGCAGACCTATGAGTATATATCTTAGGTAAGCAACAATGGTTGCAGTTAAGCTTGCAGCAATGCACATTACCTATTAATATGATGGCCTTGCCTATATAAACAAAATTCGTGTCAACTAAAAATACATAATATATTATATTTAGGAGGATTATTTACAATTCTGTGATATTTTTCTTTTTCTATTGTTGTACTGCATATGGAGCATTTTTTGTTACAGTTTCCAATTCAGTTTTTGTCTGCAAGTGTTACAATTGTAGACCCTTGGGCCGGCTGAGACGGTGGATGGTATGCTGTTGAGGCCCACAGTGAGCGTCACAGCCGGGAGGCGGCACAGAAGAGGCTTCACCACTGGAAGTCTGAGGTCTCCCCAGGAGGAGCCCGTAGGGACCCGGACCTCTTGGACTTAGGTGGGACCCTATGCGACCAAGGATCCGGACTGTGGCCAAAGAGGTGGATGAAGGGCGGCTGGACCCAGGTAGTTGAAGAGTCTTCACCCTCAGAAGCCCGCGGCTCCCCCGGGAGGAGCCCGTGAGAGCCCGAGCTGCTGGGACTTAGGAGAATTCTCTGGGTCAGCAGGTACCGGATACCTGAGGAGATGGAAGAAGCCGAAGTCGGAGTCCAAGAGCAAAGCCGGGTCAGAAGCCAGAAGTCAGAGATCCAAACCAAAGCCAGGGACAAAAGCAGAAGATGGAGTCGTGGGATGGAGCAGGGTCAAAGCCAGAAATCAGAGGATGAACCAAAAACAGGAGTGGAAGCCGAAGACGTAGTCAAAAACAAGTCAGGTCAGAAGCCAGAAGACATACAATCAGGACACACTGCAGCAACTAATAACTCAGGAAACTGAGGAACCTCATTGCAAGGCGCTGTCTAGGTGAAGCTGCAGGGTTAAAATACCCTGCAGGGTCTGACGTCATCCAGGCATCCTCTGTAGTTTTCCCCCGGTGGCCCCTTTAAGAATGGCGCCTCCTTGCGTGCACGAGTCTAGGGGGCGGGGACAGCCGCCGCGGATCGTCGGCATCTCTCCCGAGGAGGGAGAGACATGCTGAAGGCCATGCAGGCCCGAGAAGACCGCGAAATGGCCCGTGCCTTCCCCGAGGTAGGTGGAGGGACCGGGGCATTGCCCGGGACCACAACAGCAAGTCTCTAGTTATACTTTATTCTCTTTTTATTCTGTATTTGGTGAGGATAAGTCTGTGTTCCAAATGTGTGAGTGAAGTGAGGTATTCTGTTAGCATATGGTTTCTGTGTAGGGATCTATAACAACTTGGCTTTTTCTGTTTCCCTAATATCAGGTGTAATGGTGTTTGAGGGCCTGGTGTAATATTTGCAATATTGCCTTTTCATAGGTAGTGCTGTTACTGTTTGAGCAATGGCAGTGAGTGCAGTTTTTGTATGGGAGGATTGATATTTTGTAATTCAATTTACACAACACCTTCTGAGGGCCATCACGCTTTACAATAGTCCTAATACTATATGGTTGCAGGTGTCTTTTTTGCAGAGTTTAGTAGTTGGTACCACAGCAATGCATATAAATACATGTTGTAAGTGATATTACTACCTTAGAACATTGTACTTTGAATGCATTTTTTCTTGTAAAATCTGTTACTATAAATACATAATTTGTAATTGTTTGTGGGAAGGGTTTAGCCAGTAGTGTGTGCAAGGCTGTACATTTCACCTATGACACCTAACACCCTTGCACCAGCCCTTGCTGCTCTGGAACCCACAAAAAAAAAGCAGGATTCCAGCTAAAGCTGTGCTACTTTGGTTTAGTGGCTCTCCCCAAACTTGGCCAGGGCTTAATTTTAACTTTTTATACAATCAGGCAACAGAATGGGTTACTTCTAGTCCCCCCCTCCCCCGGAACAGGTAGGCAGATGTAAATAGGGTATCCCAAAATAAATAAAAATAAAAGTTACCTAAGTTACTTGAATGTAATCTGCTTTGAAGTGTTTAAAAAAAAAAAGTGCGAAAAGTGGAATATAAAAATCTAAATAAATAAATACAAAATGGGCAAGATTTTATAACATCCACGTGGGCGTAGATTTTATAACATGCGCGCGCTGCTGCACGCATGTTATAAAATCCAGAGTTGGCGCATGCAGGGGGGTGCACAATTGTGCAATCTGTGTGCGCTGAGCCGAGTGGCCTCGATGGGAAATTTCCTTCCGCCCCCCCCCCCCGCACCTTCCCCTCCCTTCCCCTATCCAACCAAACCTCCCAGCCCTAACTAAACCTCCCTAACCTTTATTGAAGGAGTTATGCCTGCCTCTGGGCAGGCGTAACTTGCGCACGCCGGATTTCCATCCCCTGGCCCGATGGCTGTTCTGGAAGCCTCGGCTCCGCCCCTGGAACGCCCCTGGGCCAGCGCCCCACCCACGGCCCTGCCCCCAGAATGCCCATTTTTTCAAGCCCCGGGACTTACGCATGTCCCGGGGCTTGCGCGCGCCGCCAAGCCTATGCAAGATAGGCTTGGCGCGAGCAGGGGGGGGGGGCAGGGGTAGGTTTACGGGGGTTGCACGCATATCTTACACACACAACCCTTTGAAAATCTACCCCAGTAACATTTGGTGGTAAGGTGGAGGGGCTGGAGTAGGAGATGAATGCTACAGTGCATGGAAGAAAACTGCCCGAGTGGGAGGTTTGATGGAGGTCTGAAACAGCACTTAAGTGTCAACAGCGGCAGACAGGATAGATGCCTGGGGCTCACACAGGGGCAGTGAAAAGATGCCGAGGGGAATCATTGTTGCTGTTGGTGTCCACATTCACCTCTTGAGCTGGCAGTGAGCGGGAAAGAGAGCCACAATCAGAGCCATCACATTGGGTCACTGAGGGGAGGGTCCGTTGAGAGAGAAAGGCCGATGCAGGTAAAGAGGTGCTGGGCCGCCCCAGCAGCCACATCAGCTGAGCCACAGAGGAGCAGAGAAGCTGTCAGTCAGAATTGGGGCATGGTAATGAAAGAAATTGAGAGAAAGAGGGCCATGACTAGGCCATGATAGAGGCAAGAACCCAAGCAGTGCTGAGGAGAGCAGCGCAGGAGGCAAAATAGCTGAATGCCACTGCCAGACCTTTGCTCCTGAGAGGCATCCCAGGATGTGTGGTGAGTCCTAGTTAATGCACCACTGCTGTGTGTATTATAAATGAGGCAAATAGCATCAGGGCCTTGGGGAAGTCCCCATGAGATGTCATGGCTGGCCTGCAATATCACTGACATCATCAATCACATCACTGCAGAGCTTGGAGAGGGGGGGCTATAAAAAATAAAACATAAAAATAAAGAAACATTTGTAAAACTAAAACGAAGGTGATGGTCAGGTAAGGAGACCCCAGCTACCTGACTGACCACAATTCCCTTGTCCCTAAAGGTTATTTTAATAGTGGATTTTGCCCCAGTGGAAGCCTTGCCTATTTTAAGTTAAAAACCTCTCTAAAGGCAAGATGGCGGCGTGAGCGGACGTGTGGTTGGCTGCTCCTGTGAATCGTTTTACCTTCACTAAAATGCCGGCAAAAAGAAAGGGAAAGGTTTGCACTTTTCCCCCAGAGTCGCCCTTACCTTTGGATCAGAAGCGGATTACCAACTTCACTTCCGCAACGGTGGTGAAAACGGGCAACGATGTCCCCGCTGCAGCGTCTGGAGAGGGAGCTCCAGCGCTGCCTGGGGAAGTGACTCTCAGTCCCCCGGACTGTCGAACCCCACTGGCGCCCGCGGCACGGGCAGACTTCCAGCAAGCAGCGGCTTCTGATGACATCACTCGGTCCCCGGATGGAGGACGCCGAGAGGGAGAAGCAGTACTGCCCTCGAGAATCTCCTCAAGCCTGCTAGGAACAGCAGGGGCACCGGGTATGGAAGACCTGGAGCCTTCTTTGTCTCCCATAACCCCCAGAGAGGAGGGGAAGAGGTTGCTGGAAGTTCAGGCGGGGGTTAGCCCAGGACCATCGATGGAACAGGAGAGGGGTGAGTTGATTATTCCCCCCAAACCACCCACGGTGACTCTGGACCTACTATGGGAATTAATGGCTGGCATTGGGCAGTTTGTGAAGGAAGCAGACTGTAGATATAGGAAAGTGGAAGCCGAAATGCAATCCATGACTCTTAAAGTGGACGGCCATTATAAAGAATGGGGAAAAAAGCTTACAGACATCGAGAAAACAACTGTTCAAGTTCAAAATGTGAATGTCAAGCTGATTAAAGATCTTGGAAACCAGTCTAAGAGACTGGAATCGTTGGAGAATTATACCAGACATTTGAACTTGAGATTTCTAAATTTCCCGCGTGCTTTGGGGGAGGACGGCCAAAGCACTTTAAAAAAGTTCTTTCTTGAAAATTTAAAATTTCAAGAATCTAATTTGCCGTTAGTTAATAAAGCTTATTTCCTTACCAAGATACAAGGGAGAATCTTAGGAAACCAATTAGGCCTGTTAGAAAATTTGACGCAATTTATAGAAAGCTCTGCTATTGAAATTGTGGGCAGAGGTACTCTATTGGTATCCTTTGTTACAGAAAAGGATATCAGTATTGTAATGAGAGCATACTTTCAAAATATTGCAGAAAATTTCTATGGTCAATCGGTTAAGATCTTCCCCGATTTTTCTAGGCCTACCCAATTAAGAAGGCAGGAATTTATTAAACTAAGACCACAAGTGGTGGCCTTAGGTTACACTTTTCTTTTGAAATACCCATGCAGGTGTTTCATTAAAGGTAAAGGCGAAAGCTTTATATTTACAGCTGTTGAACAATTTAAATCTTTCCTGAATGCGAGAAATGTGGCTGCCCCATAGTAGGGAACATCGACAGTCAGTAAAGTAAGACATCACTTTCATAAACGTTAAGCCAGTTATCCTTAAATAAGGTTTTATGTTTTCTCCCTAAGTTTTCTTAGTCTTGCCCCCAATTATTCTTTGTTTGCCTGAGATAACATAAATGTGTAGATGAAAACATTAAGATGTAATGAAAAATTGTTATTATGTTTATCCATATTTTCATTTGCCTGGAAGTATGATCTTATGTATACTTTTGAAAAATTAATAAAGTGTGAATTTAAAAAAAAAAACCCTCTCTAAAACATTGTAAAACCAGAAAAAGATATTGGTGGTAACCAGGAGAGGACCTAAGGACTCAAAGTTACTCATTAGAAAATTGTCAGAGAAATAGCTTTTTCAACAAATGTGAATGAAAAAGACAATTGGACCCTTTTAAGGCGGAGAGAGAGAGAGAGAAAAAGAGAGAGAGAGAGAGAGTGAGAGAGAGAATGAGAGAGAGAACCTTTGTAGAAACCAATATGCAACTCTACTATGTATATACCACTGTAAAAGGAGACAGCTTTAACTAGGTAGGGTTTGAGGGTATGGTAGGTTAATGTAAATCGGTTATTTACTCTCTCAAGTAATAGAAGGACTAGGGAGTACTCCATGAAGTTAGAAAATAGCTCATTAAAACAAATCAAAGAAAAATATTTTTCATTCAGCACATAGTTATGCTCTGGAATTCATTGCGAGAGGATGTGTTTACTAGAGATGTGCATTTGTTTATAATGAATTAGGCAATTTCAACGAAATTGCCTAATTCATTGTGGTTCGGGGGGACCTGAACCATGAAATGGATTTTCCCTGAGCTTCGGGGAAAATGTGTTTTTCGGGTTAGTGCGGGGGAGGGGCACATTTATTTAAAAAAAACAAAAAAAAACACCCCAACCCTTTAAAAGTCCCTGGTGGTCCAGCAGGGTCCTGCGAGCGATCTCTCCCTCCATGCCGTCAGGCTACCGGTGCCATTGGTCAGCCCGTCACACGTTTTTCCAGTTTCGGGTTTGGGTTCCAGTTTCGTTTTTGGCGAAAAACGATCCATTGGAAAACGAGTTTAACCACGAAGCGCCCAAACTGAAACCCGACCTGAGCCAGAAAAACAAAGCTCATCCCCAGTGTTTACAGCAGTTATTGTAACTGGGTTTAAAAAAGTTTTGGATAAGTTCCTAGAGGAAAAATCCATAAACTGCTATAAATCAATAAAGCATAGTAGCTTGAGATCTACTTAATGTTTGGGTACTTGCCAGGTACTTGTGACTTGGATTGGCCACTGTTGGAAACAGGATGCTGGACTTGATGGACCTTTGGTTTAATTTACTATGGCATATCTTATATTCTTATGTTTTTATGTTATGTTATTATCTGGCTATAATTTAGCTGGATAACTTAGGGGCGTTCCGGGGCATTTTGGGGAGCAGTTACACTGGCCGGAGAAGTTATCCAGCTATCTCCAATATTCAGAGATAGCCAGATTAATTTATATAGCTGTCTAGTCACATCAAAGAGCTGTCCTAAAGTTAGTCAGATAGAGTTAGCTGGTTAATGTTAAGATAGTCAGCTATATTCAAAAGCATGGCTGCACTTTTGTATCTCCAAAGTTATCCAGATAAGTTTATCCGGCAAACTTTGCTATCCGGACAGTGATTAAATATGGATCTCTAAATGTTTAATCTTGCCTCTTGAGGTGGTAGTTTTGACCTTTCTATGTAAAAAAATATATCACCTTCTCTTTATTCCTTATCTGTTAGGGATGTGCAGACAAAAAGTTTATGTTCATAAATCCATAAGTCGAAAAGGGGGGTCAGTTTCAGTCAATATGGACATATGGAGAATTCCATAAGTTGAGTCTATGTCCATACGTGCACCGGTTCCCTAAATAAAAATTTAAACCCCTCACCCTCCTTAATCCCCCCCAAGACTTACCAAAACTCCCTGGTGGTCCAACGGGGAGTCAGAAAGCCATTATTCTATTCCTTTGCGAGGAGCACGTGACGTCCGCGTCACGTCGGAGTGACGCGGCCGTCACGTGGTCCACCGCGGTTCCGCTCCCGGACCCCTCCTTGGACACAAATGGAACTTTTGGCCAGCTTGGGGAGGTCAGGAGGCCCTCCCAAGCTGGCCAAAAGTTCTGTTTGTGTCCAAGGAGGGGTCCGGGAGCGGAACCGCGGTGGACCACGTGACGGCCGCGTCACTCTGACGAGACGTGGACGTCACGTGCTCCTCGCAAAGGAATAGAGGAATGGCTTCCTGACTCCCCGCTGGTCCACCAGGGAATTTTGGTAAGTCTTGGGGGGGATTAAGGAGGGTGAGGGGTTTAAATTTTTATTTAGGATCAACGATCGCGATTTCCAATGTATTCAACATAGCTATGTTGAATAAGTTGGAAATCCGATCGTTTTCGCCTCATCACTTTTTTAAGTTAAAAAAAAAAAAAAGTAGCGTTTTACATATAAGTTCAAAATGAATGCACACCCCTATTATCTGTTTATGGGCACAATTTTTCATAATGTTGTATGTAATCCCATATGGCCATGCTATACCCTACATGTTAATGAAGACCCAGGACAAAGGAAAACTATTACACAAAATTTGAGGGACAATATCACACAGGCCCAGAGAGAATAAGCATTCAGGTTATTCATTCAGACTCACTTCAGAATAATTCTATCAAATACAGACTTGAGACCAATTAGTTAAAATAGAAAAAAAAGAAAGCTTTGCATCTGAGACTATTCATTCATGACCTAATAATTGTTTTATGCTTTTGACTAGAATCCCAGTGAGCTTTTAATAAATATCACATGTCTATAAGGCATACCATTTTTTTGGTTTTCATTAAGAGATTATTAACATCCTTCCCCCTTCCCCTCCCTAAACCATCACTACCCCTGGCTTTCCTAGACCATCATCTCCCACCCTTTCCTAAAGACAAGAATACCAGGCTCAGTTTTATGTAAAATGAAAGGCACCAGATTTTTGTAATCAAATGGTTCACTCAATCTAGAAGTATTCTAGCCACAAGCTTTTCAAACATTATCACACATACTGGGAAGCTTGCCTACCCACCATAGGACCAGCAGAGACATCTGAGTTCTCCACTGGATTGCCTGCTGCAGGACCAACTATTCTCTGTTTTCTCTCGGCCATCCACATCCCGACCATGGGAGCTAGGCTGTTCTCCTCTGACATTACTGTAACCAGCACATGTCCTGCTGCCTATCAGGGCCACTTGGTGCCACATCCACTGCCAGCCTATTGCCAATTGATAACACCTCCAAGTTGATGATTCCCAATCCTCAATGTTGTACTCCCAAAGAAGGGCCATCACTTCACTGGTCAACAGCTCCATGAGAAAGTGGGGTGAGCAATTGGTCATTGCTGAATTTTAATCACTACCACTACCCAACTTCCCCAAATATAAGTGGTCTTGCCAGTCTAGCACATTCATAAAACAGTAGAGATGTGAATCGTGTCCTCGATCGTCTTAACGATCGATTTCGGCTGGGAGGGGGAGGGAATCGTATCGTTGCCGTTTGGGTGTTTAGAATATCGTGAAAATCGTTAAAATCGTGAACCGGCACACTAAAACCCCCTAAAACCCACCCCCGACCCTTTAAATTAAATCCCCCACCCTCCCGAACCCCCCCCCCCAAATGCCTTAAATTACCCTGGGGTCCAGCGGCGGTCCATAGCTAAATCGGGGGAAGGGGGAGGGCAGGAAAACCGGCACACTGAATCCCCCTAAAACCCACCCCCGACCCTTTAAATTAAATTCCCCCCCAAATGCCTTAAAGTACCCTGGGGTCCAGCGGCGGTCCGAAACGGGCCGAAAACTGGCACACTAAATCCCCCTAAAACCCACCCCGACCCTTTAAATTAAATCCCCCCCCCCGAACCCCCCCCCCAAATGCCTTAAAGTACCCTGGTGTCCAGCGGCGGTCCGAAACGGGCTCCTGCTGTTGAAGCGTGTTGTCTTCAGCCGGCGCCATTTTGCAAAATGGCCGCCGCAAAATGGCGGCGGCCATAGACCAACACGATTCAACCACAGGAGGTCGCTTCCGGACCCCCGCTGGACTTTTGGCAAGTCTTGTGAGGGTCAGGAGGCCCCCCCAAGCTGGCCAAAAGTCTCTGGGGGTCCAGTGGGCGTCCGGGAGCGATCTCCTGCCGCAAATCATTTTCCGTACGGAAAATGGCGCCGGCAGGAGATCGACTGCAGGAGGTCGTTCAGCGGAGGTCCGGAACCCTCGCTGAACGACCTCCTGCAGTCGATCTCCTGCCGGCGCCATTTTCCATACGGAAAATGGCGCCGGCCAGATGCGTATGGCCGGCGCCATTATCCGTACAGAAAACGATTCGCAGCAGGAGATCGCTCCCGGACGCCCGCTGGACCCCCAGAGACTTTTGGCCAGCTTGGGGGGGCCTCCTGACCCCCACAAGACTTTCCAAAAGTCCAGCGGGGGTCCGGAAGCGACCTCTTGCGGTCGAATCATGTTGGTCTATGGCCGCCGCCATTTTGCGGCAGCCATTTTGCAAAATGGCGCCGGCTGAAGACAACACGCTTCAACAGCAGGAGCCCATTTCGGACCGCCGCTGGACACCAGGGTACTTTAAGGCATTTGGGGGGGTTCGGGGGGGGGGATTTAATTTAAAGGGTCGGGGGTGGGTTTTAGGGGGATTTAGTGTGCCAGTTTTCGGCCCGTTTCGGACCGCCGCTGGACCCCAGGGTACTTTAAGGCATTTGGGGGGGGATTTAATTTAAAGGGTCGGGGGTGGGTTTTACGGGGATTTAGTGTGCCGGTTTTCCTGCCCTCCCCCTTCCCCCGATTTACGATTTTTTGACGATAAATCGGGGGAATTGGTATTGTATCGTGGCGATTTAAAATATATCGGACGATATTTTAAATCGTCAAAAAACGATTCGCATCCCTATAAAACAGTTGCTTCCAGTTTCTTTTGGATGGTGGCATTGAAATGGTCCAGCCCAACATGAGTAAGGTGAATTTCATTGATACTTTATAGGCCTGTGCAAACTATATCCACCCAGTTGTATCGAATTTGCCTACCACTAAATAGAAACTACCTTAGACTACAAGCCATCTGGCAAAAGGGGATTACCTACAGTACCTGCAATGTAACTCAGCTTGAGCTACCTTTTTTTTTTTTAATTAATTAATTTATTTATTTTGTGGCATTTAGGACTCACACCTTCTTTCATTCAGGAAAAGGTAGAGTAAAAATATATACACATTATAAGGTGCAAGCTAAAGTCAAATAAATAATAAAATGTAGTCCATGAGTCTATGTGCCAATTTATCTTTCTCAAACTGCTATTCCATAATTTCTAATGGTGGTGAGGGATGATGTTGAACCACAGAATCTTTGTATCTTTAAGCCAACCCACTAAAGCAGTGACACCATGCTTGACCATCTTGATTAATTGCAAAGGCTCTCACATAATACCACGTTAATGCATGACTTTAGGATAGACCATCTTGTCATCTTGAAGAAGAGAGATGAGCTGTTCCCAGCTCATACCTTACATGCCCATTCAATCAAACTGGATGTCTTTTGCTGGCATGGCCAAGTATCTGACACAGAGAAAACCCAAGTCCCCAAGGAGAGGAATAGAAAAAGAAAAGGTTTTGAAGTATGTGTGGCCTGCCAAAGAAGCAGTTTGGAGGCAAAGTAGTGCTGCAGTGTGCACCTGAGTACTGAAATGTTTAAAATGGTGTGGCTCAGGGAGCACACAGAAGTAAAACAGTTGTCAAAATGTTCTGTTTGAAAAGAGCACTGAGCAGAGGACCTCTGGCTCTAAATAGGGCAGAGAGTGCAGGTTTGCACAAAAAGCCAAGGACTTAAAAAAATTGTGGCTCAAGAAGGAGCACAGAGGAGAAAAAACAGGGTACAGGTTTTAGTTCAATGCAGAGAGCTATGGGGCCTGAACACAAAAGAAGGTTTAAAGGTACCATTGCAAGTTAGGTAGTCAGCTCTACTTGCATAGACAGTGCTATCAGTGAGTAAGTGGCTGGAATAGCAAGATATTTTTGCTTTTTATTATCTTTCACAGAAAAAACAAAATAGAGACTGTGTTTAAACAAGGCATAGTCCCTGCAGAAGTGAAGCTATCAAAGTTGTTGTGTATCTCACCAGAGTTTGGCTCTTCAGAAGCAAGCATGAATGGGCAAGCGGTACAAGCATTGTTTCAGAGCCTCCAGTTGCAACTACAAGAAAATGCCCTGAAATACCATATTTTCTAGGCAAACGTCATGAAAGAACAAGAAGTATAATGGGCACGTGTAACTGCCCGTCAGGCAGAATTAAAGCTGGAAGCAGAGGTGACAAAGCAGCTGAGTGAGTCACATGACTGCAGCTCCACTTCAGAGGAAGCTGAAAGCAGCACAGAGGCTGAAGTCAGGATAGTCCCTGACTTGCTATAAGAAGGTGAATACTAGGTAAATGAACCTGTAATAACTGAGTTTGAGATACCAGAGAGTTCATGGTGGAACCTTGGGCTAGAGAAGGTTACACAGACTGCCCAGAAGGGGGCAATACAGAATTGCAGGCTGGATGTAGCACTGATTGGCTTATGGAAGGCACTGCAGAGGAGCTAGTGAGAGATGCTGCATAAGAGCCAGTGGCAGGTATTTCAGAGTGCCCAGAGAGAGAAGCATTGCAGAGATCCCAGATAGAAATGCTACTAAGAGCCCAGAGAGGCGTGCTTCAGAGGAGCCAGAGGGAGGTGCTGCAGAAAGCCTGGATGAAGGCATTACAGAAAGCTCGAAGTGTCCAAACATAAACACTACAGAATGGCCAGAGGGAGGCGCTGCAGGTGGAGACAGTACAGATGAGTCAGAAAATACCATAGCAATAGTTGAAAGAAAGTGGAAGACTGAAGAAGGGTGTTTTGCAGTGAGTGAAAAAGAATCCACCACAGGACCACCAAGTGAAATATAAGGAGTCTGGCTGGGGAACCTGGAGCCATTAATGGGCTCAGTTAAATGACTATTGTTGAACACTGGGCAAAAGGCACAGTGGGGGGTGGTGGTAATAGTACTTTCTGGGGCAACCCTAATGCGTGGGGTTGAGCTTGACCCTAGAGCCTCGACCCCAATACTAGCTGGCAGGAGGCCAGATGAAGGGAAGTGGGAATTTGAGGCATTTCCATGAATGGGATCCAGGGGGAGTGAAGACGCTCAGACCAATGGGTCTAAATTGAGAGGGAGGGTATGTGAAGGAGTGGCCCTACTTCCCCTCCTTAATCTAAATTGTGCCAGGCATCTAGCCTGGTCCACCTTAAATCCCACAGGGATTCTTCTTCTTCTTCTTCTTCTGGGGAAGAATAAGAATGTGAGCCCAGCTGTAATCAGGAACACCCCCCCCCCCCCCATCTCTAGGAGAGAAACTCCTGTATGTAGCTCTGATGAAGGTATTGAGTACCCTGCTAGAAGAAGGTAGGCACTTATGTCCCAACACAGGACCATGTTTAGACAAGTTTGTCCTTCTTTAGGGTACAGCCACTCAATTGTTTTTGCAAATGACATTGATCATATTAGTAGCAATATCTTACTTTAATATTCAGCTGATTCAATGTCCTCAGGAAAACTACATACACTTTCTTAGCATTTCTTCCTTCATGAAACATGGCATATAACAGGAAATGATGTCTTCTGATGTTAACTTCCCTCCTAATCATGTTTAAAAAGTATTAGGGATGTGAATCGTTTTAGGACGATTAAAATTATCGTCCGATAATTTTAATATCGTCTTAAACCATTATGGAACACAATACAATAGAGATTCTAACGATTTATCGTTATAAATTGTTAGAATCGTGAGCCGGCACACTAAAACCCCCTAAAACCCACCCCCGACCCTTTAAATTAAATCCCCCACCCTCCCGAACCCCCCCCCCAAATGACTTAAATAACCTGCGGGTCCAGCGGCGGTCCGGAACGGCAGCGGTCCGGAATGGGCTCCTGCTACTGAATCTTGTTGTCTTCAGCCGGCGCCATTTTCCAAAATGGCGCCGAAAAATGGCGGCGGCCATAGACGAACACGATTGGACGGCAGGAGGTCCTTCCGGACCCCCGCTGGACTTTTGGCAAGTCTTGTGGGGGTCAGGAGGCCCCCCCCAAGCTGGCCAAAAGTTCCTGGAGGTCCAGCGGGGGTCAGGGAGCGATTTCCCGCCGCGAATCGTTTTCGTACGGAAAATGGCGCCGGCAGGAGATCGACTGCAGGAGGTCGTTCAGCGAGGCGCCGGAACCCTCGCTGAACGACCTCCTGCAGTCGATCTCCTGCCGGCGCCATTTTCCGTACGAAAACGATTCGCGGCGGGAAATCGCTCCCTGACCCCCGCTGGACCTCCAGGAACTTTTGGCCAGCTTGGGGGGGGCCTCCTGACCCCCACAAGACTTGCCAAAAGTCCAGCGGGGGTCCGGAAGGACCTCCTGCCGTCCAATCGTGTTCGTCTATGGCCGCCGCCATTTTTCGGCGCCATTTTGGAAAATGGCGCCGGCTGAAGACAACAAGATTCAGTAGCAGGAGCCCGTTCCGGACCGCTGCCGTTCCGGACCGCCACTGGACCCGCAGGTTATTTAAGTCATTTGGGTGGGGGTTCGGGAGGGTGGGGGATTTAATTTAAAGGGTCGGGGGTGGGTTTTAGGGGGTTTTAATGTGCCAGTTTTGCGATTTTACGTTTTTTCGATTTTTCACGATTTTTCACGATATTTTACCCCCCCAAACGGCAACAATACGATTCCCTCCCCCTCCCAGCCGAAATCGATCGTTAAGACGATCGAGGACACGATTCACATCTCTAAAAAGTATACATCATTGAGGTCAGAGAATGCACCATTCAATTAGATAGAAACTGTGAATCCCCTGACACCGACCATGTTTTGCTATGAGGCTGAATTGGGAGGGACAAATCTACAATATACAAAAACAAATAAGGAAATTAAAGTGCCACACATATCGAACATTACAGGAAAAGGAAAAGGCAGCAGCACATATCCACTCAATGTTTTCCAATCAGTATAAACTTCAGCAGACTCATAAATTTCATATAGGCTGCGAATACTCCCAAGTTTAAAACCCCAGATAAATGGGATGAAAAAAAATCACATGGTATGAAAGCACCAATCATCCCAAAGAAATGACAGAATTGACAAGTAATAAGGACAATTAAATAATATCCCAAAAATAAAAAGAAGAACCAATAAAAACACAAACAAGTCAAATCACATAGCTTACAAATAAAGGGGTGAATTTTAAAAGCAATCCTCGCACTAAAAGGCCTATATATATGAGTATATGGGCCACGTGTGAACAATATGTATTTTTAAAACTGTA
This sequence comes from Rhinatrema bivittatum, assembly GCF_901001135.1. NCBI lineage: Eukaryota > Metazoa > Chordata > Amphibia > Gymnophiona > Rhinatrematidae > Rhinatrema > Rhinatrema bivittatum. The sequence continues at coordinate 366,336,994 of NC_042615.1, forward strand.
AATTATGCATGCATATGCTCATCCATGAGTAAAAATAAAAGGGCGTGGAGTTAGGGCATGTCGAGGGTGTTCTGGAGCGGGCTCAAAAGTTATGCGCATAAATCCATATTTTAAATCCAGAAGCTACAGCGCATGGTGGGCTGTTAGCTGATTATTTTTACTTCTGCTCTTCATGAGATGTAAGTCAACATAAATCTTTGTTTAGGCCTAAAATGACAGGCGTGAGGGGTCCTGGTCAACTTGGGGTAGTGCAGGCTGAAGAACCAGAGGGGTCCGGATGACCTCGAGATGGACTGGGCAAACTGGTGAACTAATTAGTAAAACTGGGAACGTCCTTCATGCGAGCATGTTTTAAAATCGGCTTCCCTGTGAGGGTTAAAGCTGACAAAGACCTAAGGAAGATACGCAAAGTATGTTTGCTCAAGTAACTGCTTAAAATTAGGAGGCGTATTTTAAATTATATGATTGCAACTGCGCGCAAGATTTAAAATTCCTGCATATGTCTGCTCGTGCACCCCTCATGTATGGGTGCCCTCACGCTCATTTTAAAGTTATTGTCAAAGTGCGTAGAAAGGAGCGGTGTGATCCCAGCATGTTTGAAGGCAGCAGGAACCGAACTGATAGACTGAGATGTGACAAATGGAAGGGATTATTGCAGTGGAAACAGAGGTGAGGAACTGGGTGGAAATGGGGTCAGAGTAACAAGTCATGAGAAGATGGGCGCTCCACTGTGACTTCAGGAAGGGAGGAGAAAGTGGCAGAGGCCAGGGGAAGGGTGGAGGAGTAAGGGAGAAGCAACCTGGTCGCGAATTCAAGTCAAATATTGTGAATCTTGGCATGGAAGTAGTCAGCCTTAGTCTGGAAAGAAAGTGAAGAGTGGCTTTGAAAAAGATGTGTCTGCAATTGTCTTGGTAGAATAACAGAATAAAAGGAGAGTCACCTTCCAGTGTCTGCATGCACAAGGAGCTGAAGATAGCTGTTTCAGCAAGTATGCAGTTTCAGCAAATCAGCAGCAGTTTCAGCAAATATCTTTGCTAAAGTAAGTATTTGGTAGTATTCTATCTTGGTTCACAGAAGTTAGCATGACTTGTCAAAAAAAGATTATGTCCTGAAAATTCGGAAAGCACAGTCAACAAATATGGAAACATTTCACTGACTTCATCTTGAACTTTGAATGCTAAAGAAGTACTAGAATCTTATCCCATGTATTAGGTACAATATGTAATGTAGCAGTGCCAAATATAAATCAATTACCACATATGCTAAGCCAAAAGATTCTCAGTCACCCATACAGTATGTGTAGCATCCTTAATGTTGTACTGAGTGGTGTCACCTGTTGTAACCTCATCAGTGAGTCTCTCTATGCTAGGTATTTTGATGACATTCCCTTCCCTCTCTTGCTTCTGTTCCTGCATTCTGCTGTTACTTCCTGAGAAATCACATCACCAGTAATCAAAACCCCTGATACTCCTTTGGGTTTCCCCTAAGGATAGTTGGACTAGCATGGCCCCTGGACCCAAGAACAATAGTTCCTGGATCCCAGCTTAACTCCAGGAACCTAAAGCCCATCTGGATTAACTGGGGAAAAATCCAGGATGACCACTCACTACCAAGAATGTAAACTGAAGTGATTCTAACCCCTCAACAAGGGTAAAGATCCCATCGCATATGCCCCCATGACCCATGCAGTCTGGTGGCCATATGGGATCTCAATACCTCATATCCAATTATCCTGCCTCCTTACAGGTTTTAAAAATGCTCCAGAAAGAAAAGGACAGGTTCTGAAGTTATTCCCCCTATCCATCCTGCATTTGTGGGTTATTAACAGGGGCAATCAACTATGAGTGAAGAGGGCTTCCCAGATGGCATACACTTATGCTGCTTGCATCCCCTGCTGAACCTTGCTTTCAGGATGGGAAATATATCTCTGATCAATTATTGCTGCTAGCTATAACCTGTGGCATCCATCTAGGGGTCATACTTTTCTTTCTGGATGGCAAATATAGCTCTGATCAAGTGTTCCTGCTAGCTATAACCTGCGGCATCCAAAGGTCATACCCCAAAAAATTGATCTATCCCATTGTATGCTGTAATCTTTGTTGTGAATATCCAGTCCTTTCCAATCACCCCATTGTAGCCCATCCTGAGCTCACCATCTTGTGGGGTATTGTGACCAAGTTGCTCCCTCTGAATAATTCAACACATGCTCTGTTTCTTTGTCAATGTGGGTCCTCCACATGAGTTTTCCACCCCTTTGATGCCAGGCCTAGAGCTCTTCTTCCATGTTCCTCCAGGACTTCACTTCCAAGGACTCATTTGGCACTGCAAAACCATTAAACTCATCCACTGTTTCTGTGGTTTGGGAAGTCTGTGAGTTTTCCAACCCATTAACTGGATTCAAAGGTACTCTGTCAGGTTTGAGCCATCACTCTCAGTTCACCATTAGTGATACTGAATTCTGATTTAAAATATAGTCCACCAGTTGGTGGTTGATTACTTTGGGGATCTATATCTGGTAACCATTTCAAAGAGGGGCCTTTTGCATGTCACATGCCATGTTGCACAGATTGTCTTGGGCTGCTGGCCATATTGATGAGCATATTGAAGTTGACATGCAGAGCAGGAAAGTGTGGAGCAGATCCTTTCCTGAAAGGAAACAAATGGCATAAGTTGCCTGATGCACTGGTTCTTCAGCCTGGTTCTTCAGCCTGGTTCTTCAGCCTGCACTACCCCAAGTTGACCAGGACCCCTCACGCCTGTCATTTTAGGCCTAAACAAAGATTTATGTCGACTTACATCTCATGAAGAGCAGAAGTAAAAATAATCAGCTAACAGCCCACCATGCGCTGTAGCTTCTGGATTTAAAATATGGATTTATGCGCATAACTTTTGAGCCCGCTTCAGAACACCCTCGACATGCCCTAACTCCACGCCCTTTTATTTTTACTCATGGATGAGCATATGCATGCATAATTTACAGTTTTAAAAATACATATTGTTCACACGTGGCCCATATACTCATATATATAGGCCTTTTAGTGCGAGGATTGCTTTTAAAATTCACCCCTTTATTTGTAAGCTATGTGATTTGACTTGTTTGTGTTTTTATTGGTTCTTCTTTTTATTTTTGGGATATTATTTAATTGTCCTTATTACTTGTCAATTCTGTCATTTCTTTGGGATGATTGGTGCTTTCATACCATGTGATTTTTTTTCATCCCATTTATCTGGGGTTTTAAACTTGGGAGTATTCGCAGCCTATATGAAATTTATGAGTCTGCTGAAGTTTATACTGATTGGAAAACATTGAGTGGATATGTGCTGCTGCCTTTTCCTTTTCCTGTAATGTTCGATATGTGTGGCACTTTAATTTCCTTATTTGTTTTTGTATATTGTAGATTTGTCCCTCCCAATTCAGCCTCATAGCAAAACATGGTCGGTGTCAGGGGATTCACAGTTTCTATCTAATTGAATGGTGCATTCTCTGACCTCAATGATGTATACTTTTTAGAGATGTGAATCGTGTCCTCGATCGTCTTAACGATCGATTTCGGCTGGGAGGGGGAGGGAATCGTATTGTTGCCGTTTGGGGGGGTAAAATATCGTGAAAAATCGTGAAAAATCGAAAAAAACGTAAAATCGCAAAAACCGGCACATTAAAACCCCCTAAAACCCCCCCCCGACCCTTTAAATTAAATCCCCCACCCTCCCGAACCCCCCCCCCCCAAATGACTTAAATAACCTGCGGGTCCAGTGGCGGTCCGGAACGCAAAACCTCCCTTTCTGGAAAAACCTTTCTGGAAAACAGAGGATATAAGGTTAAAATCCACAACAAAGAATCTCAGTACCATCCATCTTCACTAGGGGTTCCACAGGGCTCCTCTCTTTCCCCCACCCTTTTCAATATATACTTGCTCCCACTCTGCCACCTCCTCACTAAACTAAACTTGAAACACTTCCTATTCGCAGACGACGTACAGATCGTAATCCCCATAAAAAAATCCATTATAAACACATTAGAATTCTGGAACAAATGCCTGACTGAAATCAAACTCCTCTTCAACAGTCTTAACCTTATTCTAAATGCCTCAAAAACAGAATTCCTCATTATAGCACCCGAAAACAACAACATCACCACAAACCTACCAGCCAACCTGCAAACCTCGCACGTAAGAGACCTAGGAGCAATCATCGATAACCGCCTAAACCTTAAATCATTCATAAACCAAACAACCAAGGACTGTTTTCACAAGTTATACATCCTGAAAAGAATCAGACCACTGTTCCACTCACAAGACTTTAGAACAATTCTTCAAGCAATAATCTTCTCAAAGCTGGATTACTGTAATTCTATTCTACTAGGTCTCCCTGCCGCTCATACAAAACCCCTTCAGATGGTGCAGAATACAGCCGCCAGAATTCTGACCAACTCTAGAAAATTCGACCACATCACCCCCATCTTGAAAACCCTTCATTGGCTTCCCATTCACTACAGAATCATGTACAAATCTATAACCATCATTTTCAAAGTCATACATCAACTCGCACCATTAAATCTACAAATACCACTCAAGAAACACACCTCTGTCAGACCAACTAGAGAACACTACAAAGAATCACTTCATGTTCCAAAAGCCAAAACATTCCAACACAAATCTCTCGAAGACAGAGCTCAATCCACAGCAGGACCGCGCCTATGGAACTCCATCCCTTCAGAGCTTCGCCAGGAACCATGCCTACCTACTTTTAGGAAAAGACTAAAAACCTGGCTTTTCAAAAAAAGCCTACCAGAGTTCAGATTGATCCAGGTTCCCTTTCAACCACCATCTGTCACCCCTAACCTCCCTCTTCCCTCTATCCTAGTGTAAACCCCACCAGCCCATACCCCTCCCCGTCCTTGACTACATTTAGCTCTTGACATCCTCTTGACACAGATCCTTTATTGCTTACTATGTAAATATTCACTGTAAATGCGTTTTACTATGCAAATATTCCTGTCCCTTTTCTCTTTTCTCCTCCTATCCCAGTTGGTAATTTCCTTGTTCATTGTAACTATTATTTTCTGCACCAGTTCAATTACCCTAGTTCTATGTTTATTACACGACTTGTTAAATGTAAACCGACTTGATGCAACCTTTGGTCGTGAAAGCCGGTATAGAAATAAATAAATAAATAAATAAATAAATATAGAACAAGGATGCTGGAGTCAAATACAACATGTCCATATAGAAGAGGTTTAATAGCAGTTCCTTCTGCTGTCCTAATTTTAAATCTTCCAGTGCAGCCAGTACAGTTTTCCAAAACCCAGCAGAAATTTTACCACCCAGATGGTTTGAGGGAATGGAGAGAGGGAGATTGCAGGTCAGTAGAACTTTGATGAAACTGCAGCACTTCTGGGGGGATGAAGGATTGGATATTACGGATGGGAATGTCGGGCAGGATGTTGAAGCATGGGGATTGTGAACTGTTTTCCTCTCATTGAATGCCGAATGGAGTTTGATCTCTTTACTAAAAGGGAAGCAACCAATCCCTGTTTACAGCTGAGCTTTGAACAGGAATTGACTGCTTCACCCGCGAGTTAAGTGAATTTATTAATACTAAGTAGGGATGTGAATCGTTTTAGGACGATTAAAATTATCGTCCGATAATTTTAATATCGTCTTAAACCGTTATGGAACACAATACAATAGAGATTCTAACGATTTATCGTTATAAATCGTTAGAATCGTGAGCCGGCACACTAAAACCCCCTAAAACCCACCCCCGACCCTTTAAATTAAATCCCCCACCCTCCCGAACCCCCCCCAAATGACTTAAATAACCTGCGGGTCCAGCGGCGGTCCGGAACGGCAGCGGTCCGGAACGGGCTCCTGCTCCTGAATCTTGTTGTCTTCAGCCGGCGCCATTTTCCAAAATGGCGCCGAAAAATGGCGGCGGCCATAGACGAACACGATTGGACGGCAGGAGGTCCTTCCGGCCCCCCGCTGGACTTTTGGCAAGTCTCGTGGGGGTCAGGAGGCCCCCCACAAGCTGGCCAAAAGTTCCTGGAGGTCCAGCGGGGGTCAGGGAGCGATTTCCCGCCGCGAATCATTTTCGTACGGAAAATGGCGCCGGCAGGAGATCGACTGCAGGAGGTTGTTCAGCGAGGCGCCGGAACCCTCGCTGAACGACCTCCTGCAGTCGATCTCCTGCCGGCGCCATTTTCCGTACGAAAACGATTCGCGGCGGGAAATCGCTCCCTGACCCCCGCTGGACCTCCAGGAACTTTTGGCCAGCTTGTGGGGGGGCCTCCTGACCCCCACAAGACTTGCCAAAAGTCCAGCGGGGGTCCGGAAGGACCTCCTGCCGTCCAATCGTGTTCGTCTATGGCCGCCGCCATTTTTCGGCGCCATTTTGGAAAATGGCACCGGCTGAAGACAACAAGATTCAGGAGCAGGAGCCCGTTCCGGACCGCTGCCGTTCCGGACCGCCGCTGGACCCGCAGGTTATTTAAGTCATTTGGGGGGGTTCGGGAGGGTGGGGGATTTAATTTAAAGGGTCGGGGGTGGGTTTTAGGGGGTTTTAATGTGCCGGTTTTGCGATTTTTCGATTTTTCGATTTTTCACGATTTTTCACGATTTTTCACGATATTTTACCCCCCCAAACGGCAACAATACGATTTCCTCCCCCTCCCAGCCGAAATCGATCGTTAAGATGATCGAGGACACGATTCACATCCCTAATACTAAGTGCTGTTATCTGTACCAGCATTTAGTATTCAGCAGAGTAGAAGTTTAGAGCCTTTCCACTTCCTGCTCTGCTTTTGGGACACTTTTAGGGGTTTGGGAGTGGAGGAATGGGAAGATTTGACCACAGATTTTTAAAGGTAGAGAACAGGGAAGGGATCAGTACTGCTCGCCACAATAATCTTCTGAGGTATTAGGGGATAGTAGGGGGCTACTTGACTCCTACTACAATTTGAAAAGATATTGGGGAGCAGAAAGAGGTAGGGTTGTGCAGAAGAAAAATATGATTCATTTCATCCATTTTGTTGGGACCCCAATTCATTTCATTAGTTTTTTAATTTGCCATTAAAATCAATGGGGAGATGTATTTCAGCCTATATTGGGCTCCATAATTGGGATTTTCTCATCAATTCTCATGCAAATATTGTGAAGAAATCATCAGAAGGGGGGAAAGAACTGCAAGATACCTAGACTGTAGAAAGGTGATACAATGTTAGGTTCCATATTAGGAGCTACCACCCAAGAAAGAGATACCAGAAATAGTGGCATGAACCCTTGATGGCAGCATGAGATGCAAACTGGCAACTAAATTGGCATTCAAAGGCAGCATGAAGGGGGATCAATGCAGAAAAGGTGGCAGGAAAAAACATCAAGGCACTAATAAAGGGACAAAGCAAGACAGAGAGTGGCATTATGACACCAATGCATCATGAGAGGTGCAAAGTAGTCCCCCAAAGTAGCAGGAACACATGAAGGTGTAAGGTCTGGGGTTCGGCAGCAAGGCGCTGTGGCAGAAAAAACTTCAAGGTGTAAAGTCTGGGCATGGCAGCAAAGCTGAGGGTCACAAAGATCCTCAAGTTTTATCATGAGGGGTATATCAGGAAGGTAGAGAGGCATAGGGAATGTCAGTCATTTTGTTGATATGATCTCAAAAACCCCCGAACATACTTTCCAATTCAGTTATCAGATTTAGTACAAGAAAATTAACTGTGATCAGTATAATTTCATTGAAATAAGCATTTATTACATTCCCTGCTTCAACTTGATCTATTTACTGTGTGGACATTTGTCTTGTGAAATGGGCTTTCTGAAGGAAACTATCACATTCAGAATATGCAAATAATGTCTTTAATGAGTGTGGTTTGGTTTTCCTGGAAAGTGATGAGGGTTGCTTTATTTAGAAACCTTTTTCTATATTTTGCATGAGTTCTCCTTGCCTTTGTGATAATTGTATCACAATCAGAAATTGTTTGTTTTTCCCCTATATGTTTTCAGTTCTGCCCATATTCATTCCTGCAGACTGAGGGCTTTAGTAGACAAACCACCCCACTATAACTTTAATCAAGAAATTGGATAGGAGAACCAAGCTGGAATTTTGGAGGAGAAGAAGAAAGAGAAGAACTATAGAACAGGTACTGTGGTAATAGAAACCTATATGCATGTGGTAGCAAGTCCCCTATGGTGGACTAAAGGACATGGCATGTAAACATGAATTAACAAGTCCCCAATGGTGGTATTAGGGGCATGTCAGCTAGGCCTGTGGTAGCAAGACCCCCAAATAGTATGATTAGTGTTGTAAATCTGGATCCTTGAGCTGGAACGAGAGGTGTTGACTGCCGAGGAAACCCCTGAGTGGGACTCATCTCCAGGAGGTGGAGAAGGCGAGCAGAAGATTTACAAGACCTGGTTTGAAGAATCAAGCAGGACGGTCCTCCGAGGTGAGGATAGCCTATGAATGTGGAAGAGCCCCCGAGGAGCGGGTACTCAGAGCATTCACCCAGCAAGATAGGAACCAATCTCTTGAAGAGACAGCATAGTCCAGGCAGAAGGTCTGTGGCAGATAGCGAAGAGATGAAGTGACGGTCACAGGAACATGGAGACACTGGAGGCATGAAGACACAGGAGACACTGGAGGGATGATGACACATGGAGACACTGGAGGCATGAAGACACAGGAGACACTGGAGGGATGATGACACAGGAGCACCAAAGCACAGGGAACGCAGCTTAGGAGCAACAGAGGAAGTCTATTGCAAAGACCAAGAAAGAAAGCAGTTGCAGGGTTTAAAACCTCTTCTGTGGTGATGTCATAATCAGACATCATAATCCAGAGCTGGCTTAGCTCTCCAGCTGCAGTCCCCTTAAAGGGACATAACAGTACCCCCCCCCCCCTCTTATGCCCCCTCTTAGAAGGGCCAGGCTTGACCGGGTGTGTATGATGAAAGTGTTGAAGCAAGGTTTTGTCCCAGATGTTCGAGGAGGGTTCCCACGAATTCTCCTCATCACCGAATCCCTCCCAGGCAATTAGATACTCCCAATGTCTATGATGTCATTGGATATCCAGGACCTTCCAGACTTGGTAGATTGGGTCATCAGCTGAAGCTATTTCTGAAGGGTTAGATGATGCTGTATGGTAAGACAATGACACAAATGGTTTTAACAAAGATACGTGGAAGGAATTGTGTATTCGGAGGCTGGAGGGTAAACTTAGGTGATAGGTCACCAGACCCAAGCATTCAGAAATCGAAAAAGGAGCAATGTATTTTGATGCCAGCCGCATAGAGGGAACTAGAAGGCGGATGAGACGGGTGCTGAGTCAAACCTGGTCTCCCAAGTTAAAGAGAGGAGCTGGCCATAGATGCTTATCAGATGTACACTTGGCAGTAGCAGCAGCTTTAATCAAGTTGGCATTGATGGTCTCCCAAAGTTTATGCATTTCTTCAGCCTTAAGTTGGGCTGCGGGAGAGGGCACCGACAGAGGTAGTAGAAGTGGAGGTTTTGGATGCCTTCCATAAACCACCTGAAATGGAGATGACCCTGTAGCAGAATGAATGTGGGAGTTGTGAGAAAACTCTGCCCAAGGCAAGAGGGAAAACCAATCATCTTGGCGACTTCCTACAAAAGAACGAAGGAAGGTCTTCAATTCCCAGGTAATTTGCTCGGCTTGCCCATTACCCTGTGGGTGGAAGGCCGTGGTAAAATCTAATTGCACTCCAAACTTTTTGCAGAGGGCCCGCCAGAACTTGGCCATAAACTGGGGACCACGATCAGAGGCGATATGTAAGGGAAGACCATGCAATCGAAATATGTGTGTCGTAAAGAGTCATGCCAACTCTGGAGCTAAATGTAACTTTGGTAAGGGAATAAAGTGTGCCATCTTGGAAAATCTGTCAATAACAACCCAGATTATGTGATTACCAGAGGAGAAAGGTAGATCGAGCACAAAATCCATAGAGATGTGCGTCCAGTGCTGCCAAGGAACCGGGAGAGACTGGAGTAACCCCCATGGCCAACCAGACAAAGGCTTTTGCTGTGCACACGTTGGGCAGGAATCCACATAGACTCGCACATCTTGAGCCATCCAGGGCCACCAATAATATCGGGATAGGAGCTTCAAGGTTCGGGCTCTGCCCAGGTGACCAGCAGTAAGGGAGTCGTGCGCCCATGCCAGTACTTTAGGTCATTGATAAAGGGAAACCACCGTCTTCCCCTGTGGTATCGTGTCGGTACTCGCTAGTTGGATTTTGGCAGGATCCAAGATGTAATGGATAGTTTCTGGTATATCTTCAGCCTCATATAGCCTGGAAAGTGTGTCCGCCTGTATATTCTTATCCACAGGACGGTAGCGTAGTACAAAGTTGAATCGAATGAAGAAGAGCGACCATCGGGCCTGGTGCAGATTTAATCGTTGAGCCCTACTGAGGAACTCAAGATTCTTATGGTCGGTATATACCGTCACAGGGTGTTATGCCCCCTCAAGCCATTGTCTCCATTCTTCGAAAGCCATCTTAATGGCTAACTACTCCTTTAATTCCATAGTTCTTCTCAGTGGAGGAAAACTTGTGGGAGAAGAAAGAGCAAGGCAGGAGAGTCCCTTGAGGGGAGCATTGCCTGAGTACGGCTCCTACATCGAGGTCCAAAGCATCTATCTCCACGATGGACGAGCTGGATCGGGATGATGAAGACATGGCTGTTGTAGGAATGCCTCCTTTAATTCGTGGAAAGCGTGGATGGCTACCTCCGGCCACTGTTTAGAATTGGCCCCCTTCTTGGTTAATGCCATTAGGGTGCTACTATGTGTGAAAAGTGAGGGATGAAATTTCTATAGAAATTGGTGAAGCCAAGAAACCTTTGCAATGCACAGAGTCCCACCGGCTGCGGCCATTCCTGAATACTGGTTAACTTGTCCGGGTCCATATGAAACCCTGAGGTAGATACAATGAAGCCCAAAAATGGCAAGGACTCCCATTCAAAGAGGCATTTTTCCAGTTTAGCGAATAGATGATGTTCTCTTAGACGTTGGAGAACCTGCCGAACGTCCATGCGATATGTCTTCAAGTCTTTGGAATAAATTAAAAAGTCATCATGGTAGATGATCACCCCCTTGTAATATGTCCAGGAATATCTCATTCATTAAATTTTGAAACACTGCAGGTGCATTGCATAGTCCAAAGGGCATTACGAGATATTCGTAATGGCCGCCATGCGTATTAAACGCCGTCTTCCACTCATCTCCCGGTTTTATTCAGACAAGATTGTAGGCCCCTTGGAGGTCCAATTTGGTAAAGACCTTGGGTCCATGGAGATGGTCCAGTAATTCAGGAATCAGGGGAAGCAGATAACAATCCTTTTGAGTGATTGTGTTGAGCCCCCTGTAATCAATACAGGGTCTTAAGGAACCATCCTTCTTGGCTACAAAGTAAAAAGCCTACCCCTGCTGGAGAGGAAGAGGGGCAAATAAAACCCCGGTCGAGATTCTCTTTTATGTATTTGGACATCGCCTGCGTCTCAGGCAGGGACAAAGGATATACCCGTCCACGGGGCGGAACTGTACCGGGTAATAAGTCAATGGCATAGTCGAAGGATCGATGCTCTGGAAAATTGTAATGTAATGGGAACCGTGCATGGAGGAGCAGGATTTATACAGCCTAGGGTCAGCCCTCCTGTGACACCTAGACCCGGACGTTTCCAGGACATTCAGGACATTGGGCCAACAGGTGTCCTTTGCCTCCGCAGTAGAGGCATAAGCCAAACCTCAATCGATGCTGTTTCTCTTTGATTGTCAGGTGGCTATGGCCTAGCTGCATAGGCTCCTCCTGGCATTCTGGCGAAGCTCCAGATGTTGTGGGTGCAACTACTGGATGAGAAAAAGTTGGAGCCAGGGAAACTGAGTGACGACCTGGATTAATTTCTTTAGCTCGTTGCTGTAATCGGCGATCGATCTGACCTGCCAGTTCAATGAGTGCCTCGAAGTCGTCCGGGAGCTCCCGTACGGCCAAATCATCCTTTATTCAAGGGGACAAGCCTTCCAGGAAGATGCCACGCAGGCTATCCTCATGCCACCCTAGTTCGGATGCCAAGGTGTGAAATTCTACTGCAAAATCAGCCAGAGTGTGTGAACCCTGGCGAGGGTTAAGCAGTTCAGAAGTGGCAGTAGACTGGAGGCTTGGTTCATCGAATACTTGACGAAAGCTCCAGACAAACCAAGGTGAATCTCCCAAAATGGAATCTCCACACTCCCAAAGTGGAGATGCCCAGGCCAGGGCTTTATCATCCAGTAAGGAAAGGATGAAAGATGTCTTCACTCGATCTGTCAGAAACTGCTGTTCCTGCAGGGAGAAGCTTATGAAGCAGTGATTCAGGAATCCTCAGCACTGTTTGGATTCTCCAGCAAATCGAGGTGGAGCAGGCATTTGAGTCATGGAAGTTGGTACTGCTTGAACTGCCGGAGGTGAGGAGTCAGCCCCGGGTCCAAAGGTGGAATCCAGGTGAGTTGCCAAGGGCTCTACAGCGGGAAAGTCTCTAGGCACTGCTGCTGCTGATGCTGTTGCTGCTGCCAAATTTGTTGAGCCAAGCCCAGAATAGCTTGGAGACCAGATAATTCCACCGGGTCCATGGTCTTTGCAAACTGTTGTAAATGTGGAGCCTTGAGCCGAGCGAGAGGTTTTGACCGCTGAGGAAACCCCTCAGTGGGACTCGTCTCCGGGAAGTGGCGAAGGCGAGCAGAGGATTTACTACACGAGGTTCCGAAGAATCAAGCAGGACGGCCCTCCAAGGAGCGGATAGCCTATGAATGTAGAAGAGCCCTTGAGAAGTGAGTACTCGGAGCGTTCACCCAGCAAGATAGGAACCAATCTCTTGAAGAGACAGCGTAGTCCAGGCAGAAGGTCTGTGGCAGATAACGAAGAGATGAAAAGACGAAGTGACGGTCACAGGAACATGGAGATGCTGGAGGCATGAAGATACAGGAGACACTGGAGGGATGATGACACATGAGACACTGGAGGCACGGCACCGAAGCACAGGGAACACAGCCTAGGAAAAACAGAGGAAGTCTGTTGCAAAGACCAAGAAAGAAAGAAAGGGTTTAAAATCTCTACTGTGGTGATGTCATAGTCAGACATCATAATCCAGAGCTGGCTTAGCTCTCCAGCTGCAGTCCCCTTAAAGGGACCTAACAATTAGGGGTATGGCAGGTAACAGCATGCATCCAAGATAATATCCACAGAGAAAGTGCATAGTACATCTCATGCTCAGTCTCCTAGATCAGCATCACTGGATACAGAGAGTAATGATAGGCTGGATCACAGAGATGTGTTGTCTCCATGCTATGGTCTCCTTGACAATAGCTCACAGCCTCACATATAATTCACTGGGAAGGAAGAACTGATAACTCATTATGAAAAAACATCTTTGATACCAAATTACTTTCATACCATTATACAATTGCTAATAATTTCAAGAATAGACTACTGTAATGCACTATATGTAGGTCTACCACCACATATACTCAAATGTTTGCATGCAGTACAGGAATTAGGGTGTATAAACACGTCACCTTTGCTTTGCACTGCTTACACTAACTCCTGATATAATGGAGGGTTCAGTTTAAAATTGTAACCATTACTCATCATGCCTTAAACAGAGATACTCCAATGTGTGATAGCTCATTACTGAAAATATATAAACTGCAATGTAGTTTGAGATCAACTTGTCAGAACCTATTAGATGTTCCATCAATTTGACAAGAACGCTTAGCTGAAACTAGAGAAAGAACTTTCTATACAGCCAGTCCAATATTACTGAAAAACTTACCAGATGAAATTCAAACATCCATGAAACAAGTGAAGATCTTTTGTTTTAAACAAGCATTTATAAATTAGGCATAACTAAAGCAATTGTTACTGGCTAAGTGTACTTTTTATTTTTTGTCTTACTAATTTTTAAGTTATTTTAAAGTGATTTTATATTTTATTTTATTGTTTATCTTGTTTTGTATTTCATGATTTTCATGGTCTTGTGTAGGAATTATGTATGTTAACTTGTTACCTGCCAAGTACTTTGGATTGAGTGGGTTATACATCTTTAAAATAAATAAATGATTACAATTACTAACTGACACTTCCATTTATTTCTATGGTCCATAGAAATGAATAGGAAACAAAACAAAATGGATGAATAGGATTCATTTATTTTGTGGGATCCCTCCATTCCTTTCAGGGACCCACAAAAGAAACAGAGTTCCATTCATTTAAAATGCTCATTCATTTTAAATGAATGCACAAGCCTAGAAAAGGGGATCAGTCACTGCTCAGCTGCTGTTTGAGTTTTTAAATATTTAATAAACCAGTGAATGTCAAATTTATTCAGATACTGTAACTTTGTCCAGTTAACTTTAGCAAATATATTAAGCAGACTGGAAAAGTTCTGCCAAATATTCAGCTAAAGTTATCAAGGTAATTTTATCTGAATAACTTTTCCACTCACCAGCTTACTGAATATTGACCTATAAAGGTTTTCTTATTTTGTGTTGATGAAAATACCGGTAATACTTAGTAAATAGGGCTCAAATTAGCAGGCTAAACCCAGCGTATTGAATTCTTTGTTCTCTAAAAAAAAGACAGCATAGGTGTTGAATACCCCTAAAAATAGCATGACTGTTTGCAGGGTTTTTTTTCTTTCTCATCTTAGAACAAAATGGTAAGTTTGCTTTTCCAGTAGTTCATTTTAGGGATTAGGAGGTTTTTTCTGAATAATGTACAAGTCTAGCACCGATACCCTGGATGTTGAAAACTGTCATCGCCAGTATGATGCTGGATAGCTTTTGCTCTCTTAGGGTTAGATTCATCATTCCTTGTGGAATGATGATCTGGCACGATAAAGAGAACGGGGGGGGGGGGGCGAAAACAGGGGCGGGAGGGCGCTAGTGTGCAGCCGGCCGCATCACGGCGGTGTGGTTTCGCCTGCGGCAATGTGACTGTGCAGCACACTATCTCCCCCATAGCACCACGCTAAAAGGTGGTGCTATTTCCTGTGCTACTGCCGGCGCCGGCGATAATGTCCAAAACATTATCGCCAGCAGCGGTGCCACCACCCCATTTCCCTAAACCCCTCCCTAACTCCTCCCCTTCCCCTAATTTTAATTTTACCACCGCGATAAGCACATTATTCACACTCGTTAGGGCGCTATCGAGTGTAATAATAGCCTACTGCACGCGATAATGGGCTACGCTGCTTGAAATATAACCCCCTTAGTCTAACTTTTCTTCTCCAGCTTTCGAAGTTGAAGGTCAAGTTAGTGAAGTTTTTTTTATTTTTTTTTTAAATGTGCTTTCTGCATTATCAAGACCTAATCTTTTTCTATATTTAAAACTTTTAGAATAACTTCTCTTTCATTCTGTGATGCTATTGTAACCCTAGAGGGAATGAGAGTGCTGTATTTTTTTTTTATAATGCAATCTCAATATAAATGTATCATTGTGTTTTTATATTTAATTCAGTCTTGCAGATTTGGGGGTTTTGTATCTTACAACTGTTTTTTTTTCACCCAAAAAAGACAAATTGCTTTCCTATTACTAGGTGATTATTAATTTGTTTTTGCTAGGAAAAATCTATACATTTTGAACAGTCTCATTTATTAATACCTAAGAATCTTAGATCTCAAGCTATCTTTCCATAAACAGGTGAAGTTTCTAAACTGCCAGAGTAGGTTGCTCTGGTAGAAAAGCATTCTAATTTAAACCATTAGTGTTCCCTGTGGTTAGATGACATTATATTGCTAATGGATCCTCTGTGCAATGTGACACTAGTTGTGCTCTCCATTGGGATGAAGGGGCACATAATACACATGTTTATTTCAACTCTAAAAGGCTATTCTAATGGCTTCAGCACTTTTGTGTTAAGTAATTCACATATTTTTTGCCATTGGTAGGAATGTGGATGTAATGCAATCCATGCTTTCCTGCATTAATTGGCCTTTTTTTTAGACTACCATCATGAAGATAATCTGAAATTCCAGTACTATAGATGACAGTTAGATCTGTATAGGATGCAATACTAAACATTTTTGAAAGAGCTTTCCTGAAAGAGTTTTCCTGTTTTAATAAAATGCCTTTGATATATCTGTGTTACTTTAGAGACCTGTTCAACTGGGATGTCACAGTAGTGGTGCACTAGGCTACTTCAGATATTGCATCACTGTGAAATTAGGATATCAGATCACCTAAATGGCTGTCCAGTCACTTAAATGCAGTGTTTCAAAATATGTAAATTGGTGCCAATAGATAATTGCTCTTTGAAGTACTTGTGATCAATAATAGGCATATGTTTTGTGAAGTACTATAATCCAGGAATAAAATAATATTGTTTTATGACTTACCTCCTCTTAGTTGTTGCTGTGCATTTTACCTCATACTACAGATATTATAATTTAGACACTTCAGCATTACAAATGGCACTACAATGTTAGACAAATCATTAAATATGCCCACTAAAAGGAGGCATGATGACTTTTATATGTTGAAAGACTGACCAAATCAGATTACTTTCCACTGAAAAGGAAAGCAGTTAAGGCAGAAAATATGTTTATAGTCTACAAATAAATCAATAAACATAGAAGGGATCTCATAGGTGATCCTTTTATCATGGATGCAAAGTATAAGAATGTAAGAATTGCCATGCTGGGTCAGACTGAGAGTCCATCAAGCCCAGTATCCGGTTTCCCAACAGGGGGCAATCGAGATCACAAGTAGCTGGCAGAATACCAAATAATAGATAGATCCCATGCTGCTAATGACAAGGGATAAGCAGTGGCTTTCCCCAAGTCTACCTAGTTAATAATGATTTGTGGACTTTTTCTGCAGAAATTGTCCAAACTTATTTTAAACCTAGCTATGCTAACTGCCTTTACCACATCCTCTGGCAATTAACTTCAGAGCTTTACTGTGCACTCAGTGAAAAAAAATATTTTCTACAAATTGTTGTAAAAGTGATATTTAGTAACCTCATGGAAAGTCCCCTACACTTGGTAGTATTTGAAAGAGAAAACAACCAATTTGCATTTACCTGTTCCACTCCACTCATGTGTAACTCCCTCAACCCTTTGGTCAGGGGACACAGGCATAAGAACATAAGAACATGCCATACTGGGTCAGACCAAGGGTCCATCAAGCCCAGCATCTTGTTTCCAACAGTGGCCAATCCAGGCCATAAGAACCTGGCAAGTACCCAAAAACTAAGTCTATTCCATGTTACTGTTGCTAGTAATAGCAGTGGCTATTTTCTAAGTCAACTTAATTAATAGCAGGTAATGGACTTCTCCTCCAAGAACTTATCCAATCCTTTTTTAAACACAGCTATACTAACTGCACTAACCACATCCTCTGGTAACAAATCCCAGAGTTTAATTGCACGTTGAGTAAATAACCGATTCACATCTACCCGTTCTAGACCTCTCATGATTTTAAACACCTCTATCATATCCCCTCTCAGCCATAAGAACATAGCTCCAAGCTGAAAAGTCCTAACCTCTTTAGTCTTTCATCATAGGGGAGATTTCCTTTCCCCTTATCATATTGGTAGCCCTTCTCTGTACCTTCTCCATCTCAATTATATCTTTTTTGAGATGTGGCGACCAGAATTGTACACAGTATTCAAGGTGTGGTCTCACCATGGAGCAATACAGAGGCATTATGACATTTCATCATTCCCTTTCTAACAATTCTCAACATTCTGTTTGCTTTTTTTGACTGCTGCAGCACACTGAACCGACGATTTCAATGTGTTATCCACTATGATGCCTAGATCTCTTTCTTGGGTAGTAGCACCTAATATGGAACCTAACATTGTGTAACCATAGCATGGGTTATTTTTCCCTATATGCATCACCTTGCACTTATCCGCATTAAATTTCATCTGCCATTTCGATGCACAATTTTCCAGTCTCACAAGGTCTTCCTGCAATTTATCACAATCTGCTTGTGATTTAACTACTCTGAACAATTTTGTATCATCTGCAAATTTGATTACCTCACTCGTCATATTTCTTTCCAGATCATTTATAAATATATTGAAAAGTAAAGGTCCCAATACAGATCCCTGAGGCATTCCACTGCCTACTCCCTTCCACTGAGAAAATTGTCCATTTAATCCTACTCTCTGTTTCCTGTCTTTTAGCCAGTTTGTAATTCACGAAAGGACATCGCCACCTATTCCATGAATGTTTACTTTTCCTAGAAGCCTCTCATGAGGAACTTTGTCAAACGCCTTCTGAAAATCCAAGTACACTACATCTACTGGTTCACCTTTATTCACATGTTTATTAACTCCTTCAAAAAAGTGAAGCAGATTTGTGAGGCAAGAATTGCCTTGGGTAAAGCCATGCTGACTTTGTTCCATTAAACCATGTCTTTCTATATGTTCTGTGATTTTTATGTTTAGAATACTTTCCACTATTTTTCCTGGCACTGAAGTCAGGCTAACTGGTCTGTAATTTCCCGGATCGCCCCTGGAGCCCTTTTAAATATTGGGGTTCCTTTAGCTATTCTCCAGTCTTCAGGTACAATGGATGATTTTAATGATAGGTTACAAATTTTTACTAATAGGTCTAAAATTTCATTTTTTAGTTCCTTCAGAACTCTGGGGTGTATATCATCTGGTTCAGGTGATTTACTACTCTTCAGTTTATCAATCAGGCCTACCACATCTTCTAGTTTCACCGTGATTTGGTTCAGTCCATCTGAATCATTACCCATGAAAACCTTCTCCAGTATGGGTACCTCCCCAACATCCTCTTCAGTAAACACTGAAGCAAATAAATCATTTAATCTTTCTGCAATGGCCTTGTCTTCTCTAAGTGCCCTTTAACACCTCAGTCATCTAATGGTCCAAACTGACTCCCTCACAGGCTTTCTGCTTCGGATATATTTTAAAAAGTTTTTACTGAGGTTTTGCCTCTACGGCTAACTTCTTTTCAAATTCTCTCTTAGCCTGTCTTATCAATGTTTTACATTTAACTTTCCAACACTTATGCATTATCCTATTCTCTTCTGTTGGATCCTTCTTCCAATTTTTGAATGAAGATCTTTTGATTAAAATAGATTCTTTCACCTCCCCTTTTAATCATGCCGGTAATTGTTTTGCCTTCTTTCTACCTTTTTTAATGTGTGGAATACATCTGGACTGTGCTTCTAGGATAGTATATTTTAACAATGACCACGCCTCTTCCACACTGTTTACATTTGTAGCTGTTCCTTTCAGATTTTTCTAACAATTTTTCTCATTTTATCAAAGTTTCCCTTTTGAAAGTTTAGCATGAGAGCCGTGGATTTGCTTACTGTCCCCCTTCTAGTCATTAATTCAAATTTGATCATATTATGATCACTATTTCTAAGTGGCCCCACCACCGTTACCTCTCTCACCAAATCCTGTGCTCCACTGAGAATTAGATCGAAAATTGCTCCCTCTCTTATCAGTTCCTGAACCAATTGCTCCATAAAAATGTCATTTACTCCATCCAGGAACTTTATATCTCTAGCATGTACCGATGATACATTTACCCAGTCAATATTGGGGTAATTGAAGTCGCAGAAATCACGGAAAATACGGAAAATACTATAATATGTAAATATGATCCATAAGGGTGTACAAGACAAGTATTAACTTGCAGCATCATGGATGTTATGAAGGTCCTTAAACTGATAAATATGCTACATTAAAGTGAATATTACAGTTTAATGCATTTACACTTTATTAACCAAATCTTTGTCTCAACGTATTTCCTGTGATTTCTATGATTCGTTGGACATTATTCTTGAAGAATTTTGTGTATTTGGAAATTTAAATCTCCCATTATTACCACACTACCAATTTGGTTAGCTTTCCTAATTTCTCTTAGCATTTCACTGTCAGTCTCACCATCTTGACCAGGTGGATGGGAGAATACTCCTATCACTATAGTCTTCTGGATTTTAGTTTTCTACCTAAGAGCCTAAATTTGGCTTCCAGAACCTCCCTCCCACATTTTCCTGTGTCATTGGTGCCCACATGTACCACGACAGACGGCTGCCTCCAGCACTGTCTAAAATCCTATCTAGGTGACTCATGAGGTCCACCACCTTCGCACCAGGTAGGCATGTTACCAGGTGATCCTAACTCCCACCAGCCAACCAGCTGTCTACATTCCTAATAATCGAATCACCAACTATGACGGCCGATCTAACCCTTCCCTCCTCGGCAGTAGGCCTTGGGGAGATATCCTCAGTGCGAAAGGACAATGCATCACCTGGAGAGCAGGTCCTTGCTACAGGATCCTTTCCTGCTGCACCAGATTCATGCTCTCCAATCATGAGACCTTCTTCCTTCAAGGTAGCACCAGGGCTGCCAGTCTGAAGTTGGGGCTTGGCTACTATGTCCGCAAAGATCTCATCTATATACCTCTCTGTCTGCCTTAGCTCCTCCAGATCTGCCACTCTAGCCTCCAGAGATTGGCTCATTCTCTGAGAGCCAGGAGCTCTTTGCATCGCATCACATGTACAATTTCTCACCGGCGGGTAAAAAAATCATTCATGTGACACTTGATGCAAAAGACTGGGAAGCCCCCCTCTTGCTGCTGGACTGCTGCCTTCATCTCAAATTTGTTCAGTTCCTACTTAAGTTTTAGGTTGCTATGGGAGTAGGAATGTGTCTAACGTCCTTTAAATGTATTAGTGAATTCACTATATGTCTAGTAGTGGCCTACAGGGGAATAATCAAACTCTCAATAAGGTGTTTTTTGGGTTTTTTTTAAAGTGGCACCTGCCTATAAATTAAAGGATGAGCTAGGGATGGGTGGGTTTGGAAATACAAACAGTCTAACTTCAGTTAGTCAGCCAGAGTGACTCACTGCTCTCTTGATTAACAAATGTTGGCACCTAATCAAACCAAATCACACTACCTCAACACCTTTTCAAGGTAACTGAACTGAACTTTTCAATCTTTTTACTTAGGTATAAACTGCTCCTAGCGTATTTCTAGCTTATAGCTACTTTTTTTTTTTTGTTTTGTTTTTAATATACACTCTCACTTCTGCTTACTAGCTTCCTTACAGACTATTAAAAATAAACACATTAACTTCTGCTTTATAGCTGCCTTAGTGACTGACTATTTAAAGATACAAACAGTCTAATTTCTGTATAATCACTGTCTTACTGACTATTAAAAGCACAAACACACTAAATAATATTCCCAAATAGTTAACTTTGCCCCAATACTTTTAAAAAAGACAATGTCCCAAGCAAAAACCTACCCATTCCTTTCAGCCACCAGCAAGTTGATCCTCTCTTCTCAGTGCTCCCACTGCTGAAGGGGTGGGAAAAGATCTTTTTCAGTCCTAGAACCAGTAAAAAAAAAAAAAAAAAGTATTCAGTCCATATGAAACCAGCAAAAGCTGGGGGGCCCAAGTGAATTTTGCACCCACTCATAGAAATTACAGGTCCACACAACCAGTGTTGTTCCAAAAGAAAGACAGAATTTATTCAAAAAATTCAAAGCCCCATGAGATCATAAATAGACAGAAAAACTTCAATAGCAAAAACCCAGAATTTGAGTTCAAAACAGTTTCTACTTCCAGTCTCCAAACTTCACATAGATTACTCACAGTTCTATCCACTTTTAAACTTTTCACTTGTCAGGGGATTTTCCCAGTCCAAGCTCTCTGAGATCCTTAACCACTGTAGGACCCTGAATGCAATACTGAAGTCTTTTCTCTTCCTGCCAAAAAATCTCTGCTCCCAAGCTGTGGCTCTCCAAGGCAAATCAATATCTCCATTAACTGAGGGATTCTCTATCTTCCTGGAAACCTCCCTTGGCTTCTTCCAATTTTAGATCTCTTAAACACCAAAACATTTCTAGGCACTGTGCAAGGCTGCTAGCCTCAGCATGCAACACATGAGACTCTAAGGTCACTCTTCAAGAATCTCTCTCAACTACTTCCATGTGCTTGTGGAAGCACCTTTTAGGACTTCCTCCTAACCCATCCCTTTTGAGGAAAGTCACCCATATCACTCATTTTCTGCATACACTTCCCCAACCTCCCAACCACTGGAAAGTTTCCCATGTTAACTAGGGATGTGCATTCATTTTCAGCAAATGTGCAATCCACAATGCATAAGGCCCTTTTCATTGTATTTGTGGGTTTGCGAAAAGCATCACGATCCCCCATGAATAAAACATGTCATATTAGTTTAATTCTTTTGCTTTCTGTGATTTCTTAGCGGCCATTTGAAATAGGAGAAGGCCATGCGGGAGTATCCATAGCAAAAAAAAGCCCTTTCCTGTGAGTCATATGTGGGTCAGACAGGTTGGCAAGGGGATGAGAATGCAACCTATCAGAGATAAGCATTTTTCTAATGCAGCCAATCACCACTCTCACTCAGTGCTCTGTGACGCTATACCATTTATACGTTAAGCACGTAGCATGCCATGCTCTTTCTTTGCGGGGGTGGTCCGGGGAGGTGGCTGTACTCAGAGCTTGTCTGAGTGTCTCAAATCTGTATTCGATTGCTAGCTACTTTGATAGAATTTTCCATTGAAAAAGAAATTTGTTCAATTTTGCTCAGTGCCAGCTAACCATGCTTTTTTGACCGCACTTTTTTTTTTTATTGATCTCAGACTGTCTCTCTGTCTGTCCCACAGACAAGCTGCTAGGTTGGTAGGTAGGTTGCAAGCAGGATTTGGGTGTTTTGGGTGGGAGATATATTCAATTTCTAGCTAGTTTGATAGAATTTTCCATTGAAAAAGATATTTCTTCATTTTTGCTGCTGTGCCAAGCCAGGCTTTTTTTTAACTGCAGTTTTTTTTTTTTTTATTGAACTCAGACTGTCTCTCTGTGCTCTTTTAAGCCAAGAAGGCAATGCATTGGGCGTCAGTGGGCAGTTTTGCAGACTCACATATATTGGTACAGCAGTGCTCTTTTAAGCCAAGAAGGCAGTGCACTGGGCATCAGTGGGCAGTTTTTCAGACTCACATATATTGGTACAGCAGTGCTCTTTTAAGCCAAGAAGGCAGTGCACTGGGCGTCAGTGGGCAGTTTTGCAGACTCACATATATTGGTACAGCAGTGCTCTTTTAAGCCAAGAAGGCAGTACACTGGGCATCAGTGGGCAGTTTTTCAGACTCATAGAAACATAGAAACATAGAAATGATGGCAGAAGAAGACCAAAAGGCCCATCCAGTCTGCCCAGCAAGTTTCACACTTTCTTTTTCTTTTTTCTCATACTTATCTGTTACTCTTGGTTCTTAGTAACCTTTTGGTTCTATTTCCCTTCCACCCTCACCATTAATGTAGAGAGCAGTGTTGGAACTGCATCATCCTTTGACACCATAATCCGTGGATTTGATTCCAACACAAATTACTTACTGGTTTTAATTGATATTTCCGCCGCATTTGATACAATAAATCACGACATCCTTATTACCAATCTAATTCAAATAGGCATTTCCGGTCTTCCCTTAGAATGGTTCACGTCATTCATATCCAATCGCCAACAAAAAATCATGACAAACAATCAATCGTCACAATGGTACACCACTTCCACAGGAGTACCCCAAGGATCAGCTTTATCAGCTCTTCTATTCAATCTATACTTGATACCTCTGTGTAAACTTCTTGACGGCCTAAACTTAAATTTTAAAATCTACGCTGACGACATTCAGTTTATCTTACCTTTCACTGACTCCTGGTCTAAAACCTTCTCATTATTGCACTTATATCTGTCTACAATAAAAATCTGGCTCTCTCATAACCGGCTAAAGTTAAACACAAACAAAACAGAGTTAATCTATCTATCCACTGTTCCAGACTCAATTCACAAACCTCCAACAACATTTATCTTTGAAAACCAAACCATTCCCATAAAAACACATGCAAAAAATCTAGGGGTTATTCTAGACTCCAAACTATCGTTGACAAACAATATATCTGAAATAGTAAAAAAATCCTTCTATAAAATTTACATGCTCAAGCAATTAAAACCATTACTTTTACCAAATGATTTCCGCCTGATTACACAAACCCTTATCTTGTCTTCAATGGATTATTGCAATGCGCTTTACCTTGGTTTACCCCAGTCAACTATTCAGTCTCTCCAATTAATTCAAAATGCAACTGCTCGTATGTTATATAATATCCGTCGAAACGAACATATCTCTCCAATTTTACAACAATTACATTGGCTTCCAGTATCATACCGCATAACATACAAAATCCTATCTACCATACACAATTTGATTTACAACAATGACTCAATTTGGCTATGCTCATTACTGCGAATTTACAAACCCTCCAGACAACTACGCTCTTTCGACAAATGTTTATTGGAAATTCCTAATGTAAAATCTGTAAGCCTATCTCTAATCCGTAAACGTGCTTTTTCAGTTGCAGGTCCAACAATATGGAACGCTTTGCCTGACTATATCCGTCTGACCTCCAACCGTAGAGAATTAAAAAAATTACTGAAAACTTACCTATTTACCCAAGCTTTTCAGCTACAATAGTTTGTATAAATTCATGATCTCCAACTAACCTTTTAACAATTGTCTGTATTTTAATTTGTGTATGTTTTTGACTATGTGTAAACCGCCTAGACGGATATATATTTATCCATTGAGCGGTATATAAAAACTTTTAAATAAATAAATAAATAAATAAATAAATATCTAGCTTAATTAGTTAGGGGTAGTAACCGCCGCAATAAGCAAGCTACACCCATGCTTATTTGTTTACCCAGACTATAATTCAATCTTTGTTGGTTTTTGTCTATATATAGATCCATTTTACTTCATTCCCCCTGCTGTTGAAGCAGAGAGTTATGCTGGATATGCATTGAAAGTGAAGTATCAGACTTTCTCCCCTGCCGTTGAAGCAGAGAGCTATGCTGGATATGCATGATGTATCAGACTTTCTCCCCTGCCATTGAAGCAGAGAGCTATGCTGGATATGCGTGAAGTATCACACTTTCTCCCCTGCTGTTGAAGCAGAGAGCTATGCTGGATATGCATTGAAAGTGAAGTATCAGGCTTATTTGGTTTGGGGTAGTAACCGCCGTAACAAGCAAGCTACTCCCCGCTTTTTTGTGAATGCAAATCCTTTTTTCCACATTTCCTCTTGCCGTTGAAGCTTAGAGAAATGTTGGAGTCGCATTAACCATGTTTATGTTTATTGAATATGGATATTATCTCCAGGTAGTAGCTGTCATTCCTGCGAGTCATCCACTCTTCAGTCCCGTCCTTTAGACTTTATGGATCCACAGTGTTTATCCCACGCCCCTTTGAAGTCCTTCACAGTTCTGGTCTTCACCACTTCCTCTGGAAGGGCATTCTCACATATATTGGGACAGTGGTGCTCTCTGAAGCCAAATCCCCAGTAGGCCTCTTTTGTAGTTACAAGTTTGGTGTGTGCACATACAGCAGTCCCAATTGTAGTGTTCATCCAGGCACTGCATCATGGGCCTGTGGGCAGTTTTGTAGACTCACATATATTGGGACATTGGTGCTCTTTGAAGCCAAATCCCCAATAAGCCTCTTTTGGAAATAATTCTTTTAATTAAAATCCCTAGTAGGCAGTGACATTAAATCCATGATGTCAGGGAAAGCTAGACATGGTCGAGTGATTGGGACTGGCAGAGGAGGCACTTTAAAAGGCAGTGCCAGTCCCACATTAAAGTTAAAAAGGGACCAGTTCCAATCTAAAATCTCTGGAGGGGCAGGCAGTTTCATCCGGAAACAACTGAAATTTAAAGATGATGTATCGCCACCACCTGTTTCTGACCCTGTAGTTTTGTAGGTGAGGGAAAGGGAGGCTGAGTCATGCAAAACAAAAGGGCAAGACCCAAAAGCAGCAGTGCAACAGCAGACTCTAGTTAGTGCTGAAAATGTAGCGCAGACACTGTATGCTTCTGATTTCGATGAAGAATCATCTTGTGTGAGATTCTCATCATCAGAAATGGAAGAAGTAATAGTTGAAGAAGGTTTAGCAGGATTAGTTAGGTCTGTCTTAGCCTTCACTTCAGTGCTGCAGGGGAGAGATGAAACTGATGATGTTGAGGAGGAAGAGCACTCAGCACAGGCACAGAGTGTGACTGATACCCCTGGCATTGCTTCTCAGGGTGCACCCACCACTTCATCTCCAGTGCTAGCATCCACCCCGAAGGCTATAGAGAAGGGATCACGAAGGAAATCTGTGATCTGGAGCCACTTTAAAGTTACGGAGGACCCATTTTGCTCAGTGTAATTACTGTGCCAGGGCTATTAGCAGAGGCAAGCAAATGGGACATCTAACTAATTTTGGCATGATGCATCATATACAGAAGCAACACCCAACACTACTGCCATCTGGGGATAGTGGCAGTATCAGTCAGGGAACCCCTTTTTCCAGGCAGTATAAAGTGGTTGAAAAGGAGCAGAGTCACCCCATGCCCTCAGCCCCTTCTAGCAGCCCCCTGCCATGTGTCAGAAGTGACAACCCACCATGGAGGAAATGGGGTGGTGTTCGGTACCGCTATCTCAGGGAAGGAGGCAGGCAGTCTCAAAAGTTGTAACCAGGAGCATTGTGGAAATGATTGCCCTTGATGACCAGCCCTTGCAAATAGTGGAGAATGTGGGTTTCAAACATTTTCTGAAGGTCATAGTTCCAAATTACAAAGTCCCCTCCCGAACCACATTTAGCAGAAATGTCATCCCCAGCCTGTACAACCAGTGTCGCAGTCTCATCCAAGTGCTACTAGCTAAGGCACAGGGGAGTGTGCAGTTCACCTGTGATATCTGGACCGCCATGAATGCTGCACATTATTATCCCTCTGACAGCACATTGGTGGGACATGGCTGAGGCAGTGGCAGGCAGCAGCTCTATTAGTGAACAAGTATCAGGGTGGAGGTGGGCTTTACTGCACACCCACCTGATGGACGATGCCCATACCTCAGCCAATATTCTAGCATGCATCAGACAGATGCTGGCTGGCATCTATACAGATACCTTTCACATACTCCAACATGCATCCCCACTTACAACATTTACTGACGCTGATGATAAGGCAAAACAATTTTTAACTTAGAAGTGGGTGACCATCATAATAGGCTTCATTGATATAGCATGACACTTTATGACTCTGCCTTATATATAATCATAAGTCACTAATTGCTCGATATTATATGCAACACTATTTTTTCAACTTTTTTTTATGCAGCATTTAAAAGTCCATCCATGATAGATAATATGGGTATGTCCAATTTGTCTCCCTCTCACCTCCTAGATGTGGGCTAGATATCCAACAAATATTATTTGTTAAATTGTTATATTGATGTATTTTCTTTTTTGGATTTCTTTATTGTTTCATTGTAAATGATATAATAATTAATAAAAGTAAAAAAAAAAAAGTCCATTCATGAACTACTTAGCTTAATTCAATGAGCCAATCATTCCATTGCAACTACTTTTTTTTCTGACGGTCGATTATCTCCACATTATTGTTTGTAGAATAGTCCTCTAATTTTCTTAGTACTGGCTGTTAACACCGCTGTACTCAGGTCTCCCCTCAGATCTCCTGACACAGGACCGTGTTTCGAACATACTAGTTCTTTATCAAGGGAAATGTCCTGCATCAAAAACACCACATAAATTAACTGCATCACTTTAAACTAATTTTTAATCATTTAAATGTACATACTTGAATGACTGGCCGGGTCCGGGAGCGATCTCCTGCACTTGGGCCGTCGGCTGCCAGTAATCAAAATGGCGCCGATAGCCTTTGCCTATACTATGTCACAGGGGCTACTGGTGCCATTGGTCAGCCCCTGTCACATGGTAGGAGCACAAGATGGTACCGATGGCCATGTGACCAATGGCACCGGTAGCCCGTGTGACATATTAGTTCAAAGGCTATCGGCACCATTTTGCAAGGCAGGCCACATAGCCCGATGGCACGGAGGGACAAATCACTCACGGGACCCCACTGGACCACCAGGGATGTTAATAAGTCTTGGGGAGGGATCGGGATGGTGGGGGGGTGGTTTGAATTTAATGTTTTATTGTAAATTTTAATGCTTGGAGTCGGTTTTTTTGAGCTTTGTTTTCCTGCATTGTTTTTTGGGCCCGTTTTGTTTTTCCCCATTTAGTTTTTTGTTTCTTTTTCCAAAAAACTAACCGAGGAAAAACAAACTTTACCCCAAAGCATCCGACTCAAAAATGACCCGGTAGAAAAAAATGAAGCTCAACTCTAGGCAATATGCGACGGGGGCTTTCAGAACATCCAATGTTTTGCACACACTCTGCACCTGGTAGTGAAGTCAGCTCTGGGGTTGGAGTCCAGTCACCAAGAGAATTAATACCTGCATACGTTAATACACAAGTGCAGGAACATAGCAGGGTTCTTCCACAGAAGTTTGAAGGCAGGGCAGGTTCTACGACAAAAGCAGACTGATTTGGAGATGCCTCACAAGCGTCTCATTCAAGACATTGTCACCCGGTGGAATTCCACTTATATGATGCTGCAGAGGTTAGTGGAGCAGCAGACACCCCTTCATGAACTTTCTGCGGCAATGGACATAGGTGTGCATAGGCCCCTAGGGCATCATGATTGGTTAGTCATGAGTCAGATGGTAAAAATCCTGCAGCCCTTCAAGGATGCCACAGAGGAGCTGAATTCCAGAAGTGCCACCTTGGCTGACATCATCCCTATAGTTAATTTTCTGAAGGAAAATTTGGAGGGCTTTAAACACCATTCCTTTCTCACACATCACACATACACACACAACACACACACAGAAGCACCCTTCTGATCTAAGGCCCCCAGCTGAATAACTGGTCTCTGGCGGCAGTTAGCAGCACCGGTGTTCACTTCTTCGGCCCCCGCCAACCTCGATTTTAATTTCTTCGGCCCCCGCCGGCCTTTGGGGGCTGGCTGTCTCCGGCGGGGTCCAAAGAAATTAAAATCAAGGCCGGTGCCTCCCAGCCGCTTGAGGCTGGCTGGGAGGCACCCATCTTCTTTTCTTCGGCCTCCTCCGCTGGCCTCAATTTTAATTTCTCCGGCTGGGGCTGGTTGGGAGGTTCCCATCTTCTTTTCTTCGGCCTCCTCCGGCCTCGATTTGTATTTCTTCGGCCCCTGCCGGCTTGGTCTCCAGCTGGGCTGGCTGGGAGGCGCTGAGGCTGGGCTGAGGAAGAGCCACGTGGTCGAGACCACATGACCAGCTAAACCGGCCCACCGGGGGAAACCCGATCCCCCGATAGGCCAATCCGCCCTGGTCAAGGTTTATAGATTTATTTATTTGAAAATTTTTATATACCGACATTAGTAGATGAACATCACATCGGTTTACATAAAACTATAAATTTAGGAAATAGGCTTTATATAAAACTCTGAACAGAACTATGATATAATTGATACTTACACGAGAAATAATTGGCAATGATCCTTCAGCGAACATCATAGCCCCTTGCTGTGTTGTCCACCTCTGCTGCTGGTTCGAGAGGTGGATCTGCCGGTAAGTTTTCTGTGACCTCAGCATCCAAGCCAAAGCACAAACAAATGTTATGTAGCATGCAGCAGGCTATAATAATGCTCGGCACTTTTTCTGCACTGAACTGCAGGGCTGTACCAGAGCAATCCAAACATTTGAATCTGCCTTTGAGTATGCTAAAGGTCCGCTCTATCATGTTTCTTATACTGGCATGAGCCTCATTATAGCGTATTTCAGCCACAGTGCGTGGGGATTGGAGCAGAGAGCAGCTAAGGCTTACAGTCATAGCTGCCATCACATATACAAGATGTAACCAAGATTGCATCAAAAAACACTAGATAGGCAGTACCAACCACATACACAGATCTAGATCACAAATAAATATTAGAAATGAGCCTCTTTTTTTTCTACCGGGTCGTTTTTTGAGTCGGACGCTTTGGGGTAAAGTTCATTTTCCCTCGGTTAGTTTTTTGAGAAAACTAAAAGGGAAAAATGAAACCGGCCCAAAAAAAGACGAGGGAAAACGAAGCTCAAAAAAGCATACCCCAAGCATTAAAATTCAGTTTAATACATTAAATACAACCCCCCCCCCACCATCCCGATCCCTCCCCAAGACTTACTAACATCCCTGGTGGTCCAGCGGGGTCCCGTGAGGGATTTCTCTCTTCGTGCCATCTGAATTTCAGGCCTGCCTCGATCAAAATGGCACCGATTGCCTTTGCCCATACATGTCACAGGGGCTACCGGTGCCATTGGTCAGCCCCTGTCACATGGCCATCGGCGCCATCTTGTGCTCCTACTATGTGACAGGGGTCGACCAATGGCACCAGTAGCCCCTGTGACATAGTATGGGCAAAGGCTATCAGCACCATTTTGATTACTGGCAGCTGAGGCCAGAGTGCAGGAGATCGCTCCCGGACCCCCGCTGGACCACCAGGAACTTTTGGCAAGTCTTGGGGGACCCTCCTGACCCCCACAAGACTTGCCAAAAGTCCAGCCGGGGTCTGGGAGCGACCTCCTCTACTCGGACTTTCGGCGCCAGTAATAAAAAAGGCGCTGATAGCCTTTGCCCATACTATGTCACAGGGGCTACCGGTGCCATTGGACGACCCCTGTCACATAGTAGGAGCACAAGATGGCGCCGGCCGTCCATTGCTCCTACCTTGTGACAGGGGCTGACCAATGGCACCGGTAGCCCCGGTGACATAGTATGATCAAAGGCTATCGGCGCCATTTTGATTACTGGCGCTGATGGTCCGAGTGCAGGAGGTCGCTCCCGGACACCCGCTGAACTTTTGGCAAGTCTTGTGGGGGTCAGGAGGGTCCCCCAAGACTTGCCAAAAGTCCCTGGTGGTCCAGTGGGGTTCCAGGAGCGACATCCTGCACTCGGTGAAACAAAAATTTCACCATTCCTCGTGAAACAAATCTATAAAATCAAGATATATAAATCATTAATCATATTTATAAAATCATACAAATAAAATAATTTCAAAACAGCTGATGAATAGAATATCCAATAATTAAAGACTCATGCAAATTTTGAAAGCTTTACCAAACACCAATAAAATATTTCAACAGCAGACACATCACATACTACCCAATAATTAAAATGGTAGTCAATCAAGAAAAATGAACTTAAAAAGTCACCTTTACTTACCCTGTCCAGCAGTTCTCCTACTCCTTTCCCTTGCAGGCCACACCAGAAGCAGCAGTAGCTGCTGAAGCTGTCCTCACAGTCCTCTTCCTTAGGGACCACAACCAGTCTCTTCTCTCTCTCACATACACACACCAGTCACACCCTCAGGACCAGTTTCTGTCTCTCACACACCATCATCTCCCCAACCAGTCTCTCTCTCTCTCTCTCTCTCTGTCTCACACACAAGCACACACATACCAGTCATCTCTCCGATCAGTCTTTCTCACACATACACATGTCACCTCTCTGGCCAGTCTCTCTCAATCACACAATGCTCTCTCACTTACACACAGGCTTTCAATCACACACATGCTCTCTCTATTTCACTTACACACAAGCTCTCAATCTCACACATGTTCTATCTCACTTACAGAAAATGTACTTCCTTGCACTGGGTTCAATACAGGTATTCTATATGATAGATTTACATATAATATACCCATATTCACATGTTAAATACATTACATATTTTATTTCATATATTTGTTTAAAAGCATACATAAAACACCCTACATTTCCATACTCTCACTCATTCACTCAACTAAACAACATATTATAAACACACTTTTTTCTTAAAACATCACTTTAACATCAACCACATAAATGTTACAATAGATATTAATACAATATAAACATATCCCTTCAGTTACAATGTATCCCTTCAATTACAATGTATCACCTTATTTTTTTCACACCTGTGGGGTTTTTTTTACCCTATTACCCTTAATTCTTTTATTATCCCCTAAACACACAATTACCAATATACTTTTTGCTCCAAACCCTTTTTCTTCTTAGCCTCAATTCAACTGCTGTCCCGACAGGAAGCTCCTGTTTCACCCTTATGGTTTCTTCAGGGGATTAGCTTCATATTCATATTTGAAAGCTCTTGGATAACATTCTCTGAAGTCTATAACGCCAAATAGGCTGTTACTGCCAATCCAATGTAATTAGGGAACCTTAAATAAAAATCATTCCATTATTAAAACACTACCTAGTTTTTTATCCTCACCATCTATCTTTATACATGCATCCTATACTCAATTTGACGTTTCCATTACTTTTAAACGATTTCAAAAATTTAAATATATTAAAAATATTATTAAAGAACAACTACCCTAGTCATTGTTTTTACCATCACCACACTCACCTTTATTCCTCTTACTAAACAAATTCTAAACGCTTCCAATTCCTCCTTATTTTAAAACCACCTCTGTTTCCTCGATCACTGTACCGCCTCTTGACTATATAAACACAAAAATAAAACACCATTTGCCACCTACCCAATGTTGAAATATTCCAAATTCACTTCACATCATATCAATCTACTAACCTGAATTTACATTATACTGCTTACCGAGCCATAGTTTTTTACTAAACCATATTACTGCAGCGATTCAACAAATCCACATCTTCCAAAGTTTCTTTCTGCTATTGATCAAAAATATAACAGCAAATCAATCACACTTTACCATTTCATCCCAAGAGTTACCGCAAACTATCACCATTTGAAGTTCAAGTATCAGCATACCTTTCCTTCTATCAATGAAAATGCCGCAGCTGCGTACAACCTAGACTACCAGACCACTTTTTAAATGTGTGCATGTCATTTCGTCATTCAACATTTTCAAGCCTATTGCCTGAATCTGCTCGATCACGCGGCTACGTATCAGCCCGCACTATTCAAAGCAGCGTCTTCAAAACAAAATCTCTCAATATCCACTCTTAATCCCTGCGTTTCACATTTACACAAAACCATCCATCCATATTGCATCACGCTCCCTATCATACACAATTCATATGAAGATGTTCCACTCTATTTCTTGGTTCAATCCCCCTGGTTCCACTGTTCCCCATTTGTATATAAATCGCTGTTCCTTTTGTGTCAAAACCTTTGAAATGTTACCACCTCTCTTCAGGGTCATTTGATACACTTTGATATCTCACTTACAAACAGGCTCAGTCACACACATGCCCTCTCTCACAGCCACAAGCCAGCCAAAAACATGCTCCATCTCTCTCGCACACACTTATTGACACACACAAGCACCCTCCCTGACTCATATATACACCACACACATACAGAAGCACCCTCCCTGTCTCACATATACACCACACACATACAGAATCACCCTCTCTGTCTCACATTCACATTATACTCTCACAGAAGCACCTTGCTTTCAGACTTGCAGCATGATTTTTCACTTTAACTAAAAGTGAAAGTGATGATCCCAACCATTAAATAAGAAAACCACATTCCTATCAGAAGGTGAAATGACACCCTTCCTTCAGGTTCTGTCCTCCCAAGGGACAGCCACTCACACCGTACAGCTTCTCTTGTTTACGCTTTCAGGCAATAAAGCAAGTGTCTTTCTTCAAACTATCAGCCATATGATTATTCATGTGGGAGATATGGAACAGAAAGACATCCTCAGTCAGCTTCCCTTTTAAATGAGAAGATTCCAGTCTTAGTCATTTAAAAATATACATTTTCTAAAGGCTTAAAAAAAAAAAGCAAAACCGTTTCAGATTGGAACTATTCTAGTCTTCATGCTTAAATTATGCTTAAAAAAACAAAACAAAACAAAAAAAAACCCCCACATGACATCAGTATTTGTCTCCACCCACTTTAAGTTAAATTTTATTTTCCAGAAGAGGGATGCTTAAAATTCAGTAATTTCATCTTTCAACCAACTTTTCAGAATTTGCGCTACCCAGCACAAAGTTGAGGTATATGTATTATCACATTTCATTTTTTTAAACTGACAGAATCCCAACATAAAGGTTGTTAATACCTGTAACACACAACTAGATATTACAAGAAAAAGTTTGATCAAATAGGACGCATGACCAAGTTTGTAAAAAAGTCTTCCTACTAGAAGGGATATGTACCTTGTTTACCCCATTATAGTACCCTTTTTTTTTTTTTAGATCCCATCTAGGATAAAATGTTATATTTTTTATTCCCATAATCATCGGTCAAAACACCCTGCTGCGTAAGGATGGTGTGCGCTTAAATAACTACTGCCATAGGTCATGGATATGCAGTGTCGGGTCTCTCTTTCTATGGTGGCCTGCATGGCGACAGACTTCTGAATAGGAAGACTCCGTGCCACAGGCTAGAGGCCAGCCTAGAAGCTGGTGGTATAAGGCCCTGTCTCAGACACAGAAGCACCATTTCTTTCCTTTCTCCCATACACACATACAGAAGCACCATTACTTTCTCACATACACACCACATACATACTCACACAGAAGCTCCATTCCATTCTCACATACACATCACTTACACACACACACACAGAAGCACCATCCCTTTCTCTCATACACACCACATACACCCACACAGAAACACACACTCACAGAAAGATCGGCGCAGCCAGAGACCAGGCCACGTGATCAGCAAGACTGGCCCACTGGGGGAAGCCTGATCCCCTGATAGGCCAATCTGCTCCTGGCGCCAGTGGCCTTCATCCCCTACCATGTGACAGGGGCTACCGGTGCCATTGGTTGGTCCCTGTCACATGGTAGGGGATAAAGGTCACCAGCGCCATTTTGGTAAGTGGCAGCCAAGGCCCCAGGAGCAGCAGATTGCTCCCGGGCCCTCTGCTAGACCACCAGGGGGACGTCAGGAGGGTGGCACTGGGGGGGGGGGGGGAGGCAGGGCGAGTCGGGGACTGGCAGAATTTTGAAAGGGCTCTTTTTGCCCTTTCAGAATTCTGCCACCTGCCGTGGTGCCCCCTAATTCTCGGCACCCTAGGCACAGGCCTAGCTCACCTAATGATTCCTCCGGCCCTGTCTGAGTCCAAAGTTCAGTCTGATGCCCACAGCCTGAGTTCTGATTTCTTTGGGGTGGAGGTCTAGTTGGGAATCTCCGAAAGGTTGATGTTGCAACCTCGGTTGACATCTCTGGAAGAGAAGCCTGATATTCCAGTTCTGCTTACAGTCCTCTATCTCATTCCACAAGTGTACAGAGGAGTGGTAAAAAACCTCCATACTAATAATAAAAGGGGGAAAAAACCAAATGTCTCTATCCAAAATATCTCATGTGGGATAGTGCTAACACTGGTCTTGCTTCCTCTAGGAAATAGAGGGGTCACTCATAGGTCTTCAGCCCTTGCTTTCAGGCCTTGCGGGAGGCGTTGCCCTTCTTCAAAATACAGGGTATTTCCCAGAACAAGAATAGGCTAATCCAAAAGGCTAATCAAACTTTGCAAATATCTCTCTCTCCTTTCAAAAAGGTAACAGACCCTCTCAGGCAGGGATTGTACTAATGACAAATTTCCTCTAATGCAAGAAAAATATACCAAGCTGAGTCAGTGGGCCAAACTCAGCAGGGAGAAAGCAAAATAGATTCTTATTCTTCCAAACCTAAGTCAAACTGACAACACTCACTCTACCTCTAGCTCTGCCTTATGTCCCTTGGATAACCAATCACAGTCAGCTCAGCGGAGAGACTGAAAGAGAATGGAAAATCCCAATGCTGTTACTAGCAGGAGCAGATTGGCCTATAGGGGATTGGGAATCCCCCAGTGGGCCAGTCGCTCTTTTCACATTTTTTTTTTAAACTTCTTGGCCTGAAGAAAAGGTTGGCAGGGCCACAGCCCAAACAGAGGCCTGCAGGCCGCAGCAGAGCCCATCCTGCTGTGGCCTGAAGAGAGGTCTGTGCAGTCACGGCAGAGCCCATTCTGACGCAGCCTGAAGAGAGACCTGCGAGGTCACATCAGACCTCGTTCTGATTCTGCCCAAAGAGAGGTCTCCACAACTGTGTCAATCCTTGTGCTGACTCGGCCTGAAAAGAGGCCTGTGGTTGTTGCAGAGCCTATTCTGCTGCAGCTCAAAGAGAAGCCTGCGCGGCTGCATCAGATCCCATGCTGACATGGCCCAAAGAGAGGTCTGCGCGACCACTCTTGCCATGGCCTGAAGAGAGGCTTGTGCAGGTGAGGCCCTCTACCTCCCACCCCCTATCTTTCAGGAGCAGCTAGTAGAAGCTATCTTCTACCTCCCTTCCAGCATTGAGATGCAGCGCTGCCATCCCACAGCACTGAAAAGACAAGGTCAGAAGAAAGGGGGAAGCCTGAAAGCGCTACGTGTGTATGCTTGTGGACATGAGATTGTATGTATGAGACAGCTTGCATTTGTGTGTGAGAGAGCCTGCAAGTGTGTTTCAGATCCTGAGTGTGTATGCGAGAGTGCCTGCATGTGCGTTTCTTAATCTGCAGGTGTATGTGAGAGTGCCTGCATGTGTTTCAGAACCTGTGAGTATATGCGAGAGTGCCTGCATGTGTGTTTCAGAACCTGCATGTGTATGCAAGAGTGAGAGAGCCTGCATATGTGTGTCAGAGCCTGCATGTGTATGAAAGAGCGACAGAGCCTGTGCAGATATGAGAGAGTATGTATGTATGACAGAACAAAAGAGCTTGCCTGTGTATATGTGAGTGAGATTGTGTTGTGTGTGGGAGTGAGAGAGCCTGGTTATGTGACAACATATATGTGAGTGAGCGAGACTGTGTGTGTGACAACATATGTGTGTGTTGAGGGGAGAGAAAGGATAAAGATTGTGAGGTCCCCCTCCCCAATCTACAACAATCTGTGGGTGACTGGAAATCCAACGATCCAAGGTATGGAGAGCTGGAGATTTTTAATCCTATTATTTAAAATTTTAGCGTGTTATTTTATGTATCTGCTGTTCGAAATATTTGGTGTTTGGGAAATATTAGAACAAAATTGTGAGTTATTTTAATTACTGGATATTCGTTGGTTGTTGCCTGTTGGTCATATTTATTCTTTTTATTAGTATGGTTTTAAATTTGAACGATGTTTTATATCTCTTGACTTTATTGCTTAATGCTTTATGAGGAATGATGTTGTTTCTGTTTTTCCATGGTTGCATAGTAGTCAGACTTGCTGTGGTTTCCACAGCATATGCGAGTGAGAGTAAGTGAGCCAATTGGAATGTGTTTGCGTGAGGGAGAATGAGCGAGCCAGTTAGCTGATGCGTGAGCAAGAGGACTATTTAAACCAGCATATGTGTGAGCCAGTTTTTGAGCCAGTTAGCATGTGTGAGAGGGAATATATGGGAGTTTGTTGAGAATGAACATATATGTTAGAAAGTGTGTATGTATAAGAGAGAGGAGAAAGATTGTGCATGCCTCCCATCCCTGACTAATCCATGGCAATCTCAGGGTGCCTGGAATCTAAAGTTCCTAGGTATGGAGAGCAAGGACTTTTTTTTGCCTTAGTTTTTTATTGGGTGTTATTTGATGCATCTGCTACTTTGAAATATTGTATTGATTGGAATTTTTTTTTTTAATGTTTTATATTTTTAATAATTTGATGTTCTATTCTGTCACTGCTTTGAAATATGTATTCTTTTCATGAGTATGGTTTTACTGTTATGATTAATAGTTTAAATAATTTTATTGTTTGTTGTTTAATGAGAAATGATGTTTCTGTTTTTCCATTGTTGCACTACATATGGAGTCTGACTTACTATTGTTTCCAATTCAGTTTTTGTGTGTTTCTAGTTAAGGTGAATGTCTGTGTGTTCTGCATGTGTGACTGAGGTGAGATATTCTGAAGAAATGCTGCACACTGCCAGCGGCGGTGGATAAGCAGAGGCCAGGGTTATTGGGCCACTGAGAAGAGGCTCCATGTAAGCTTGTGTGTGTATGAGTAGCACCTTTGTGTGCCTGTGGTAGAATGGGTGCCTGGGTGCGTGAGTGGCAGCTTTGTGTGTGTGTGTGTGTGTGTGTGTGGTAGAATGGGTGCCTGGGTGCGTAAGTGAGAGCTTGTGTGTGTGTGTGTGTATGTTAGAGTGGGTGCCTGGGTGCATGAGTTGAAGCTTTGTGTATGTGTGTGTGTGTGTGTGTGTGTGTGTTTGGTAGAATGGGTGCCTGGGTGAGTGAGTGAGAGCTTGTGTGTGTGGTAGAATGGTAGCAAAAGCATTTGTGTGTGATTGAGAGCTTGTATGTAAGTAAGAGAGCATGTGTGTGATTGAGAGAGAGACTGGTCAGAGGTGATATGTTTCTGTGAGAGACAGACTGGTCAGGGAGGTGACTGTTGTATGTGTGAGAGAGTCAGACTGGTCAGGGAGGAGACTGGTGTGTGTGTGTGAGAGAGACCGAGACTGGACAAGGAGGTGACTAGTGTGTGTGTGAGAGAAAGACCGAGACTGGACAGGGAGGTGACTGGTGTGTGTATGTGTGACAGAGATAGAGACTGGACAGGGAGGTGACTAGTCTGTGTGAGACAGAGACTGTGTGTGAGTGACTGGTTGTGGGCCCTAAGGAAGAGGATCGTGAGGACAGAGCTTCAGTAGCCATTGCTGCTTCTGGTGTGTGCTATTGGCCTTCAAGGGAAAGGAGTAGGAGAGTTTCTGGAGAGGATAAGTAAAGGTGGCCTTTTAAGTTTATTTTTCTTGATTGACTGCCATTTTAATTATTGGGTATTATGTGATGTGTCTCCTGTTTTGAAATATTTTATTGATATTTGGACAATTTTTAATAATTTTTATGAGTTTTTAATTGTTGGATGTTGTTCTGTTCATCAGCTGT
The DNA here is from genome assembly GCF_901001135.1 of Rhinatrema bivittatum. NCBI lineage: Eukaryota > Metazoa > Chordata > Amphibia > Gymnophiona > Rhinatrematidae > Rhinatrema > Rhinatrema bivittatum. The sequence goes on from NC_042615.1 coordinate 366,375,735, forward strand.
TTTGTAACATTTATTTGTATTGTTTTACAATTACTTCTGATTGGGGATCTATAGCAGCTTGGCTTGCTCTGTTTTCCTAATTGGAGGTATATTAGTGTTTAGGGCCTGGTTAAATATTTGTAGTGTTGCCTTTTCATAGATAGGGTTGTTACTGTTTTGAGAGTGTTCCATAATAAGGTTTAACTTTGTGCGGATTAGTTTGTGTGCATTATTTTGTTAAGTGCTATATTTCTCTTTCCATTTCTCCAGGTTTGTACTGTATACAGAGTGGATTTTTTGGTTTTCCATTCCAGTTTGTCTCCATATTTATAATTTGTGGTCTTTCTGTACTTGGTGAAGGTCAGTTCTGGTTGTTTGACCAAGTTGAGGTATTTACTAGCATGTAGACATTTGTATCAATCTTATTTGTTGTGTTTTCTCAATAGGACATGTATTAGTGGTAAATTACTGTCTTTTCATAAGGAGGGGTATTGTGCCTGGTAGTAAAGGGGGTTTGTTTTGCTTTTACTGAGATGTCATCAGAACCAGAACCAGAACCAGAGCAGAACTAGGGTAATGTCCTAGTTCTGCTCTGCACTCATTGTTGGGAATCGAGGGGGTTCCTGAGGTGCAGAATGCATATTTACATTTTGCCCCGTGATGGTCACATGTTCAGTGAGTCACGCATGTGAGAACCATCTGTCAGGTGTGCCCCAGCCAAAATAAGGTTGAGAACCACTGTCCTAGTGAGAAGGTTTGGGAAAGGGAGGGGGCTGCTGCAGAATGGGGAAGGGCTGGCAGCAAGCAAGAGCTTTACATCATGATGCAGCAATGCTAGACTGGGGCACTCACAGTGAGCACATAAGCAGAAACACAACAGTAGCATATCTGTGTATGTGTGTGCCAGAGAGAGTGAGCGAGAGACACACAGCCATACACACTTTGCCTGTGAGAGAGAGTATGTGTGTGTGGGTGCCTTTCTCTCTGACATAGACACACACACCTTCTGTGTGTGGGTGTGTCTTTCAATCTGAGAAGGCGTATGTGTCTTTGTATGTGTCCATGCGTATGTGCTAAAACAGTTTCTGTAACCTAAAAATCTGTTTGTGACTGAGCGTGTGTGTGTGTCTGACACTGGCTGGCAGTGACATTACTTGAAATTGGTTCAAGAGCCAGACCGGGAATTCAAGATATATCTCTATAAGCAGATGTAGAGGGGGCCCAACCAATTTGCATGGATGGAATGGGGGCTGCAGCTCTGCTCACTTCTTAGTTATTTAGGAAAGATGAAGTTTATTTTGGAGATATTTTGGCTCAATTCTGCAGGGTTCCAGTGTCAACCTGGCATGCTTTTGGGAGCTGTTGACAGATGTGCTACGGGGAAAATGCATGAGGGCGACAGATACCCTATGGGCCAGTTTTGAAAAATCCCCCGGGCTGATATTTTCCTGCAATCCACCCCTGGTTACTAGTTCTCATGGTAAGGGACCTAGGGCTATCTAGTGGCTGACCGAAAGGCTGGCCACTTTTACATGAATGACTCTGAAATTTCACCTTAAAGAGTGGTGCGAAAGTAATTGAAAATCAATAAGATTCAATCTAGAACTTCATAGTTAGATCAATCAGTGATAAATATAACTTTGACCATGTTATAAACATGGCCCCATAAAATATTTTATGAAAAGTTGTTTTAAATAAATGCATTTTAAATATGCTTTAATGCAATAGCTTAAAAATACTTATGTTAAATGTGAAACAGTCCCAAAATAAAAGCCTTAGTAGGGCATGAAGCACTGAATGAAATCTTTGAACAGATGGACAAGAAATGCCAACAAGCCATATAATGATCTGGCCCACATTTTGATAACTATCTGCATCTGGATGAAGTAAAAGAAGAACCAAGTTGCAAAAGTCAAAAAGCACTTTGCTTGCAGATCATGTCTCCCATCAGCTTACTACTAAACTCCTGGAAATCAATAATGAAAGGCTAACTGGTTCGCTAAGTTAGCTTTGAATATTACTCTTATAGTAGTACACCCTCATAGTAGTATAATATACTTAAGAAATTACCCTTTGTAAAATAGTAACATAGCTTCAGATGGCAGAAGAAGACCAAATGGTCATAAGAACATAAGAAATTGCAATCTGGGTCAGACCAAGGGTCCATCAAGCCCAGCATCCTGTTTATAACAGAGGCCAAACCAGGCCGCAAGAACCTGGCAAGTACCCAAACATCAAGAAGATCCCATGCTACTGATGCAATCAATAGCAGTGGCTATTACCTAAGTAAACTTGATTAATAGCAGTTAATGGACTTCTCCAAGAACTTATCCAAACCATTTTTTAACCCAGCTATACTAACTGCACTAACCACATCCTCTGGCAACAAATTCCAGAGCTTAATTGTGCATTGAGTGAAAAAAGAATTTTCTCCGATTAGTTTTAAATGTGCTACTTGCTAACTTCATGGAATGCCCCCTAGTCCTTCTATTATCCGAAAGTGTAAATACCCAATTCACATCTACTCGTTCAAGACCTCTCTTGATCTTAAAGACCTCTATCATATCCCCCCTCAGCCGTCTCTTCTCCAAGCAGGACTAATAAAACAAGAGGGTAGGTTGTCTAAGAAAGCCGTTTGGGCAACAATATGGATTAGACACCAAGATAGTCCATTTGTAAGCCTTTATTTCAGTGGAGGCATAGGTTCATATGAATGCCCGTCTCAGGCCGAGTTTCGCCCACTTGGGGCTGCCTCAGGGGCTAAAAATAATAAAATAATAAATACACAAAATAAACACAACATGGCAACATAAATAGTTTAAAAATGAAATAATTAAACCATATAACATTATTAAAACATATCTTGGATTTAAAAGGTACCACGACATGAATAACTAGAATAAGAACAGAACCAAAAAACTTAGTGACTAGGAAATTGAAAGTGCAGTATCAGAACACTGTTTATACCTGTGTGAAGTTGTTCTCTCTGTATATATCAGAACACACTCAAGGGGTTAATACACCGAGTGTTAAATAATAGGGATGTGAATCGTTTTAGGACGATTAAAATTATCGTCCGATAATTTTAATATCGTCTTAAACCGTTATGGAACACAATACAATACAGATTCTAACGATTTATCGTTATAAATCGTTAGAATCGTGAGCCGGCACACTAAAACCCCCCTAAAACCCACCCCCGACCCTTTAAATTAAATCCCCCACCCTCCCGAACCCCCCCCAAATAACTTAAATAACCTGCGGGTCCAGCGGTGGTCCGGAACGGCAGCGGTCCGGAACGGGCTCCTGCTCCTGCATCTTGTCGTCTTCGGCCGGCGCCATTTTCCAAAATGGCGCCGAAAAATGGCGGCGGCCATAGACGAAAAAGATTGGACGGCAGGAGGTCCTTCCGGACCCCCGCTGGACTTTTGGCAAGTCTCGTGGGGGTCAGGAGGCCCCCCACAAGCTGGCCAAAAGTTCCTGGAGGTCCAGCGGGGGTCAGGGAGCGATTTCCCGCCGCGAATCGTTTTCGTACGGAAAATGGCGCCGGCAGGAGATCGACTGCAGGAGGTCGTTCAGCGAGGGTTCCGGCGCCTCGCTGAACGACCTCCTGCAGTCGATCTCCTGCCGGCGCCATTTTCCGTACGAAAACGATTCGCGGCGGGAAATCGCTCCCTGACCCCCGCTGGACCTCCAGGAACTTTTGGCCAGCTTGTGGGGGGCCTCCTGACCCCCACGAGACTTGCCAAAAGTCCAGCGGGGGTCCGGAAGGACCTCCTGCCGTCCAATCTTTTTCGTCTATGGCCGCCGCCATTTTTCGGCGCCATTTTGGAAAATGGCGCCGGCCGAAGACGACAAGATGCAGGAGCAGGAGCCCGTTCCGGACCGCTGCCGTTCCGGACCGCCGCTGGACCCGCAGGTTATTTAAGTTATTTGGGGGTGGGGGATTTAATTTAAAGGGTCGGGGGTGGGTTTTAGGGGGTTTTAATGTGCCGGTTTTTCGATTTTTCGATTTTTCGATTTTTTAACGATTTTTCACGATTTTTCACGATATTTTACCCCCCCAAACGGCAACAATACGATTCCCTCCCCCTCCCAGCCGAAATCGATCGTTAAGACGATCGAGGACACGATTCACATCCCTATTAAATAATCTTGTGGTTTGTGAACTACTAAACACAGAACATGTTACTCTAAACTCAACCATACAGTGATTAGGAAATGTCTTAATAAAAAATAAAAATAAATGAGTACAAAACTAAAAATTCCTGGCAATTTCCCAAACACTAAGACGATCCCATGCTACTGATGCAATTAACAGCAGTGGCAATTCCCTAAATAAACTTGATTAATAGCCGTTAATGAACCTCTCCTCCAAGAACTTATCCAAACCTTTTTTGAACGCAGCTACACTAACTGCAGTAACCTCATCCTCTGGCAACAAATTCCAGAGCTTTATTGTGCGTTGAGTGAAAAATAATTTTCTCCGATTAGTCTTAAATGTGCTACTTGCTAACTTCATGGAATGCCCCCTAGTCCTTCTATTATCCGAAAGTGTAAATACCCAATTCACATCTACTCGTTCAAGACCTCTCTTGATCTTAAAGACCTCTATCATATCCCCCCTCAGCCGTCTCTTCTCCAAGCAGGACCAATAAAACAAGAGGGTAGGTTGTCTAAGAAAGCCGTTTGGGCAACAATATGGATTAGACACCAAGATAGTCCATTTGTAAGCCTTTATTTCAGTGGAGGCATAGGTTCATATGAATGCCCGTCTCAGGCCGAGTTTCGCCCACTTGGGGCTGCCTCAGGGGCTAAAAATAATAAAATAATAAATACACAAAATAAACACAACATGGCAACATAAATAGTTTAAAAATGAAATAATTAAACCACATAACATTATTAAAACATATCTTGGATTTAAAAGGTACCACGACATGAATAACTAGAATAAGAACAGAACCAAAAAACTTAGTGACTAGGAAATTGAAAGTGCAGTATCAGAACACTGTTTATACCTGTGTGAAGTTGTTCTCTCTGTATATATCAGAACACACTCAAGGGGTTAATACACCGAGTGTTAAATAATCTTGTGGTCTGTGAACTACTAAACACAGAACATGTTACTCTAAACTCAACCATACAGTGATTAGGAAATGTCTTAATAAAAAATAAAAATAAATGAGTACAAAACTAAAAATGTACTGTGGGCTAGAGTGAACTTTCTCTTTTCAACTAGGCAATATTTAATAAAAAACTTTGTATTCTTAGTACAATTTAATGTATATGTGGCCGCTGTGTCGGGGCACTCGGCCACACCCCAGAAACGCCCACGAGACGGAAACACGCCCCGGGACATGCCCCGAAAACGCCGCGTCACTCCCTACACACCCCCCCAGACAAGCCCCGGGACTTACGCGCGTCCCGGGGCTTGCGCACACCACAGAGCCTATGCAAAATAGGCTCGTGCGCTTAACCCTTTTAAAATCCGGCCCTAAGGGTAGTAACTGCTGCTCCATGCCAGTTACCTCCAAGCCTTATGTTAAGGATAGTGTTATTAAAGCTCAGTTGTTAAAGCTGGGAATTAGCAATCTGTTATTAATGGAGTTGCTGGAGATAGCAATCTGTTATTATTTAGAATAGTTGTGGGTGGATCCTTGGACCAGTGGCAGGTGACCACGCCCTCGGGGAAGCTCCCAAGAGGGACCACTGGTCAGGCTTAGTGTAGGAGACAGACACACACTAGTTCTTTTATTAGACAATATATTAAACCACCAGAGGTGGCAGTAGTGAGCTGGAAGCACCTGGCTGGGCTGTAGTCCCTCAGGTACTGGAACAGTGATCCCAAGGTGGCTGAGCTGTAGAGAAACTGAGTAGGCAAGACATGCAGAGTTCAGGAACAAGTCCTTGATGGTAACACTCACACAATAGTCTCTTGAGGCAGCCCAGGAGTTGGTATTTATTTATTTAAATTCTTTTACTATACCGATACTCAAGACGCGGTCTTATCGTACCAGTTTACAATAGAACAGGGGAAACCAATTAACAACTGTGTAGAAGGTAAAAGTTACATCAAACAGGGAGCGAAAAACTTGGGAGCTGGAGGACAGGAAAGATATTTTAAAACTATGGAGAGATATTTTAAAACAATATCAACTGAAGAGTGCTAAAATAGTCATTGAAAAACCAAGAAAACCAAAGACAGCGATACAAAATCAGCTAGATTAAACTCGGCTGTGGGTTAATCTTGGGTAATTATTCACAATTATTCATAAATCTTGTGGACGGGGGAAGCATGAGGGTAAGCAGGGGGGGGGGGTAGGAGGGCTGGGATGGGGGTAGGGGGAGAAGGGAGGCAGTCAAGGGTGAGAGACAATGTGTTTGATAAAGTGTTCCTTCAACCGTAAGCTTGAGTGAACAGCCAGGTTTTCAGTTTCTTTCTGAAGGAGAGATGGCAATGTTCCTGGCGTATATCCGGGGGAAGCGAATTCCAATGGAGCGGGCCCGCTGTCGAAAGTGCTCGCTTATGAATGGAGTTGTGGACCGAGGATTTGTTAGGGGGGGCCTTGAGAGAACCTTTGTAGGTGGATCTGATCGGTCTTGCGGAAGTATGTAGTTCGAGAGGGATGGAGAGTTGGAGTGTGGATTGCTGGTATACAGATTTGTGGATGATGGTGAGAGTCTTGAATAGTATTCTGTAATGGATGGGTAGCAATGAAGGATTTTTAGGATAGGTGTGATGTGGTCCTTACGACGTGTGTTTGTAAGGATCCTGGCCGCTGCGTTTTGCAGCATCTGTAGAGGTTTAGTAGAGGAGGCGGGAAGACCGAGTAGTAGAGCGTTGCAATAGTCAATCTTTGAAAACAGTATGGCTTGCAGCACTGAACGGAAATCCTGGAAGTGTAAGAGCGGTCTTAGCTTCTTCAGGACCTGTAGCTTGAAGAAGCATTCTTTAGTAGTAGTGTTAATGAACTTTTTGAAATTCATTCTAGAGTCCAGGGTGGCCCCAAGATCTCTAACCTGGCTAGCTAGCGGAATAATTGTATTATTGGCGGAGGAGCAAGTACCTAGTTCCAGGGAAAGCTCTGAGAGATAGATAGGAACTCACTGATGTTATAAGCAACAAAGACTTCTTAGTAAGCAATATATTAAACCACCATAGGTGGCAGTAGTGAGATGGAAGTGCCCGGCTGGGCTGTAGTGCCTCAGGTATTGGAACAGCGATCCCAAGGTAACTGAGCTGTAGAGAAACTAAGAAAGTGAGTAGATAGTATATGCAGAGTTCTGGAACAAGTCCTTGATGATAACAGTCACACCATAGTCTCTTAAGGCAGCCCAGGAGTTGGAATGCAGTAGGCCCTCGAGGAGCGAGTACCTGGTCCCAGGGAAAGCTCTGAGAGATAGATGGAGACTCACTAATGTTGTAAGCAGCGATGACTTCTTAGCAGAAGTGGTATTCAGCAGCTGGTCCGGGATGTGGGCCCTCGAGGAGCGAGTAACAGTTCCGGACTGCGACCTGAAAAGAGTCAAGAGTAGTTGGAGTTCCAGGCAGAGGTCAGGTCAGCGTTCAAAAGAGTAGTTGGATTTCCGAGCAGATGTCAGGCCAGGCAGCGTTCAAAAGAGTAGTCAGAGTTCCAGGCCAAGGTCAGGTCAGGCAACGTTCGAGTAGTCAGTGGCAGTCACAAACGAAACAGAACCGGAAGTTAGAGAAGACCTGTAGCAACTAGGAAGGGACCTGTTGCAAAGGAAGCTCTGATTGTCAGAGCTTGCCTTAAGTAGGGCTGGTCGAGTGATGTTATCTGAGTGGGCCTGGCAGCCCTAGTGTGCAGGGCTGGAGAAACCACTAGGCGAGCTAGGCCTGTGCCTAGGGCGCTGAGACTTAGGGGTCACCGCGGCAGTTGGCAGAATTTTTAAAGGTCAAAAAGTGCCCTTTCAAAATTCTGCCAGCCTCCACCTCACCCTGCATCCCCACCAGTGTCATCCTCCCGACGCCCCCCTGGTGGTCCAGCGGAGGGCCCGGGAATGATCTGCTGCTCCTGGGGCCTCGGCTGCCACTAATCAAAATGGCGCTGGTGACCTTTTGCTCCTACCATGTGACTGGGGCCAACCAATGGCACCGGTAGCCCCTGTCACATGGTAGGGGCTGAAGGCCACCGTCGTCAGGGGCGGATTGGCCTATCAGGGGATCGGGCTTCCCCCGGTGGGCCAGTCTAGCTGATCACGTGGCCGAAGAAAAGAAGATTGGCGCAGCCGGAGACCAGGCCGGTGGGGCCAAAGAAAAGAAGATCGGCACAGCCGCCCCACCGGCCTGGTCTCCGGCTGCGCCAATCTTCTTTTCTTCGGCCCCGCCGGCCTGGTCTCTGGCTGCGCTGATCTTCTTTCTGTGTGTGTGTGTGTATGTGGTGGGTATAGACAGCTGTGAAATTACAAAGAGACCTTCATTGTTTTCCTCTGTAGTTTCTTTATCTACAACTGCATCAGAATAGCCAAGAGGAGTACTGACAAGGATCTTGCAGGGTACCTCATGTTCTTGATCTTCTATCTAGCTTGAAGAAGATTGGGCTGGGACCATTAGAAGCCCTAATTGTCATGCAAATGGATAACCCTGACTGTAACATATTGCGTAGGCCTTTTGAATACCAAGAGCTATCTACAAGCTTATCAGGGCAAAATACATTAAAGAACAAGTCAGCAATGTACCAGCAGCCACCTGCATCATGGTTTTGGCAGAACATGACATCCTGGAGACTGACCAACCATCAGAAAGACATCACCATGGATGGCGCCTCCTCCAAGTATTGCCTGAAGGGCTGCACACAGGGCCGGCACATCCATTATTTATTTATTTAACAGTTTTATATACCGAAATTCTTTTAAGGGTTTACAAATCAGTTCGGTTTACATTGAACAGAAAACTCGGCGGTCGCCTAGGGCGCCAAGCTGTAGGGGGGTGCCAAAGAGCAACCACATGGTGCCGCAAACGTGCCCTGTCATGCTCGCGGCAAACAGAAATAGAGACTGTGTGGCCCTGAGAAGCACACACTGTCGCATCCCCCCTTCCTACCTGTTTCGGCGCCTACTGTTTCTATTTCTCTTTGCCGTGAGCAGGATAGGCTCCACTTGCGGCACCACATGGCTGCTCTTCGGCGCTCCCTACGGCTTGGCACCTTGAGAAGCGCACAGTTGGTGCTGAAACAGGTAGGGGAGGTACGACCAGGGAGGGGGTGTGACCGGGCGGCGGCAGCAGCACAAGGGCCGCCTATGGCACCCAATACCTTTGCACCAGTCCTGCTAGTGCGTTGCCCATAAGACAGGCCCAGGAGGATAGCAGCGGTGTTTCAGCTCGCCGCAAGGCCGAGTAACGTCACGGGACTGCGGAGAGGAGGTGAGTTGGACCATCCACGGAACCCATGGCCGGCCGTCGCAGCAGTACCCCCTCCTCAATGGCCCCCTCCAAGGGGGTCGAGAAGGCTGGATGCACCTCAAACAGGGACTTGCGTGTATGATGATCGATCCTGGCTGGAGCACTGAAAAGTAACTTTCTCAGAGTGGTCCTGGGAAATGGCTGAAGGCCTTAATGGTATCGAAGAGGCTATGGAGAAGCCCGTCTCCTGTTCTTTAAAGTGTAGCCGGGTCCGTAACCTCTGGACTTCCTTTTCTTTGTAAATTAGGAGAGACACAAACCTTTCACGATTCACTTGTGTTCCCTTTCTAGGATCCCGTATTCGGCCATCCTGTGTGACAGTTGCTCCTTCTGCTGTGCAAAGATGGTCTTTTACAGATTCTTGTGGAGGAAGTTGGAATTGGTCTGAGACTCTTGGGATTTCCTACTTGGACTCGAAAGGTTAGGCAGGGCGGTGGCCACGATCAGAGAGTGGGGAGATTCTGTCGGGTCCAGACAGGATTCTGAACACTGTGGGCCCCACTGGATCAGGTCGACCATGGCCCAGTCGAACTGAGGCTAATGTTTTCACAGCCATGGTAGACCCAAGATGACTGGTTTCACTGCTGTAGGCAGAATGCAAAAGGAAATAAGCTCCGAGTGATTTTGTCCGATCTTCAGGGGTTTGGTGGACCGAGATATTACCCTGGGAAGGATGTCCCCATGGACTGAAGAGAGAGCCAGAGGCGGGGTTAACGGGCATGTGGGAATCTGGTATTGGTCCATGAGGTCCTGTTGGATAAAGTTTGCTCCTGCGCTCCACTAGGACCTCAGTAGAGAAGCTGATGGATGGCATCTTCACTGAAGCAGGCAACAGGGTCAATGGTGATGGTGAAGTCATGGTGAGACCAAGAGGGATTGTTTCAGGGACCTCTTGATGTGAGGTCGTGCTCTTCCTGGGACACTGTGGTAACAGATGGCCCGAATTCCCACAATAAAGACAGAGGCCGAGCTGACGGCAACGAGCTCTTTTCTCTTCTGGGAGATGGGTATAGCCCAGCTGCATGGGTTCTTCACAGGTAGCCCCGGAAGCAGGGGATGATCATCGGAAGGGAGTGAGTCCCTGAGATGGTTCCTCGTGTTAGTGCAGTTCTCCCAAGAACATTCCTGGAGGCACCTATCGATCCTGCCTGTTAGGTCGATAAGGCCTTCAAGGGAAGTGGGATGCACTTGTGCTGCCAGTTCATCTTTTATTCTGGGGGCTAGGCCCTCCAAGAAGATTATGTGCCGACTGTGCCCTTGCCAGTTTAGTTCTGTAGCCAGGGTACAGAATTATATCGCGTAGTTGGAGAGGGAACGGGAGCCCTGATGCAGCTGTAGAAGATCCTATCCCATAGTCTGACATCTGCCCGGTTCCTCAAAGACTTGCTTGAAGGCAGCTTCGAATTGTGGAAGATTGGTCAGCATGGGATCAGAGCATTCCCACAAGGTAGAGGCCCACACCAGTGCCTTGCCTTCCAAAAGAGACAAAATAAAGGTCATCTTCACCAGACCAGTCGGAAACAGCACCACTTGAAGAATAAAATGAATGTGGTATTGACTCAGGAAACCCCAACATCATTTGGGATCTCTTGAGTAGCGTGGTGGAGCAGGCATAGAGCAGGCATAGCGTGGTGGAGCAGGCATAGAGCAGGCATGACCGCCCGTCCAACCTTGGGGTTCGGTGCGGGAACCGGTGTGGGGGGTGATGAAGAAGGTAGTGGGACGTTTAACCGGTTTAGGAAATCTTGTCGGGCTGCAAGGCGGTTCACGTCCGCTACCACTTGGTCCAGTGTTGACTAATGTTTCTGGATAATCCCAGGATAGGAATCCAGTCAGGTGTGCAGATGCTCCAGGGAGGAAGACAGAGTCTCGAGGCATCGTTGCTGCTCCTGTACCTTGGAAACCAGGCCAGGAATGGCCTGCAGAGCGGAGGACTCCATTGAGTCCATGGCCTTTGCAACCTGTGGTGCTGAGAGTGGACCCTTGGCCTGGTGCAGGATTGGTACGGCCCTCTGGTTGGACCCGGAGAACACCTGCCACCAGAAGGTGGAGCACAGGAGGAGACAGAGGCAAACTTGAGCTTCACCAATAGCAACCCGGGGTTCCCTCAGGTTGAGCCCTTGGTTACCCGGGCTGCCTGGTCTTAGGTGGGCCTCACAGGGTCTCCTAGAGAGAAAGTTAAAAAAGTGCCAACCACGAACAAGGGTTCGCAGTCGGTGTTCCGATAAGGGAAGGCCAGAGGTCAATCTGGACGTAGTCAGGTCAAGCAGATGGTCAAGTTTCAAGTGGTAGTCGAGAGTAGTCGGAGTTCCAGGCAGAGGTCAGGTCAGGCAGCGTTCAAAAGAGTAGTTGGAGTTCCAGGCTGATGTCAGGTCAGGCAGCGTTCAAAAGAGTAGTCAGAGTTTCAGGCAGAGGTCAGGTCAGGCAGCTTTCGAGTAGTCAGTGGACAGTCACAAACGAAACAGAACCAGACGTTAGAGAGGACTTGTAGCAACTAGGAAGGGACCTGTTTCAAAGGCAAGCTCTGACTGTCAGAGCTTGCCTTAAGTAGGGCTGCTCGAGTGACATCATCCGAGTGGGCCTGGCAGCCCTAGCGTGCTGCGGCCCCTTTAAATCCCGTGGAGGGGTGCACGTGCGCGCTAGGGGAAAGCCAGAAGAGCAGGGAACTTGGCGGTGCTGCGTCGGCTGTAAGATAGGCCCAGGAGGACGGCGGCGGCATTTCCAGTGCGCCACGAGGCCAAGTAATGCTGGCGGGGCCATGGAAAGGAGGTAAGCAGGACCAGCCATGGAGCCCCTGGCCGGCCGTTGCAACATGCAGCCCGTGACTCGCACACGCAGGTGCGGGGTAAATTTTTAATTTTCGCGTTGTGTCGTGATGGTCCTTTCCAAACCACCTGACTAACCTTCCTCCTTCTTCCCCTCTCCTCCCCGTCCCCTATCCCTATCCTAATTAAACCCCAAACTTTTATTTTAACCTTTGCTCCTCTTCCAGAACAGTAGTAATTTGCGCACACCAGCAGGCTGCCGGCATGCGCTTCCCCGGCACAGCGGCAAATGGCAGCTGTACCAGCTGCCTCCAGCCCCACCCCTCCCCACCCCCCAGACTGCCCCTTTTTCTCAGCCCGGCACTTTTGAGCGTAATGGGGCTACACACGTGGCCGTTTTAAAATTATTATTTATTTTACTTGTATGTTTTGGGGTTTTTTTTCAAACTGTTTGGGATCCTCCCGGGTACTTGTGACCTGGATTGGCCACTGTTGGAAATAGGATAAGGAGCATGATAGACCCTCGGTCTGACTCAGTATGGCAAGTCTTTATGTTTTATGTTGTTCCCTTGATTTCTACATTACTTTGATTTTAATGGAAGAAATGTGATTCATTAAATAAATTAAATTAACTAACTATATACCCAGACACTTTTAAAGTTATATGGACAAGTATATCCAGATAACTTTAGACCTGCTCAACAGCAGGTCTAACTTATCTAGCTAACTTAGGGGGTCATTCATCACTTTCCTTTTTATCCAACTGTGCTGCGACTGCATGTGTGCCTGGCAGCTGGCGTACAAACTGAATGACAATTAAATATCACAGAGGGAATGTAATACATACTTCCATGAATTATATTTCAACTCCAGTAACTCGTACTAGGTATTTGCAAAATGTGTCATATTACTGAAACTAGTAGACGTTCAATTTTAGTTTTGGCTTTTTGGCTTAAGGATACAATCAACCTTGTGCTACTTTCCAGGCATTGAGCTGCCTCTTTGAATTGTAATGGTATTTAATTAGAAAAAAATGAAAAATGTAGTCCTAAATGGAAACTTAACAAATGTGTGTTCAGTTTTATTCTGGTTTGATTTTTTTGATGAACAGGCTGTTCTAATTTACATGTTCAAAATATAAATATGTTTAAAGAGATGCTTATAAGAAATTCTGAGAAAAAAGAGATCTACAAGATACAATATTACCAAGCACCTTTCCTGCCCCATCCCCTCCTCTGCCCCTTCCCTCACCCTCATCCCCTGCAAAGTTAAGACTCTCCCTGCCTTTTTCCCCTCACCCTTTCCAGCGCCCCGTAGCCTCCCCCCTCCCCGCCCTTTCACCCCCTAGCAACTTTTCCTCGAAAGTACCCCTGCTTTAAAGTACCCTTTTTTCCCCTTGTCCCACCTTCTTCCCCCGCTCTAGTCCCCCACCCCTTCCACCCTTTTCCCTCCTCGCTCCCTCCCTCCCTGCCCCCCCCCCCGCCCCTGCATTCAATTGTACAGTAGTGCACATACTTTCTTTATATTGTTAATAAGTTCATATGCTAAGGTCATAATTGCACAAGCCCCCCTAACATTGTTTATAAGTTAATTTGCATATCTAATTTTAATAATTATTTATAATAATTGTTTATAAGTTCATTTGCATATTTAATTTTAATAACAACGTTATTGTTAAATTTTGAACTTATATACACTGTTCCAAGTTTCATAACCTTGTTCTATGTAATGCCTTTTGGCAATTTTCATGTTCTGTTTCAATGTAAACCGATGTGATCTTTATTTCATATAGGAACACCGGTATATAAAAATCTAAAAATAAATAAATAAAATAAATAATATGGATAATCAAAATCCATATCATTCTACCAAGTTGTATTTCTGCTCGTTGACTCTCTATCTTTGCACTGTCGTATATTATCTAGTTAGCCTTCTCTCATCGTTCATTGTAATTTCCTTTCTCAGTTACCTGTAAACCAACATGATGTGTCCTACGAATGCCGGTATATAAAAAGCGTTAAATAAATAAATTAAATAAATAAATTTTTAAATTGTATTTATTCTTTCCCTTGTTTCTATGTCTGCAACATTAGGATTATTTTAGCTGTTCCTACAATTTTTCTGCTCCTCTTCTTCAATATCTTTCACTTGCTTCTGGTCATAATTTTGATTATGTCCCCAGAATAAATTATGATTTAAGATATAGCAAGAATGAATTAATACTAAAGAGTAGAGGGGTTGTTTTACCCATTTAGAGGCCAGCCTGAGACAAACAGTTATTTGGAATGGTCAGGCAAATATCTTATTTATGATTCTAAGTTTGAAAAGCAAGACTTAGAAACCTGAAATAGAGACAAATAGGCCAATAAATAATTAGCATACAGAGAGGGATTTTTTGCAGGTGCCTCTCTCAAATATGTAAAGTCACTCTGATGAAATCAATAGTATATGGAACTGGGCAGAGGAGAAGCATGAAACCTGCTCATTGATGATGTCAGCACAATATAAATGCAAGAAGTCAAAAAAGCATGCCCACACTTCACTGACAGCACTGCCTCATTTAAATAGCCTCTCAAACATTTATGTGCACTGACTTCATAGTATATGATGGGGAAAATGTCCACATTAAGTTATGTGTAGAAAATGCCTTGTTAAGAGTCCAAAACAACATCTGTAAAATAGATAACATGAAAAACTTGCTAGGCTAGAGGGTCAGGATATGTAAAAATATTACAAAAGACCTTTTCCTCTCTATGTAATCTTTTTTTCCCCCTACTTCATTAAAGAACAATTGTTCTAACCATTAGGGTAGGCCATTAGCCCAGTAGTTGGTGAAAGAGACCTTTTCCTTACACAGATCACTGCTTTTTCCTTATTTTTATTTATTTGTGGATTTACAGTATATAACACCCTCAAACAAGACACAACAATGTCTCTGTCTTAAATAAGTTACAAAGTAAGTGGATTCCTAAGGGAATCAGAAACAAAGAAACTTGTCCAGTGTTGCAATGAGTGTCAACAGGATTGTGTCACTAAGGGGACAATAATCAAAAGTGCTCACACTCAGGCCGATTCAGTAAAAGTCGCGGGAGAGCGGGCGAACGCCCGCTCTCCTGTGCACGTGATTCAGTATTTAAATGAGAGCCCGCGGTAAAAAGAGGTGCTAGGGACATGCTAGCGCCTCTTTTTTGACAGGAGCAGCGGCTGTCAGCGAGTTTGACAGCCAACGCTCAATTTTGCCGGTATCGGTTCTCAAACCCGCTGACAGCCACGGATTCGGAAACCAGACGCCTGCAAAATTGAGCATCCTGTTTTCAACCCGTGAACCGCGGGCCGATTTTATTTTTTTTATTTTTAATTAATATCGCCATGATATTAAGTCGGAGGGTGTACAGAAAAGCAGTTTTTACTGATTTCTGTACACTTTCCCAGTGCCGGCAGAAATTAAAATGTGCGGCTTGGCTGCACATTTTACTTAGTGAATCGCGCGGGAATAACTAATAGGGCCATCAACATGCATTTGCATGTTGCGTGCGCTATTAGTTTCGGGGGGGTTGGACTTGCGTTTTTGACGCGCTATTACCCCTTACTGAATAAGGGGTAAAGCTAGCATGTCGAAAACGCGCGTCCAAATGCA
Source organism: Rhinatrema bivittatum (assembly GCF_901001135.1). Taxonomy (NCBI): domain Eukaryota; kingdom Metazoa; phylum Chordata; class Amphibia; order Gymnophiona; family Rhinatrematidae; genus Rhinatrema; species Rhinatrema bivittatum. The sequence goes on from NC_042615.1 coordinate 366,391,543, forward strand.
GGTTAACAGTGCGCTCTGCCGGCCTGTTTGGTGCAAGCTCCATAGACACTACAGGGTTTGTGACAGTAATAAAAGTTTATAGGGATTATTGCATTTAGCCCAGGCCTTTCCAGTGGTAGCTCAAGACAAGTTACATGAAGGAACTAAATGTATTTCCCTGTCCCTAGAGGGCTCTACAATCTAAGGGGCTCATTCAGTCATTCGCTAAGCCATGATAAATATAAGCTATTACCACGTAGTATTAATGGTAAATACAGTAATAGCTTATGTTTATCATGGAATTCAGAAAGGCAAAGAGGGTGTCCGTTAAAAAATGCGCAAATGGTAAAATACTTCATTTGTAATTTTCTTGTGCATTTTAAGCGAACTTCCTGTGCCTGCTCATCTGAGGGTTGGTCAGGCATTGGAGGAGAGAAGACTGAAAAATGAGAGAGAAGAGCTTTTGGTGAGACAGAGGGGAGTAGTTTTCAATTACCTGAGTATGTTGTCCTGCTTTTTCTTGTTTTCCTTTTGTCATTACCTTTTTCATTGTCTGTAGTGTTTATCTGTGAGTGAATAAAGAGTACATGTGGTTGTTGTGTTTGTATTGTGTATCTGTTTGTCTTATTTGTTTAGGGTGTGAAAGGGCAGCTTGTATGTGCAAGGATGGGGAGTGGCAGTGGAGTGAGTGAGCATAATAGGTGTGTGACTAGGGTGAGTAAGGAAAGGAGGAGAAGAGAGAACAGGAGGTACAGGAGAGGAGGGTAGACTGGGAACTGACCAGGGAGGAACAGGGCTGGAGAGGTAGTGGGGCCAGAAGTAGCAGGAAACTGCAGGAGAGTGATACAGTGAAGACGCATGGGAGTGGTAATGGGAATAGGGAGGTAGCAAGGTGAAGGCAGGAGAGTGAGGATGATGGAGGAAGACAAGAAAGGGCAAGACAGCATAGAGAGTGGAGGGGCGGAGAGTGCTCAGTGGAGGAGCAGGAAGGTGAGGGAAGAAGGGCTGGGAATCAAGAGTGGAGGGAGGGAATTAAACCCACCAGTAAGTAGCAAACCATCCAAGTGACAGCAGCACCGAGGGTAGCACAGAGGGCCTGCATGTTCTCCCAGGAAGGAAATGATATGGTCATCAAGGAAGTTCTTGCTACTTATGACTAGTTCTTCAGGTACAGACAACCAAAACATCAAGGGACACAAAGATATTGAACTGAAGCAGGATTGCCTACAGGATTGCCAGGGAGGGTGAACGGAGACAAAACAGTAAGCAGGTAGCCTGCAGGTTTTTGAACTTCAAGGCCAGCGTTAAAAACGAGATTACCCAGATTACAAAGTATGAGAGGGAGAACATAGGGCATGTCCACTGGATCTGGACCCACCAGATCATGAGGTGGCAAATAAGCTTTTGAAAGGTATGAGGACAGGGTACAAGAGGGCTGATGACAAATTATAAGATGTTCACATTTATGATAGAAAATTGATTATCATCTGACATACATCAGGTCTAAAGTGTGGTCCAAGTCATTATAAGTTATTTTGCTTCCTTTCACAGGATCCAGCACATGGCAGGTCACACAGGAGACAGAGGCACAGGAGGAGCAGCAACAGCAAAATGGAAACGCCCTGCTGGAGCCAGAGCCAGATCAAGAGGAGCAGGAGAAAGAGAGTGAAGAGCAGGACCTTGCAGATCTTTCATTTACAAAGCTGATTCCCGAACTTCATTGGAAGGCGGACCCTACACACTTTAGTGACTGCCACCAGCACATCACACTTTGTGCAGGAGGAGGACAGTAAGGCAGCAGGAGGAGCAGATGGGGCTGCAGCACGAGCTTCTACAGCACATCAAGTGCACATATTACCAGCAGGTTCACTGTCCACTATACAAACTGCTCAACCAGAACTACAGACACCCCCCATAGCTGGAGGTTGTTACAATGTTCAGAATTCAGGGCATATATCTGCAAGGCATCACACTCCACCATGACCTGAAATGCCTATGCTGGGAAGTGCAAATTATGCAGCAGGCCCAGCAACAGCAAACAGTGACACTTTCCCAGGCACTCAACAATATGACAATTTCAGTGAATAATTTGAACATGAGCTTTAACACAGCTATCAATAATATGAACACAACCATCCTGCAGGCAGTACAAGCTTTCCAGCAGGCATACCCCTGTCTGGTATCCACCAGTACCCCACCAATGAGCAGTCCCAGGCTTTCTGGCCATGGCCTAGGTAGAGGGGCAGTTGAGCCCCCAAGCAAGAGGCCCAGAAGAGGAGAGAAGAAGTGAAGACCTGCACAAGAGAGTCATCCTTCAACACAGTTTCCAGTGCTATGTCATCCTAGCAGCATGGCCTGCCATGGCTGAAGAGCTTCTATGCCTGGGTGATAGAAAGCTGCATGCTGGGCCTGCCCTAGGTTAAGAGTCCCGTTGCTTGGGTGATTGCATATCTGTCCTAAAGCAATACCTACAGAATCTGAAAGACTGATGGAGTATGCTGCCATGCATATGGACCTGGCCATGCATGTTGTCTGTGGTTCTAGTGCCTGAGAACCTGACAGGGTTGCTGTAGAAGAGTATAAGTATGTGTTTGGTGGACTATTACTGTCTCAAAAGTCTTCCTTCACAGTAAGTGGATCTCCATTGATCTTGTGATAGTGGAAGAGGTCTGTATAAAGTTTGCATATGTTTGGTCTCCTGTATCTGGACTCTGGTGGCCTGTCTCTAGTCTCCTGCATCTGTTCTCTATTCTCCTTCATCTTTTTCTGGTCTCCAGTCTCTTTTTGTTGACTCTTGTCACTTAAAACTGACTTCCCATATATATATGCCTACATAGGCACTGGCAATTGGCTGCCTGCCTCACACCTCAGGACTGTATTGTAGTGTTTCACTCTTGGCTGCCTGCGCTATATCTTTGGACTGTATTGGGGTGTTTCAATCTTAGCTGTCTGTACAGTAAGGATGTGCAGAAGAAAAAAAATTTGTTTTGGTTCGTTTATTTGTTTTGTTGGGACCCCAATTTGTTTCATTAGTTTCAAAGCAAAAACAATTATTTATTTATTAGTTTGATTTGTTTTTGTTTGCCATTAAAGTCAATGGGGGAAGTATTGCAGCCTATTTTTGGCTGCAGAATTGGGATTTGGTTTTATCAATTTGGATGAAACTTCTAGGGAGCAATCATCAGAAGGGCAAAAGAGCTCCAAGGTACCTAGACTGAGGCAAAGTGGCACCAAAGTGGCATGAATAGCCTAAGGCACCGTAAAGGGCAAAGGGGTACCAGGAGTGGCAAGAGTGCTTTAACAGAGGTGCAAAACAGCAGCGGGAGTGTCAAAAATACTCCACAGCTTCAAAAGAAGGCACTGATAACAGTTGCATGAATCCTCGAAAGCAGCACGAGAGGCAAAGTGTCACGACAAGTGGCATCAACATCCCACAGCACAATGAAGGGGGAACATAGCAAGCTGAAAAGGTGTCAGAAAAAACCCCAAGGCACTGATAAAGGGACAAAGTAGCAGAAAGACTAGCATCAACACACTGAGGAACCATGATAGTGGCAAGAGCACCACAAGGTGTAGAGTCATCTGACGTCTGGTGTATGGTAGCAAGGTAGAGTGGAAGAAAGTTGATAGGGGCAAGACAGGTTAGCACAATGGAGGTAGTCAGATCCCTGTGGTGTTGATAGGAGCATGACAGGCAGGCACAGTGGAGGTAGACAGGCCCTCTGATGTTGATAGGGGCAAGACAGGCAGGCATAGTGGAGGTAGTCAGGTCCCTCCTGTGTTGATAGGGGCAAGACAGGCATGCTCAGTGGAGGTATAGTCAGGTCCATTTGGTATTGATAGGGGCATGACAGACAGGCACAGTGGAAGTTGTCAGGTCCCTCTGGTGTTGATAGGGGCAAGACAGGCAGGCACAGAGGAGGTATAGTCAGGTCCCTCTGGTGTTGATATTTATTTATTATTTATTTATTTAACATTTTTATATACCGAAATTCATGTAGCAAAGTTACATATCATTTCGGTTTACATTATAACAATTAACAGGCATATAAGAATGCGGTTACATCGAACAGGTAGGATAACTTGGATCAATGAACTGGGGAGTAAATTACAATGATTACAATTAGGTAATAATATTCTATAACTGAAATCTGGCTAAGTAAATAGGGAGTCCTGTTACAAGGAGCACATTGATGGGCGATTATTGTTATGTATTAAAAGGTTGTTCGAATAGCCAAGTTTTGAATCTCTTTTTAAAGGTGATTGGGCAAGGTTCCTTCCGGAGTACTGGAGGTAGAGAGTTCCATTGCGCAGGGCCTGCTGTAGATAGAGATCGTTTATTTAACGAGGTTTTGATAGGTGGGGCAAGGAGAGTGTCTCTATAAGCTGCTCTCGTCGGTCTGGATGTAATATGTGTTTGTAATGGGATGTTGAGTTCTAGTGGAATGAGCTTGTGTATAGATTTGTGAATGATTGTGAGAACTTTATATGAGACTCTGAACTTGATAGGGAGCCAGTGTAGGTTCCTTAGGATGGGGGTAATGTGGTTTCTTTTGTTGGACCTAGTCAGAATCCTGGCTGTAGCGTTCTGAAGCATTTGTAGTGGTTTTATCGTGTTGGCTGGGAGGCCTAGTAGAAGGGAGTTGCAATAGTCGATTTTAGAGAAAATGATTGCTTGAAGAACTGATCGGTAGTCTTGGAAGTAGAGGAGGGGTCTGAGGCATTTCAGGACTTGTAATTTAAAGAAGCCATCCTTCGTGGTGTTATTAATAAATCTCTTTAGGTTTAATTGATTGTCCATGATGACTCCGAGGTTTCTGACTTGAGAGGATAATGCAGGTTGACTGGTGGGGAGTATGTTGGACATTGCATAGTTGCTGTCCTGTGAAACGAGGAGTAATTCCGTTTTGTTGGGATTAAGAATTAAGTTGATGCTCAAGAGCAGATTGTTGATGTCTAGGAGGCAGTTGTTCCAGAATTCTAGTGTTTTTTGTAGTGATTCTGTTATTGGGATGAATATTTGGACATCGTTAGCATAGATGTAATGGGTTAATTTTAGATTGGAGAGGAGCTGGCAGAGCGGTAAAAGATAAATATTGAAGAGGGTGGGGGATAAGGAGGATCCTTGAGGGACTCCCAGAGAAGCGTGGACAGGGTGTGATTCATTATTGTTAACACTGACCTTGTAGAATCTGTTATGTAGAAAGGATTTGAACCAGCTGAGAGCCGTGCCTTTAATGCCTATATCAGATAGCCGGCATAGGGGCAAGACAGGCAGGCACAGTGGAGGTATAGTCAGTTCCCTCTGGTATTGATAGGGGCAAGACAGGCAGGCACAGTGGAGGTATAGTCAGGTCCCTCTGTTGTTGATGGGAGTCAAGACAAGCAGGCACAGTGGAGGTACTCAGGTCCCTCGGGTGTTGATGGGGGCAAGACAGGCAGGCACAGTAGAGGTAGTCATGTCCCTCTGGTGTTGATAGGGGCAAGACAGGAAGGCACAGAGAGATGACTGCCGCCGTGCCCTCCTTGTGAGGGGGCGGGGAGGAGGAAGGGGGGTGGGGGGTTCTGGAGGAGGGCACAGCGGTGGTCATCTCTCTGTGCCTGCCTGTCTGTCAATCAGGGCATACTGTCCACCTGACCCATCTTGAAACATGGACCAAGGAGTCTATCACACGTGCTAAGACCTGAAAGATGATGAACTATGCTTGGGTGGAGCGCCTCAGGTGCAGATCATGGTGGTAGTAGCAAATATTCAAACGAGAGCCCTGGGGAGAGTTCTCTTTTCTTTATGAAGGACAGGGCACCCTGGAATGGGTTCACCCCGAGAGTGGGACCCGAGCCTTGGAAAGCATAGTGGTTCTGGTGGTGTCCAATGAGTACTCGCTGGTCTTTTAAAATCTGGGGGAGATAGCAAATATACAAATGAGAACTTTGAAGGCTGAAGTGGAGAAGGGTTCCATGTGAACAGCAGGTCAACATGGGTCAGTTAACACTCCTGAGTTTTGCCTCCCCACCAGCAGATGGAGACAGAGACGTTTTAACTTACTCTATCCTGTATCCTCAGGTGCCACCTACAGTCCATCAGTATTATGTGTTATCAAAGCATTTATTTTGAAAAAATTAGAGTGTTCAAAGCAGACCAGTCACCTGAATACTTCAGCTCGGAATAATGGAATAGGACTCCGGTTCTATTTTGTTGGTTTTCGGAACTGGGCCATGATTAAGAGGGACGGACGGGGACATTCATATTGTGCTGCTAGAGGTGAAATTCTTGGACTGGTGCAAGACGAACCAAAGCGAAAACATTCGCCAAGAATGTTTTTATTAATCAAGAACAAAAGTCGGAGGTTCAAAGACGATCACATACCATCATAGTTCTAACAATAAATGATGCCGACTAGCGATCCGGTGGCATTATTCCCATTACATGCCGAGCAGTTTCTGGGAAACCAAATTCTTTGGGTTCTGGGGTGGGGGGGGGGGGGGGGCTATGGTTGCAAAGCTGAAACTAAAAGGAATTGATGGAAGGGTACCACCAGGAAGATGAAATTGTTCCAGCTCTTCATCATTCACAGTTTATTACTGCTGCCATACTGCGCAAGGCAGCAAACCATGTGTATGACTCTCGGGACCGGAACAGCTGTGGAAAGGATTGAAAGATTGATAGCTCTCTCTCGATTCTGTGGGTGATGGTGCATGGCCATTCTTAGTTGGAGCAATTTGTCTTGTTTATTCTGATAACGAACAAGACTCCCCCATGCTAACTAGTTATTTATTTATTTATTTAAAAACTTTTCTATACCGTCACTAAGTTAGGTATCATCATAACGGTTTACAATAAGGCACAAATATTAATATTGGAACAGATTATGAATTCTATCATTATACATGTGCCAAGACTTTACAATAACAAAGTAGTTATAAAAACTCATAATTGGATGTGTTATGTTATGTCCGTTTATTTTGAGCGGGAATAAAAGAGAATCTATGTCATCTTATTCTAGACATTTGAGATTGAAGATTAAAATAGAATATGTACCCGTGTTGATTTGGGTAGTGTGTTTAGGGTGTGCTGCCAATCGTTTTTCTTTTTCCCAGTGTTCTACTCTCCTTTCTCTTTGTTGTATGCCTGTTTGAATAACCATGTTTTTAAATGTTTTCTGAAGGTTTTGATGTCTCTTTGTAAGTGGATCTCGATGGGCATGGAGTTCCATAGCATAGGACCTGCTAAGGAGAGCGCTCTTTCCCTTACTTGGGTTAGTTTGGCTGTTTTGATTGAGGGGATGGACAGTAAAGCTTTATTGGCTGATCTTAGGTTTCTGTTAGGGACGTGTACATGGAGGGCTGTATTCAGCGGTCGGTGTCCAATTTCTTAGAGTGACAAGGGAGGATACCGAGCCCTGCCGTGAGGCCTGATCTGGAGCAGGAGCGCAGGGAGACCGGACATGCCACGAGCTGGGAGCAGCCATGGAGGGGACGTGCCCAGAGCTGGTGGAAGGCATTGCGAGGTGAGCAGGCCTGGCTGCGGAGCGAACACAGCCGGGAAACTCAACAATTAGGCTTGCTCATGGAAAGATAGCCTCTGTGTGCCATGTACATCTGAAGGAAAGTGAAGGAGGGATGAGAGGAGTCATACAAGGCACTTTAGAGGAGAAGAGGATGGAGCTGAAAGTGCTACCTATGCATCCCTTAAAGGCATAGAATTCCTCTTTATAAAAAGGCCTCCAATAGTTTGTCTGTAAATCATAATGCCAAAACTGTTACCTGTTTCCATATGGGGCCTATAGCACATACATCATACTCACGGAAGCTGGCTGGATCACTACTGAGCAACTTTACATCTGCCTGTTGGTCTATTCCCATTAGGTGACAGGAAAGCATCCAGCATTTGTCTGTTACAAGCAGGGCTATCTAGGTCATAGGTACCACATTGCAAGTGTTGTGCCTCTGGTGTATTCTTCTCTGCCAGGGCCATCGCCAACCCCGGTGGGGCCAATCCGAGGACCTCACTAAACCATCCAGTCAGTAGTAGTGAAGGACGGTGTGTACAAAGAGCAGGGACTTAATCAACACAAGCTTATGACCTGTAATTACTGGGAATTTCTCGTTCATGGGAAATAATTGCAATCCCCAATCCCTATCATGAATGGGGTTCAGCGGGTTACCTGCAAAAGGGTAGACACACGCTGATCCATTCAGTGTAGCGTGCATGAAGATCTCGTGTGGCTGAACGTCTCACTTTGAATGTCAAAGTGGCCCCTAACCCCTGCACTAATACCTAAACCTCACCTCGAGTTACTAGGTGGGCCTCCTATAGAGATATAAATACCTACCTAGTATAAGGGCATTAGGGCTAGGTGTTTCTCTCTCTCTCTCTCTCCCTCTCACTCTCTCTCTCTCTCTCAAGGGCCCTGACAGGCTGGCTCTCCAGGAGCTAAAATCATCACAATGCACAATAAAGCCCTATCAAACAGCTTTATGAAAAAGGTGTAGTTAAAATTCACATTAAAGCCATGCAATATAGCTTCACAAAACTCTGAGCCCAGCCCATTTGGCCACATAGCTCACCCCAAACTCCTCCTATTTTTCTCATTTGCATCGAACCATGCATTGTGGTGCTTTCACATGCGTTAAGGTGTCTTTTCATGCATTAAAGGTGCTTAAACGCATGCGAAAACACCCTAACGCATTCAAAAACGCCATATAGCACTTTGGTAATTGATCCCCTAAGGTTGTTTCTTACACAGTCCAGAATATTATAAGAGAGAACCAACTAATAACTAATAAGATGGAGCAGCTTGAGAATCAGAGCACAGGGAGGAACCTCAGGTTTATACATTTTCCTAAAGACCCACTAACACCATCCAAAGATATGTGGGAGAAATATTTAATAAAAATTCTGAAAATATCTGAACAAACTCTTCCCTTGGTTTCTATAATTTATTACATTCCACCATTCAAAATAAACTCTCCATCTCAAAGTGGTTTTCAAGTTTTGACACCTGTGATTCCAGATTGGATATTACTAACATTCTGGAAACAATCCAAAGAGAACAAGTTACACACTCCACCTTGATAGTTTCGTTTTTATTGGAATCTGACAAGATCTTAAGAATGTTCTTTCGACATCGTCTAGAGTCGTTTCTGGATTTGAATGTCAATGCCTTCCCAGACTTGGCAAGATCAATCCACTTGAAGATGAAACAGTTTCTTGTACAACTTGGAACCATTTTTCTATTAAAATTCCCATGTAAATGCATGATCAAATATAAAAATTCCACTTATATTTTCTATGTTCCTTTTCAACTAAATAATTTTTTGAAAGATAAAGAACCATCTGTAATTACTTCCTCCCCAATAGCCATGAGTAAGTGCTAATAGTTTGCTGCTGTATTTGATCATGTTTTACTACCTCCTGTTCAGATGCCATATCTTAATATTATGTGTTATTATTCCTATGGTAGTGACTAGATCGACAAGTTGGGGACTGGATATGCAGAGGCTTTATTTACCCTAATTGTATATTTTTCTTTCGCCTTTAATTTTCCTAATATGTACTCTGCTTGCAAATTCTAGGTTTTTTTTCTTGAAAATGTAATGTATAAATTCATAAATAAAAAAAAAACCTGTGTGATAGCACGAGTTACACTATTGTATGCTGCACTAATGTCTCTCATTTTCATAGATCCCTCCCCTTTGAATAAATTTCCAAAATTTGCATTTGCGTTGTGCACTGCGATAAATAACACATGTTATGGCATTATCACAGGCGTTAGGGCCCTAATACCTGTGATAACAGCCTAATGCATTTTGATGAATGACCCTGTAAACTGGTACGTAATAGAAGCATTCAGGAAGGCTACAATTATAGCAATAACTCAACTATCCTTTCTATACTAACATAGATTAAAATAGATGAATGTAAAATAAAACTGTAAAAAATGACAGAAAACAAATATCCTTACAGGAAATGAAAATCAAATTGATAAGAATTAACAGGAGTGAAAAATTGAAAAAGTAAAGAATGAAAGTAAAAAATATACATAGTGATTCACTATCTTTAAAGAAAAGATATTTATACAAGATACATTTTTTATTATCTAAGGGGGTGCCTTTATGTATTATCCATTCTTTAAACTTATTAAAAAAATTGAAAAAATAAAACAAATCCTTGCTGTACAATACACTGTGGTGCTATAAATCACACACAGTTACTATACTTCCTTGAATTATCTTTTTCAGCTTTCCACAGCAGAATTTAAAGAATCCATTTTAAAATGCACGTAAAGCAACTGGCAATTGAATAAGCAATAAACTTACAGTATATTGCCCAGTGACGGAGTATACTGACAACTCCCTCAGTCTATCTTAAGGAGCCCAGGCCTCCTTAAGGCAGAAGACCACAAGGGAGTCTGGGAAAAGGGAGGCTCTCTTCACCCTGCCATAAGAGCATAGGCCTAGAGAGCTTGAGGGGCCACAGGAGGGGCCTCATGGGGTATTCGTATGGCCTATTTCTACCTAATATCTGTGCCTGTTGCAAGGTGAGATATTACTTTGATTTATACACTTCTGACGCACTGTAAATAAATAATTGCACGAATAAAGATAGTCAAGTCTTGTTGTATTCCTGAAACTGTTCTTGCAGCAGCAGCTGGCCTGAAT